>NW_026068082.1:505469-584784 GCF_014885135.2 Alexandromys fortis
GGAGGGAGAGGAGAGAGAGAGAGAGAGAGAGAGAGAGAGAGAGAGAGAGAGAGAGAGAGAGAGAATATGAGAATTTAACTCAGAAGTAGACCACTTGCTTAGCACATAAAATAAACATTCTAGGTTCAACCTCCAGCACTGCCATAAAAATGGGCGAATGAACCAATGAACAAATGAATGAATGGCAGCCAAGCAAAAACCTGAGAAGGAACATAACTCGGAACTCCTGGTTCCCTAGAGGCTTGTATACAGTAAAGCAGCCAGGCATTCTTAGGTTCCAGCTTTCCCCTCTGCCCTCTCCTGGGGCGACTGTCTAGGCAACAGCCTTGGTGTTAGGTGGCGCTGATGTTACTGCTCACAGCTGAATAATATTCCAAGTTAGTTATCCATTTTATGGCCCGTCTAAAAGCAATTCCATCCCCGGCTTCCCATGTACCTAGAGACTTTCTTTCTCTGAGCATGCGCCTATGCCTGTACCTGCACTGTCTGCCTCCCAAACTCTGAGAAGGAATTTGGAACCTCAGCACAGCAGGATAGAGCAGGATAGAGGATCTTCTAAAGGCCCCCAAAGAAGGTAGGGGCCAGTTACAGAACTAAAGTTTCCTGGCCCTGCCCGGGCTGAACCGCAGAGAAACTATGCTACGGAGGACTGCTGGCAGCTGTCTCCTCCAGGAAAAGGAAGAAGAGTGGGCAGCCCCGTGGCTCTGAAGCTCCTCCCCAGCCTGGCACTGCCACCTCGGCCTGCCTGCCAGCCCACAGCACCACCCTTCCTTCATATCCCAGAGACGCAACCCAAGGCCGTTATGAAAGCAAACGCTTCTAGATTTCAAGGTCTCTGTTTTAAATCCACGACCTTCGATGCGCTTAAAATGTGCCTCTCCGTTTCACAGGAACCTTTATGTAAGTGTGGAGAGGAGAGGAGAGCTGTCCCGGACAAGCTGTGCCTGCCTCCTAAAGCCTGCTGGGAAAGGGTACCTGACTGCAAAGGCCTTCAGAGGGGGAACCCTCCCACGAGCTAGGGGTTCTGACATTTAAAAAGAATTTCTTCGTCTGATTCAAAAGCCCACGGCTTTACAAATACGTCCATCCTCTAAGCTTAGCGTCAACACGCTTGATACACAGACCGAGTAAAAACAATGATAGTAGGGCAACCCGGGCTCGGAGGGAGGAGATGAAAGGGCCAGAGAAAGATAAGCCAAGAGGTCCGAATGAGGAGCGGACTTTTCACCCAAATCACCAACCTGCAGCCCAGCACGACCCAGCGTGGGGCAGTCACTGTTGCGGAACTTGTTTGCAATGGTGTGCTCGGCCAGCACTTCCAACAGAGCACAATGACACTGAAGTCATTTGCGATGTCTGATTGTCCCATTGGAACCGACACAACTAAAGTTTAATTGCTTTGAGATGAGGACTTGCTGTGTGGCTATGTAGTCCAGGATAGCCTCAGACTCGCTATGTAGCCCCAGACTGCTCTCCAGCCGATTCCCCTGAGTACTGTGACAAAAGCCATGTCTCACCATGCCTGGTAATTTTAATAGTATATTTTAGCTTACCCAGTATATTCAGTATATAGTCATTTTAACATTACGTGAAATAACTAGCTAATAAGATCATTTCACTTTTTAATGCCCAGTATTTAAAAATCCATGTCTATGTTAGACCCAAACACATCTCAGCCCCTCAGTGCCACATATCAAACATTCAGCCGCCCCCTCTGATGAATAACTGCCACGGTGCACTGCCCAAGGTACTGGGTATTCCAGAGAAACTAAAGAAATAAAATGAGCATGGTAAGATCCTGGCCTTGGAGGTTCAAGGGGATGCCAAACGTACAATCCCCAAATGGAACAGGGACAGTGAGATTGAGGTGCCCGTCGGGGCCTTGGAACATAACTAATTTTGCCCAACCTAGAGGCTCAGGCTAGCTCCTGGATCCCTAAGGAGAGGATGCCAGGAATAAACCATGCTGCAAAATCAGGAGAGGCTGGGTCCTGCTGGAGGATCAAGCTGGAGTTGGCGAGGCTAAGCATCAGTCGTGGGGAGAATGTATAAGCAAAGCCTGGGACGTGGCTCAGGAGGTTAAGAACTTGCTGGGTAAGAGTGAGGAAGTGGGTTCCAATCCCCAGTATCCACATAAGACCCACGTGGTGTCATGTACCTGTACCAACAGTGCCGGAGCCACCAAGACAGGTGCATCAGGGATTTTCTGGACACCCAGCTTATGGGAAATAGCAAGCAAGGTTGAGTGAGAAAGCTTGTCTCTGAAGGTACAGAGAACAATAAAGGAAGACAGCTGACCTTGACCTAAGTGCCTCTGCATGCCAGCTACAAACAAATACTTTCCGAAGACTGTAACCAGCTTGGGTTTCCCACATCATCTGCTCCTCATCCAAAGATATGTGCAAGTTCATGGTACCCAGTAAATTCAACCTCAGTGGCAGCCTTGACAGAACCCCCCCCCCCCAAAAAGAATCCTATTGTCTGTGTTTAAATACTTGCAGAGGTTCAAGAGCTGACTCCGGATGTCAATGTATAAAACAAACATTTGGAGAGTTCCAGATAACTACAATCTTACTGCCTGACAAAAATCCTGAGGAACCAGGTTAAGAATCTTTCCATTCTCCATTCCCAGATGACACCTGCCCTGGATCTCCAACCTAGCCATGACCTTGATATGAACAAAATGGTTCACATCCATATGCTCCCTGCTGCTCCCCAGGACACTGGAATTGGTCTAGCTTCTGAGATTCCCATGAGGAAACAGCCCAATGTCCACACCAATGGCCTCTGAGAGATGTCGACATACCACAAACAAGATGTAGACTGATGGTTTCTATGCGGTTTTCACTAAAGATTCCTAATTACGTCAAGCAGAAAATGTTCTATCTGCCACAGGGTCTTGAGACCCCAAGACTAGTTAAGCCCAATGGGATGTAGGCAACTGCTTATCAACAGAGAGAGTCATTTTTAAGGGGGCTCAGGTCTTTGGGGTCAGTGTTATAACAGCATTCCTTAGAGCAGGCATCCAGGGGAAGTGTCCAGTACTGCTCAAAGTAGTCTCTGGAGGAATGAGCTATGACAAGCTGGGTCACCTATTGTATGATGTTTGCCAAGCATCTTTAACTTACTATGGGACGTACTAGCTTCTGCAGAAGGTAGAGTGATAAAAGCACCATCATTCCCTTACTGCGAAAGCTTACCATGTAGTAAAGAAAAGGGGACATGTGGGCACATATCTTTTAATTCTAGGCACCATCTGTTATGAAAAATACAAACTGAATCCAGAGAGGACCTAAGCACTGCTTCTAAGTTTCTCCTGTATGGTTGGAATGATGGCCATATGGAATGACATCACCTTTTCCCAGAAGATTAGGACAACGGGAGTGAGGGGCAAGCTTTGGGGGCGATCAGTCAGGCTGGAAAATGGCCACACGTAGAGTAGGCATACAGAGATATTTAAAATTTCCCCTTTAGGAATCAAAGAAGGGAAATGCACTTGTCCAGCGAATAATTTCAAACTGAGACGTGCACTGATTCAGGGCAGATTACAGACCATGCCAAGGTGTGCAGATAAATGCCTGGGCGTGAAGGAAAATCCCTAGGGACTGTAGAATGGGCTAGGTGATTGGTAGAGTCTTCATACTGTTTCTTTAGATTTAAATGTGAGTGGTAAGATCATTAGCTGAATTCCATAGAAAGAGCCAATAATTGATCCTTCCGTTCTATTATTAGCCCTGTAATCATGGAGCACAAGGTATTCTATAGTTTCCTCTTCAGTCTTTGTCACCTGATTAGTGCTAGGAGTGGTAAGTACTCAATATGTGTTAAATGGGTGGATAAACAGGAGAATGAACTAGGCAGAAAGGGGGTGACCGTGTCAGAGAGCGCACAGTGGGCTTTAGTTCTGCCAACATGTGCTAACACTCATGTCCATTCTGGGCAAGACAGTGGCTGTCTCCAAGCCCTGCTTTCCTCATCTGCTACACGGGCACAGATGCTGGTGAGGATTAAATCACAAGGGAAACACCAGATGAACTGGCAAACACTAGAAACACAATCTCCATTGGTATCTCACTGATACATTAAAGGAACATGTGCTGTGGGGGAAGCCGAGAGTCATCCTCAGGCCACCATACTTGAACCAAACTCTCCTGTGAGAGCCAAGCTGTGCACTCACCTTCTTACCCTGGGCAGCAGACCAGCCACAAATGACAAGCTCAAAATCCACAGCCAGAGATGCCCATCTGGCCTTGTTTGCTAAGTCATGAGGCTGAGGAGAGTCTTAGCCTGCTACATGCAAGTACAAAACTTGTGCCTGTCCTGGGTTTCCTTGACCTCAGCTGGAGATGCAGGCTTGGTTCACTGAAAGACTGCTGAGTTAGCAACAGTTTTTACCCACACGCACACACACGCTCACACAGACACGCACACACACGCACACACACACACACACACACACACACACACGCATACATACCAAGCATGCCCATCTGACATTTGCCTGCTCCTGACAAGACAACTGGGTCATGTCGTGACCCTAGTAATTAGACAGCTGCTATAGGCATCTGTACCTCTTTCCACCTGCTTTTCCAGATGTGCACATAACAAGTAGCCAGCAAGTTCTGGCAGGTCAGAATGCTGGCATTGGAGAGGCGAGAGACAGCTGGACAGACTTTGGGAGAGGATCTGGCTTCTCCTCCTTTCCTGCCACTGAGCTGACCACTCAGGACTCGGCTGTGTTTGCCCAAGGAAGTGAGTGGCAGGGTGAGCATCCCGCTCTGGGGCTCCACAACCCCATCTGCCTTGTGCCAGCTGTGAAGTCTTGACTGCTTACCCTCCAACCCCCGGCCCCCACTCTCGAGTGCCATTTATCAGCTCAGCATCCCTTACCATCATGATACTCTCATGGACACCATCACCAGGGTGCTCCAATATTTGTCACGAGTTGTGCACTTGCTTTATTTATTTTTTTTGATGGTGTCACATGTTGCTCCTTCCAAGACAACATGCATTACAGAACTCAAGTTCTACCTAGAGAGGATGTGTGAGGAAATCCCTCTGGCCATTGTCTTTTTTTTTTAATTAATTTATTTATTTATTAAAGATTTCTGTCTCTTCCCCACCACCGCCTCCCCTTTCCCTACCCCTCCCCCAATCAAGTCCCCCTCCCTCGTCAGCCCAAAAAGCAATCAGGGTTCTCTGCCCTGTGGGAAGTCCAAGGACCACCCACCTCCATCCAGGTCTAGTAAGGTGAGCATCCACAAAACTGCCTATTTTAGGGACATGTGTCATCAGTGTTGGTAGGGATAGGAAAATGACTTCAAAAAACCACCTCTCAGAGTCAGTCTGCTCTCAGCTGAAGAAAACGGGCCCTGAGCTGCCAAGCAGCTATCAGTCCTTCTACTGGGCTGATTTCATGCCTCCCTTCACCATCATGAGCTTGTTTCTAAGCAACCCCTGCACTGGAAAGCCTGGGAGAGCGGATCCGAGAAGCATCCCTCCGGTCTCCGCTTTGCAGCTCCCAATACAGAGCCCGGAAGCCTATGGCCTGTCATCTGGGTCTTCACTCACTCCCCTCACTCACAAGTCTCAAGTCCATGCTAGTTCGTGACCTCCAGCTCCAGATGACAGAGCCAGACTCGGGGCCATGTGCCTCTCGGATGGCACTTCCTGTAGGACACAGCTAAGGAGGCTATTCACTGAAGACAGGAAGAAAGTGAGCTAGAGACAGAGAAGTGATTTCAGGGTCTGCAACCCAGGAATGGCAGGGGCAATGAGACAGGCACAGCGCCCCCCTCTGGTAAGGGCTGTTCAGGGACATACCAGGGTAATGTGCCACACTCTCAGACAGCTGGTGTCCCAAAGGGAACTGCCAGCCACCCCGAGGCTTGCATGTGAAAACCATAGAAGGTCAAACCTCAGGTAAACGAAGCGATGGGCTCTTCAAGGCCCCATTTGTCTCTGAGGTTTAGGAAATACATATTTAAACTTGGATTGAGTGTAAAGAGTAACTGACCTCTCAGAGCCACTGACGCCTCTATTACACTATTATCCTCACTACCATGGCCACTAATTAATCGCAGGTTGAAAATCCTGGGAAAGAAAATATCTCCTCTCTGCTGAAGACCCGGAGATTGACTTCTCTGACATGATCCCATGTTAATTTAGTGACTCTTTTCATGGTATTTCCACTGCATTGGGTTATCAGTAATTTAGAGATGATTTCAAGTCCATGGATAGCTGTGCATAGCATTCAAACCAAACTCCGTGTCATTTTATGTAAAGGACTCGGGCATCAAGAGATTGGGGCCTTTGAAGAGGACCCCTGGATCCAATGCCATGCAGGCAAAGGGATGACTGCATATCTCCCATCTGGCTTTTCTTGTGCAGTGGGGAATTAAGGGAAGTCCTCCCCAGGCTTGTTGAAGGCTGTTAGAGAGAGCGCTGTGCCTTGTCCCTGGCTCACAACACTTCCGCTGCGGATGCTTTAGATCGGGCACTTGGACAAGAGTCCACTGTCATCCAGTCCAGGAAGTATTTAAACTAATCACATCGAGGGCTGCTTGATCCGCGTTATTACGTTCCATGGCATACCCCTAAAAACCAGGATTCTTTGAGATGGTCCACTACAAAAGCAAGCCAGTGGTCTGTCACACGTGTGAAAACCAAGACTGCACAGCCAAGGATTTGCTGTCAGTGAGGGGTTTGATCCCTTTAGCCTTGCACCCCACTGGTGGTTAACTAGGAAGTCGAAACAGGTGACAAAACCCGATCAGATCTTAGCGGGAAACTGCTAAAACCCCAAATTGTTGCCACAACTCATTTCTTCTTCTCTATTTCTCTTACAATGATCCCAGAGCTTCCTACGCCTCACTCCCCGACCCTCACAGTGTCACTGGCTGTCCTTCGCCCTGACGCAGGGTCTGCTCCTTAGAGAGAAGCCATGGGGATGGAGCAAAGTTTCGAGCGAGGTACTGAAATGAAATCCAAAGTCTGCTCTGCCGCGTCCCCTTGTATGCCCCAGGAGAGTTATATAAACACCATGAGCATAGCTTTCTCGGCTCACAGATGGGTGCTGTGTAGGACAGAAGGGAGAGTAAAAAGATCAGCCATGCGCAGTGTGAATGGGCCAGGGAGACAATACAGAGCCCAAGGCTATTATCTGGGACTAGACTAGGCTATTGCTACTAGCTATACAATTGTGGAAAACATAGCCAATCCCAGGCTGTTTTCTCATCTGTAGGTTGGGACCAAGAGAGGGCTAGGGATGTAGCTCAGTTGGTAGTGTGCTTGCTTAGCATTCTGGAAGCACTAGATTCAATTCCAGGACTACAAAAACTAGGTATGCTGGTATGTGCTTTTAATCCCAGCACTCAGAAGGTGGAGATAGGAAGGTCAGAAGTTCAAGGCATCCTCTTCTGTGTAGACCATTTCAGTAGCAATCCTTACTAATCAAAACATTTCTCTGGAAGGGGCTGAGCAAATTCCTCCTGCCTTCTAACCACCAGGATGAAGGGGCTGAGTCAACAAAGAGTTTGGAGGAAGGAACTACACAGGTGCAAAGCAACTTGGCTCCTGGATTGACGCCTTAGTGTATATCTACCAAGCAACTGCTCTGCCGGGCCCTCTACTGAGCACTGCAGAAACAGTAAGCCACACACACAAAGTTCTAAGCAAATAGGCATTCAAGGCGGGTACCAAACTTAGCGTAGACTAGCAAGATGCAATGCTCAAACAATTAGACAAGGGAGATGTGATGTGCGGGCATCTCCTTGGAAGATGGTTCAAGAGGTTTCTGCAGGGAGGCAGCATCTGTCCTGAGACCCGAACACAGTGAGGGATGGATGCAGGGGGAGTGTTGCATGTGCAAAGTCCCTGAGGCCAGGGTGGAGGGCATGAGGGATGAAGCAGTGTGAACATGGGCAATGGGATGGGGCATGGCTCTGTCGGGGCTGTTACCAAGAGTCGTGGAGGGAAAGGCAAAAGGTTTCACGTTTGTAAACGGAAAATTGCAGGGACTTGGGACAGAGAGTGAAATGACCTCATCCGTACTTGCAAGCCGTCTGAGGGACACAGAGAGCAGTGTGGAAGGACTGAGGCTGCCTTGTATTGGTTGGAAGTAATGGAAGAGATGAGGTGTAACCGGAAGTGAGGCGGATGCCTTTGAAACATATTCGAATGAGGTCATGTCTCAGTGAATGGAAAGTAAGAGGCGCAGGAAGGCCTGGGAATCTGTGTGAGCAGGTGATTCTCTCCTCTGCCACCTACCAATGCAGGACTCTGGGAAAAGCAGACTTGGTCCTGTCGATGATGGAGGACACTGAGGGGGCAGTCGACCAGTCTCCTCCACCTCCTCATCTCAGTAACAATAGTGTAAGGAGTTACACTGAGGGACAGGGGCTTCTGGCTCTGCTGTGACCTCACAGGCACATTAAAGTCCCAGTCCACTTCTATTGTCACTGTGAAGTGCTACTAGTTTGACCCCTACCACCGCACTGTGAGCTCCAAGGTTTTGATTGGTCCACACTAAAAAGGAAAGGACATTTGCAAGTTCCATAGCTTTATAAAACTACGATCTAACATGTGTGTGCATGATGCATGTGCATACATGTGAACAGGAGTGTGTATGCATGTTTGCACATGTATACTGGATTCCAGAGTTGTGGATTTAGACAACTATAAATGATCGTAGTCCATATTCCAAAGGGTGCACCAGCTGGTCTAAATAACCAAAATTCGATAGAGAAGTCATTTATTTCCATTGCGTGTTTGGCCATGAGAAGCCAGGCTGGGAAGATGGCTCAGTGGTAAAGAGTTCATCAAACACGGAAGAAGATCAGAATTCAGATTCTAAGAACCCAAGTAAAATTCCCAGTGAGTGTGGCAACCCATAGTGATCCCATCTCACAGTGGGAGGCAGGAGATTCCCTAACAAAACTGTCAAGCAAGCTTGTCTGTATCATCAAGCTCCAGGTTTGACAGAGAGACCCTCTGATGTGAAATTTCCCTCTGTATGCTGTGATTACCATTGATAAATAAAGGAACTGCTTTGGGCCTATAGCAGAGCTATAAGGAAATAGAGCCAGGCAGGGAAAACTAAATGGAATGCTGGGAGAAAGGAGGAGGAGTCAGGGAGAAGCCATGTAGCCCAGCAGAAGCCAGACAGATCTTTAGCCAGTAAGCCACAGCCACGTGGCGATACACAGATTAATAGAAATGGGTTAAATTAATATGTAAGAGTCAGCCGATAAGAAGCAAGAGCTAATAGGCCAAGCAGCAATTTAATTAATATGGTTTCTGGGCAATTATTTTGGGGCTAAGCGGCCAGGAACTAACTAGTGGCCTGCTGCTATAACCCTCAAAGAATAAGATGGAGAAGTAAAGGAGGGGAATTGCCCACATCAACCTTGCTCATACATACACACACACATGCGCCCACTCACAAACACACACACATGTACATACCCACATGAACAATCATACAAGCACCACACACACATACTCAAGAAAGAAGAAGAAGAAGAAGAAGAAGAAGAAGAAGAAGAAGAAGAAGAAGAAGAAGAAGAAGAAGAAGAAGAAGAAGAAGAAGAAGAAGAAGAAGAAGAAGAAGAAGAAGAAGAAGAAGAAGAAGAAGAAGAAGAAGAAGAAGAAGAAGAAAAAGAGTTGGGCTTCCCAATTTATAGCCTGAGTTCTTATAAAAGAAACCCTGTGGAAATATTTGCACACTAAATATTCCTCCACAATAAGTCAACCACACGTCTCCTGGGTCTGTAATTATCTCTCCTCTCCTAGAAGGAGTTGTGATTCAAAGTATAAGGAAGGAGTATCTGAGACAGCTTAGGGGCCAGGGCCACCAAAAATGTCCCCGCTGTCTACACAGGACCAGAAGCTGTGGTTCCAGTCCCAGATGGGAATGGAGTCAGACAAGCAGAGGAGAAGGAATCAGAGGCATGGCTATAGTAACCCAAAGGCTGGAGTAGTTGGTGGTGCTTGCCTCGAAGGCACTGGGCAGGCTCCCTGCTCATCACCACATCTCACAGACAAGAAAATTAAAGGTTCTGCAAATGAAACAACCTGTCCAAGACACCAGCTATCAAGAGACATGTCTGTAGTATTGACCAAGCTATCCATCCAGGGCCTGAGCCACGTGCCCTCCCTCCTGCTTGTCTATACGCGTCTGCTGCTGAAGCTCTCCGCCAGTCAGACTCAGCAAAATTCCTCTACTTCCTCCACTGTTATCCACGTCCACCCCCACCCGACTGTCAGTCTCTATTGTGCACGGAGGGAGACAGGTGGGTCTTGACAAATTCGAAATGACGGCACGATTATCTGGTTTCCTTAGTGATTGGCTGCTGCGGGGAGAACAGAGCTTAGCGCCTGCTCTGAGTGAGACAGAGCTTCGGTGTGACTCACAGGAGCATGCCAGGAGTGGCATCACCACGAGCAGCAGCTAGGAGGCTGCCTGTCAGAGCTAGGGCCAGGGCCAGGAGCCGCCTGCAAATGCTCCTGGCTTTATACAGCTGACTGAACAAGAGCCCAGTCAGCAATCAGGCGTATAAGACAGGACCCTGGCGCCCTAGAGAGAAAAGTTTTGGAGCCCTGTGAAAGTACCATTCTAAAGCTCCCTAAAAATATACACACTCTCAGCCTTGGGGCCACGGACCTTACACAAGGCAGCCGCGGACCGTGGGTAGCCTTGAGGGCAGAGCAGAGGGCCTAAGTCTGTGATCCCCAGTGCACTTCCTTCTGCCTTAGAAGAAACCATGTGGGTTTTCTTTCAGAATTTAATAACTGTGGAACAGCTTTATCTTCCAGATAAAGCTCAGGTACTCAGCTCTGCCAAAGCTTTTCTCTGCCGTCCTTCAGGGGCTGCCCTGTGCCACCAGGATGCTCTTCTTCATTTTGTGATGAGGTAAGTACTGTGTATCTGTGGTATCTATGTGTGCATGCTTGTGCACGAGTGTGGAGGCCATAGGTCCACACAGGGAGGACCTCTGCCACTTTCCACTGTAGTTTTTGAGGCAAGGTCTCAGTAAACTTAGAACTCACTGACTGTCTGGGTTCGATGGCTGTGAGCCCTAGGGATCCTTCTCTCTCCGTCCTCTCAGAATCAGGGTCACAGATGCGCACAGCCACACCTGGCTTTTAAAAGCAATGAAAAGGCAAACTCAGATCCTCGCATCTGAGAAGCAGGCACTTTATTAACGGGCCATCTCCCAGCCCAGGTAAGCGGTTCTTACCTAGACCCTCTATTCCAGCTGGGTCAACGAAATGGACAGTGGCGGACATAGTCTGGGCAGTCTCAGAATGCTTTGCCTTTCTCTTTGCAATGGTTTGGGTGTCTCTTATAAAGCCCACAGAACAACAGCGGGACCCTGTGGGAGATCTACTTGTGAGGGACATGGGGGCCTATTCCATCTTCTTTCTCTGTTTTCCTGTTTCATGGAGAGTCATTTGCTTCTTCATGGTCTCCAGGTAAGAGAAGCTCCCCCCAAAATAACAGGGTCACTTATTGTGGACTACAACCTCCAAAATCATGAGTCAAACAAACCTTCTCTTTAGAGGCAAGTATGTCAAGTAAAAACAAGTTTTAATCTACTGGAAAGGAACCGTTATAAACATGCTCCAACATGGGTCCTCACCTGGTGCTGCTCTGTTGGGAGGTCAAAGAACCTCGGGGAGGGAGCACAGCTGCCAGAGATGGTCACTGGAGGTGGAGCTTTGAGGGTTCTAACCTAGCTCTGAAGTCTGAATAGCCAAGATGTAAGAAGCCAGCCTCAAGTCCCCACCACAGAGAGATGGCCTCTCCTGTCACTACGCAGTCCTCACTGTTATGTAGTCCACTCTCTGGAACACCTGGGGATCAAAACAAACCCCCTCCTTCAGTGCATTCTCTCAGTATCCTGCCTCAGCACCCTGTGGGGCTGGGGGTTGGCTCCAGGATGGCATTCCCTGGAGGCAGGGCCCAGCTCAGGTTTCCGCAATGTTTCTTCCTTCCTTTGCGCTCTGCTGGGAGCCTGCTCACCCTGCCAGGCTATCCTGCAGCATTTGCTCTCTAAAAACTGGGGAGAAGCATATTTCTTTGTCTAGACTCAGGAGTTGATGCACACAACCTTATGTGTGCCCAGAGTGGACTCTGTTTCTTCTACAAGGAAAGTGAAAAGGAGAGACACCAGACAGCAGAGGAACAGTGGAGTGCATGGGCCACCTGGCAGGCCCATTACAACCCAGCAGGGAAAGCCAGGGAACAGAGCACCTAACCTCACTGTCTGGGCCCTTACGGGAGGCTAGGTGGCCCAAGTGATGTGTTCTTTTCCACCTTGAGGTCACAGAGCAGGTAAAGAAGGCCGGAATGTGGATGTAGGAACTGACCAATATGCCCAGTCACCAATCTTTCTCCTTCCAAACAAAAAGAGAGTCTACAAAGGAAGACAGAGGGACTCAGAGACCGCTAGGAAGCTCACGGCTGATCACCTCCATGCAAAGCAATTCTTTCACTTTAAGTCTCTGTGGTTTCTTGTGTCTTCCTCCCTGGATGCTGAATGGTATGTGTAGATATTTCAGGATTCCCTCCCCACCCTCCCCACCCTCCCCACCCTCCCCAGCCTCCCCACCCTCCCCAGCATCCCCAGCCAGGCACTTCACTACAGAGAGACAGGGCTGGCCATGTCCGGGGTGGGATCTGTGAGGCAGGATGCTATGTGAGAGCTGGTTGAGCCAAGAGGAGCATAAGCTATGGTCTGCCCAGCATCCCATAGCAACAGGGCTAAGAATAGCTCTCGGCCTCCTGCTGCCCACCCACCCCCAGGCTCTCCTCCATCCTTCAATGAGTGCACGTGACACGGGCTCTCATGCAGAGCACCAGCTCGTATATGGGGAAGCGACTACATTTCATTCAGTCCGACGCTGCTGCTTGGGAGTGCAGGACTTGACAAGCGTCCAGGAAGAGGAGAGTAGAGGAAGCCTTCACACAGCAAGCAGATCTGCTCTCGTGAAGAAAAGCCAAGTCCCACTCGCTCTGGGCATCTGTGAGCTGAGGGGCTGTGTGTTGACTCTATTTCAAAATCTCAGGTACCGTCAGCTACTACCCCACGCTCCACCTGTCTGTACGCAAGGTCCACACTCAGGAACAATTCAGCAGCCCCCTGCCACCGCCACCACTGCCTTAGCTCCTGGACACAGAACTGTAGGTGTAAAGCTGGGTCATGAGCTCCATCACTGCTGACAAGCCAAGAGATCATTCACAAACCGCGCTCTCTTTTCAGTCAAACTTTTCTCCATGAAAGGAAGGCATGGACCTCTGGTCTCTGGGAACCCATGTCTTGTGTCTCTTGGGTCCATTGGCATATTAGCTTTTTCTGTCCTTCCTGCTGCAGACTGAGCAACATGGTACAGTGACTTGGCTTTCTGGCTCCCAACATCAATGTCCCTGTGATGGCCTTCCTCTTATGTCTACTTTCCCCTGATAGAGTATGTTCCCTAAGGAGACTTCATCCAGACAAGGCAACAGTCTTGGGAGGGATGGTCACTTTCTCTAGGACTTCCCAGCCCCTCCCTCTGGTAAAGTCAGGATGCCTTTATATGGTGTGGGAATGCTGGTATATCCCAAAAGTTTCTGTCCCTCCAATCTAATCCCGAATGTGGGTATCAGGGGATGGGGATTCCGAGAGGTAGTTAGGTCCTGGGGGCAAATTGCTCAGTGAAACTGCCAAGAGCCCCGAGCCCCAGAGAGATCTCTTGTCTTAGAGACATGTGGCCATCTATGACCCAGAAAGTGGGCGTGGTCCAGTACTTGATGGCATGGGCATCTGATCTGGAACCTGCAGCTTCTAGAACTCCAAGGAACATCTTTTAGTTAACACAGCCTGCACACGTTATGGTACTCTGCAGGGCGTTTCCTTTCTCTAACATTTCAGACTTTTCAAAACGACTCTTATACATTTCTGTGAAGGGAGACAGGATGTCCTTAGCCCCAGTTTAAGCATCACATAAAAGCATATGTCAAGCACGCTACCAGAACCGGGTTTTATTCTCACCACGGTTCAGGAGGAGAAGAGCTTGGCAGAGAAGCTGAGGAGTGGTTTGTCAATGGACTGGGCTGGAATTCCCCTTGCTGTCATCCTCCCCGGGGACAGGGAGCACACTGGATGGCAGACGGCCATTCTTACACAGTGCTGCGTGATCATGACAACAAATGTCACAGTGGCAGAGACCCTAAGTTAACTGAGCCTGCGGAGAGGGCTGCCTGGAAAGGTGAGAAGACCTGAGCAACACTGCTGTGTACGAGGGAAGAAGGGATTGCATTAGTCTCCTTGGCATCTGTGTGGGACCAGAGGGGCTTCTCTTAAAATGTTTGCATAGTGGGATCCCATGGCAACACAGTTAGCAAAGAATGACTGCTTAGCCAGACCCCACAGATGCCCCACTACAGACCTCTGAGCACAGTGAACTCCCACCTAGTCTAGGCTTTCCAAAGCCACCTTTCTTACTGTGATCTAGGCTTCTTATCTTGAACATCCCACATACTCAAATCCCAGCCCAGAGCTTGCTGATTGGGCCACTGCAACCTCCTTCCCCCTAACAACATCTCACAGCCCTGGGCAAACAGCACAGAGGAGGAGAGCGGATGTCTGCAAGCTGGTGATTAAGCCACGACTGCACACATCACTTCGGTCATCAAAATTTCATGAAGTGCCCATTGGCAAATGCCCCTACGGTGATTCCTCTGGAAGGAGAGCGTCAATAAGGCTTCACGACACTGCCAAGTGTTTATTAGCGTGCGGATTCGGTGAGAAGAAATCACTTCCCTGTGTCCAAAGAGAGGAGTGGGAAAATAAAAGCATCCTAGCTCCCCTCTTTCTCCATAAGGCGAAATTTCCACTAATAAGCAGATCTACAACAGATGACTGGGTTTTAGCACTCCTGAGGGGGAGAGTGTGGAGCCAGCCTGTCTCTCTCTTTCTCTGTTTCCATGTGTGTGCGCATGTGAATGTGTGTATGTCTCTGTGTGTGCATTTGTGTGTGTGTGTGTGTGTGTGTGTGTGTGTGTGTATGCTTCATCAATATAACAGAAAGGTTGACAGGAAGGTCTCTCTCCCTTCCAAGAGCCACTGGGAGGATAGGCTAAAAAGCACAGGACACAGAAAATTTAAGGGCTTTGCTTGGCATATTCTGATTGCTTAACATTATCAGCTCGGAGAAGTAAATTCTGACACCTTTGCATCCCCAGGCAGCACTGTCAAGGGATCCTTTTCACGTTATGAGCCGAGCTTCCCTTGAAATCCCCAGTCCACTCTCTTCTGCGCTCGAATTTTCAACATCAATCTGGGGTTTTCTCAGCTGCGTGACCACTCTGAAATTAACTAAATGCCAAATTTTAAGGGCCCCGTTACCTTCCCTGTGAGCAGGCATCTCTGTGCTCCCTCAGTTAAGCAGGAGTCAGAGGCAAACTCGCTAGCTGGAGTTCACATTTCTGCTGCCATCCACCGTCACTCTGCATGTATCCCCCACAGCTCAGCCCGAGCCTTTCTGCTTTCAATCACGCATCTACCACACGACCAAACCATTCTCACACGATCTTGGTAACCCTTCCACAGATCTGCCCTCGACAAACAGTAGAGAGGCAGTCAGCTTCCAACCCCGGGACTGAGTGAGCTGAGTTTGGAGTCCTGTTCTCCTGTTTGCGTCTATGCCCCCAATGAAGATGAGATCTCCTGGTTCTCACTTAACAACTTTGACCAATACGGTGATCCTGAGTGGATCTGTTTCTTCTCCCAACTTCCAATTGCTTGAGTGTTATGATTTTACAGAATCATAGACACATTCCTCTCATCTTTTAAAGCCTTGGTGCCCTGAGGTCACCAAGACTGGCCTGCCGATGCCTCTGCTCACTCAGCACCTGCTGTTAGCACCCGTCTTCTTGCCCAGGATGCTTTCCCGTTCCCACTCTCCACCCGCACGAAGTTGTCTGACAGGTGTCGCAGGGTGTCTCATGCTTTCAGCCTTCACACACGCTCCGCCTTTCCCAGCATGTCCACCCGACTCCTTCCTAACGGCTGCGTCTCATGTCCTGAGAAACCTTCTTAGTGCCCTTAAGTTCTGCCTCATCCTCCCAACCTCGCAGCCACCCCAGGCGAGCAGCCCTTCCCTGGGCCCCACAACTAGTCAGTCACACGTCATGCACACACCTCTCTGCTCCTCCTGGAGCTTTCTTAAGGTAGAGCCTGTCTTCTTATCATAACAGCTCCATGACTCTAGTCACTGGACCTCCTGGACTTGAGCTGCTGAGCAGAAGAGAACCGAGCAGAAGGAAAGAGAGCAGAAACTTTTCTGCTGGCCTAAGAACTACTCAAAAAAAAAAACATCTTAGACAGAGAAACCTCAAAGACGTGGGAGTCAGCAGGCCCCGACGGGAACAAACACGCTGCACCTGACTCTCTGGCCTTACGCTTCCTCTTCTCTACTCCCTGGTGGCCTCAGAGCTACAGATGTTGAGACCGAATCATTCTGGCCTCGCCAACAGCTATGTACTTGCAGAGAAGCACTCCTAAGTACAGTTACAGAAGGAACGAAATGCCAGGCTTGGCCCCAGCTTGACAGTCCTGAAGGTCGTGCAGCTGAAGAAAGCTTTTGAGTGGCAGTAGGAGATCTGGGTTCATCTGAAAGTATGGGTTAGAACTGAAAGTCTGGATGCTAAGGCTGTCTGCGAGGACGCTCAGCAGAGCCTGGTGTCTCTCCCGAGCCTTTCCTCCTTTGCCTGCAGCTCTCTGGTCTTTCCCTCATCATCTCTATTGAGGTCAGGCTTCCCAGGCAGGTGCAATAACTAGGCTTATGAAAATCTCCTAATAAGAGGATATGATGGTACATGTTTTTAACCCAGCACTCAGGAGTTAGGGGTTGGTGGATCTCTATGGGCTAGAGGCCAGCTCAGTCTTCAGAGAAAGTTCCAGGACAGATAGGAATACATACTGAGATCTTGTCTCAAAAAAGAAAACACACACATACACACACACACACACACAGAGAGAGAGAGAGAGAGAGAGAGAGAGAGAGAGAGAGAGAGAGAGAGAGAACAGAAACCCCTCCACTAAGGTCTTCTACATCCTAGCTGTTTTCTCGGTCCCTGGTGTCCTAGAATCCTTAATAAGATTAAAGGGCAGTCAGTGTGCCATGGGTTACTGATTGGTGAACCCTCTCAGGATATTAAGGATCTCATGTGGACACAGACAGGTATCCAGAAAACACACACTCACATTCACACACATACTTACCCACTCCCATTCACATGCATGCTTGCATGAGATTATCAAAACAACATGTGCACTCATATAGCAAATGTCCCTAAAGCATGTGAATTTCCTCAGAGAGGCTAGTTAGACAGTCCCATTCCACAAGAAAAGGGCTCAGGAAGAAAGAACAGCCCAGAAAACACTGACCACCTCCACAACCAAGTTCCATGATGACTGAAGCTGCCTG
Organism: Alexandromys fortis; assembly: GCF_014885135.2. Classification (NCBI taxonomy): domain Eukaryota; kingdom Metazoa; phylum Chordata; class Mammalia; order Rodentia; family Cricetidae; genus Alexandromys; species Alexandromys fortis. The sequence goes on from NW_026068082.1 coordinate 522,945, forward strand.
GTGCACTGACTCCAGCCTGCCATACTGTAGACAGAAGCAAAAGCCTCCAGACAAGGGATGTGCTCCTGCCTCAAGGGAGGCTGAGTCCAGACAAGACCATGTCTCCTAAAGAAGGGGAGGCAACATACACCAAGCCATTCCATCTGAAGTTTTCCTGACCACTTCTAAAGCCAGACCTCAAAAATGAACTTGATGAGTCAGTTGTGCTAGAATGCAAGAATGTCATAGAACACTGGCCGTGCTTCCTAGGAAAAGGAGATAACTGAGCGTAAGTGTACTGATGAGGATGGCTGTATCGTGGACAGGATGCTGAGGATGCCTATATTGTGGACAGGCTATAAGGATGTCTGTATCAAGAACAGGATACTGTGAATGGCTGTATTGTGGACAAGCTATAAAGATGGTTGTATCATGGATAGGATACTGAGGATGGCTGTATCATGTACAGGATGCTGAGGATAGCTGTATCATGGATAAGATCTCGAGGATGGCTGTATCATGGACAGGATTCTGAGTATGGCTGTATCATGGACAGGCTGTGAGTATGGCTGTGCCATGGACAGGATGCTGAGGATGGCTGTATCATGGATAAGATGCCAAGGATGGCTGTGTCATGGACAGGATGCTGAGGATGCCTGTATCATGGATAAGATGTTGAGGATGGCTGTGTCATGGACAGGATGCTGAGGATGACTGTATCATGGACAGGCTGTGATTATGGCTGTATCATGGACAGGATGCTGAGGATGCCTGTATCATGGATAAGATGCCAAGTATGGCTGTGTCATGGACAGGATGCTGAGGATGCCTGTATCATGGATAAGATGTCGAGGATGGCTGTGTCATGGACAGGATGCTGAGGATGACTGTATCATGGACAGGCTGTGATTATGGCTGTATCATGGACAGGATGCTGAGGATGCCTGTATCATGGATAAGATGCCAAGTATGGCTGTGTCATGGACAGGATGCTGAGGATGCCTGTATCATGGATAAGATGTCGAGGATGGCTGTGTCATGGACAGGATGCTGAGGATGACTGTATCATGGACAGGCTGTGAGTATGGCTATATCATGGACAGGATGCTGAGGATGGCTGTATCGCAGACAGATGCTGAGTATGGCCATCTCATGGATAGACTCATAAGAAGGGTTGTATCATGGACAGGCATGGAATGCCTCTATGAGCACAATCACCCAGATTAAGGTCATACTTGAGTCTGCTAGGATGGATGAATGGTTGAAAGTCTGAGTTTTCAACACTAAGGCTCAGAGATTCCAGAAGGTTCTTGGCATCTCAATGACTAACACAACTATACCTATCTAATATTTATCAAATGATAGTTTATGTGGCACCATGCTAAATAACATCCTTTATCTCATTTGACCCTCATAAGAGCCCCGCACCATCTGTATTTTTTATATCATTCATCAGATAAGGTGAATGGTGCATAGAAAGGTCATGTGACCAGTCAAGGTCACATAGTGAATGTAGGAGCAAGAACATAGCTCTTCTATGAACTCAGTTAAAAAATAGCCTGGTATAAAAGTCAATTCTATGCTTTACAGATGTTTCTCGGTTTCGGGAGGTCCCATTTATTTACTGTTGCTCTCAGTGTCTGTGCTACTGGGGTTATATTTGGGAAGTGGTCTTCTGTGCCCATGCATTGAAGGCTACTTCCCACTTTCTCTTCTGCCAGGTTCAGTGCGGTCAGATTTATATTGATGCCTTTAATCCATTTGGACTTGAGTTTTGTGCATGGGGATAGATATGGATCTATTTGCTTCCTTCTATGTGCTAACATCCAGTTATGCCAGCACCATTTGTTGAAGATGCTTCCTTTTTTCCATTGTATAATTTTAACTTCTTTGTCAATAATCATATGTTCATAGGTGTGTGTATTAATATCCAGTCTTCTACTTGATTCTGTTGGTCAACCTGTTTGTTTTTATGCCAGTACCAAGCTGTTTTCATTACTGTAGCTCTATAATAGAGCTTGATGTCAGGGATGGTGATGCCTCTGGAAGTTCCTTTATTATACAGGATTGTTTTGGCTATCCTGCATTTTTCTTTTTCCACATGAAACTGAATATTGATCTTTTGAGGCCTGTGAAGAATTGCTTTGGGATTTTGATGAGGATTGCATTGAATATGTAGATTGCTTATGGTAGAGGTGCCATTTTTATTATGTTGATCGTACTAATCCAAGAGCATGGGAGATCTTTCCATTTTCTGATATCTTCTTTAATTTCTTTCTTCAAAGACTTAAAGTTCCTTTGAACAGGTCTTTCACTTCTTTGGTTAGTGTTACCTCAAGGTATTTTATGTTATTTGTGGCTATTGTGAATGGTAATGTTTCTCTGATTTCCTTCTCAACTTTTTTGTGTATATAGGAGGGCTACTAATTTTTTTGAGTTGATCTTGTATTTTGCCATATTACTAAAGGTGTTTATCAACTGTAGGAGTTCCCTGGTAGAATTCTTGGGGTCAGTTCTGTATACTATCATATCATCTGCGAACAGCAAATGTTTGACTTCTTCTTTCCCCAATTTTTATTCCCTTAATCTCCTTTTGTTGTCTTATTGCTCTAGCTAGAACTTCAAGAACTATGTTGAGTAGATATGGAGAGAGTGAACAGCCTTGTTTTGTTCCTGATTTTAGTGGAATCTCTCTGAGTTTCTCTACATTTAGTTTGATGCTGGATGTTGGCTTGCTGTATATTGCTTTTTATTATGTTTAGATATGTTCCTTATATCCCTGATCTCTCTAAAGCCTTTAACATGAAGGGGTGAGGTATTTTGTCAAATGCTTTTTTAAGACAAAAAGGCAGCCTACTGAATGGGAAAAGATCTTCACCAACCCCACAGACAGAGGACTGATCTCCAAAATTTATAAAGAACTCAAGAAAGTAGGCATCAGAATATCAAATAATTCAACTAAAAATGGGGTACAGATCTAATCAGAGACTTCTCAACAAAAGAATTTCAAATGGCTGAAAGACACTTAAGGAAATGTTCAACATCCTTAGCCATCAGGGAAATGAAAATCAAATCAACTCTGAGATACCATCTTACACCTGTAAGAATAGCTAAGACCAAAAACACCAACAAATAGCTTATGCTGGAGAGGATGCAGAGTAAGGGGAACACTCCTCCATTGCTGGTGGTAATGCAAACTTGTATATTGGAAATCAATATGGAGAGTTCTCAGAAAATTGGGAATCAATCTACTTCAAGAGCCATCAATACCACTTTCAGGCATATACCCAAAGAAGACACACTCATACGACAAGAACATTTGCTCAACTATGTTCATAGCAGCATTATTCATAATATTCATAACCTGGGAACAACCTAGTTGCCCCTCAACTGAAGATGGATAAAGAAAATGTGGTACATTTACACAATGGAGTACTACTCAGTGGTTAAAAAAAAAAAAGACATCTTGAAATTTGTTACAAATGGATGGAACGAGAAAAAAACCATCCTGAGTGAGGTAACTCAGACCTAGAAAGATGAGCATGGTATATACCCCCTGATAGGTGAATACTAGCTATAAAGCAAGGTATAAGGAGCCTATAGTCCATGACCCCAGAGAAGCTAAGTAACAAGGAGAACCCTAAGAGACACATACATAGATCCCTCTGGGAAAGGGAAATAGATAAGATCTCCTGACAAAATTTGGAGCATGGGAGTGGGAGTGGGAGAGCAGAAGGGGAGGAGGAGGGAAGGAGGGGAGGGGGGAGGAGAACTTGAGGGAATGGGATGGTCGAGATGGAGAACGAGGCAAGAGATATCTTGATTGATGGAGCCATTTTGGGGCTAGCAAGAAACCTGGCACTAGAGAAATTCCCAGGAATCCACAAGGATGATATCAGTTAAGACCCTAAAGCAAAAGTGGAGAGGGTGCCTGAACTGGGCTTGCTCTGTAGTCAGATTGATGACTATCTTAAATGTCATCATAGAACCTCAATCCAGCAACTGATGGAAGCAGATGCAGAGATCCACAGTGGAGCATTGGGCTGAGCTCCCAATGTCCAGTCAAAGAGAGGGAGGAGTGAGAATATGAGCAAAGAGGTCGAGACCATGATGGGGATGCCCACAGAAACAGCTTACCTGAACTGATGGAAGCCTTCCAACTCTGACCTGACAGTGAGGGAACCAGCATAGGACCAAATTAGGCCCTCTGAATGTGAGTGACAATTGTATGGCTGGGAGCCACTGGCAGTGAGACCAGGATTTATCCCTACTGCTTGTTCTGGCTTTTTGGAACCCATTCTCTCTGGAGAGATACCTTGCTCAGCCTAGATATAATGGGGGGGGGGGGCTTAGTCCTTCCTCAAAGCAATGTGCTAGACTTTGTTGACTCCCCATGAGGTGCTTTACCCTCTCTGAGGAGTCGATGGGGGATAGAATGGAGAGTGGAAGGGGGGAGGTGGAGGGAGCAGGAGGAGAAAAAAGACTGGGAAATGGATTTGGCATATAGAATGAGAAAAAACAGTGTTTTAAAATAAATTAAAATAATAAAAAAGACAATTCTAGAACTCCACGAAGTTAAGGCATGTGCTCTGTGGGCTGGTTTATTAGAACCACACATGCTCTAACTTTGGCCAGCCCAAACCTGGTTGGCCTTAGGAAGGTTACAGTCTATGGTAAGAATATAGAATTTATCTCTAAATGAAGGTAACTGTCCCTACAAAAGCTCAAGTACTGCACCCAGTACTCATATTTCAAAATAAATCATTGTCTAGAAGTAGAAGACACAAGTCTAGGAAAGGAAAAGGAGAGAACGGATCAACATTCTTTTTCATTCAAATCTTGCAGAGAAATCATAGCAAATTATATCCTCCCTCTTCTACTCACAAACATGGGACAGAGACCACACATGGAAAAAATCAAATCCCTCCAGGAAATCTTTTCCAAGGGAAATAATAATCTCAATCACAGAACTTTGGTTGGCAGAAGGGATTTGGAGGGACATCAAGAAAGATCTAAGATAATGATATTGGTCAGAAAGTTAGACACAACACTGCAGTCCAGTAAAACAGTGAGATTCCAGCTGATTCATCTGCAGTTTTCCGAGCCAGCTGGGGTCAGAAGTGGAATGGGCTCTGAGCAGAACCCCTATGGATGTCAGTTACAGCACAGCATTTGGGATGAGTCTCTGTTCTGCAGTTTTTCAGCTCACAGCCAGTGGTCCTAGGAAGGAATGGAACCATGGGAGTGGCAGGTCAGCAACCATGCAAATGGCTGTCAGCGGCAGCAGACAAGCAGTGGGCAAGGTGGGGAGAGAAAATAAAACACTGAGCAAAACCAAAAAACAACAGCAGGGGTTTTGTTCATTCTCTGAAATCCACAGAGAAGTCAAGGGGACTACAAGGTACATTGAGATGCCATCTATCCAGTGTCCTGATCTGGGTTCTCTCGGCTGTACCCATGTTGGCCCCAATTTAGGAGTATGCCACACTCCACTTCCTTAAAGACTTGCCTTCAAAGTGATTTTATGTATCCATTGGGAACTTAGGAAAAGTTTTTATCATTCTTATGCACATAGATATGACTTCTTGGGTCAGACCCAAATCCTTCCCCAACTTTAACCATTTGTTCTCCGTCAGCATTTGAAAGAGAGTGCTTCAGTGTCCTCCTGTAAACAACAGCTCCATTCTTGAAGGCTAATAGCAATGTGGGCTGTGTGTTCTCAAAACAATAACTCGGTCTCCTCCACACCTCTCATTTTCCAGTTCTGCCCTTTTGGAGTTTTGGAGGAAGAAAATAAAAAGACTTGGAAAGACCATAAAGATCTTAATTTTGCTAGTAAGGGTCAAAATATATGTCCCCCACAAATGGCCCACCCTTCTTAGACCAGGCTTTCTTAACCTCTTCACAATTGAGATGTTTTAGTTTAGATACTTTTTAATTTTTATTTTATTTTATTTTATTGGTTTTTTGAGACAGGGTTTCTCTGCAGCTTTGGAGCCTGTCCTGGAACTAGCTAGAACCAGGCTGGCCTTGAAATCACAGAAATCTGCCTGCCTCTGCCTCCCCGAGAGCTGGGATTAAAGGCATGTGCCACCAACTGCCTGACTAGATACTTTCTTAAAGGGCGAGGGAGGTCTTACATGGTAGCTCAGGCTAGCCTAGAGTTCATTATATAGCCCAGGCTGGTTTCAAATTCAATCTCAGTCTCTCACGTGCTTGGATTGCATTTGTGAGCACAGATTAATGTTGGGGGGGGGGGCTGGAAATCAGAATATTTAGTATCATCCCCAGTCTACACAGTAGATGCCAAGAGTACTCCCATCCCAGCTGTTCCAACCCAGCATTTCTCTAGAAGGTACTGTATATTCTCCAGGGTAGGGGGTAAAGCCAGTTCAGTAAGGCTGCTTCTCTGGTGCAACCCATCTTCTCTTTCTGACTGTGTCTCTTCTCAGCACAAACCCCAGCCACTCAGGTCACTACCTGACCCCAGCATGGGACTCTTACACCTGGGAGAGTTCACAGAAGGAGCTGGATTGCTTCCTCCCACTTGCTGGACTCCCGCGCCGGAGCAGCCTGACCAGTGTTGTGTCAAGTACAGCTGAGAACCCAGGAGAGCTGAGCTACTGTTGCCCAGAAACACAGGCGAGGTAATCCAAGCTCACCTGGGCACTGTAGAGGTCAAACTCAGGGTCAAACCTTTCCAACCCTGCCTACAGAGGTCCACAGAGCACCAGGCCGTAAGCCTGCCAACCTAATGTGGCTCTTAGCTCCGAAGGTGCTGTGTGTCCAGCGCTTTTTGCAATGCAATTATTTAAGGTAGCCTTTTCACGCCTACAGAATGTTCCTTCCTGGCTGTTTCCCCAGGTTGCCAGACTCTCTGCCGAGTGCCGACTCTGGTGGCTCTGCAGAACAGTCACCGGACCAGCGCCCAACCCTGGAGAGGTGTTCAGTCTCACTAGAATGCCTGCCAGGAGAAACAATAAACAAATCACTCTGGGAACTGCGCAAAACCACAGCAGGGCTGGCACCACCACACTCTGCCGGTGGCAGGAGTGGAGGAGAGAATTCCTGCCTCCGCATCTCCGCAGAAGCCTGGAACTTGAAATTCTAGTGCTGCCAAGTCCCACCCACCTGCATCTAATGCTAAACAATCCACCTTATTGTTCCTATTAATAATTATGAATTTTGATGAGTAAGATCCTTTGCCCTCTAAATAACCTTTGCCGTTTCCCACCAGGTCATTCATCCAGAGTAGGGAAGAGCTGGGCTAAAATAGTAACTACGTTTTTCAGCTTTAGGTTGTCAGGAAGGACAATGGTTACTTCCTCAGTGACAGGGAATCCATGGTCTAACTGGGTCACATTTTGTTTTCTAGTTGGCAGACCGCTGCCCTAGTGAGGGTAGACCATTTAGTGCACAGATCCGTGCCCTGAAAACTAGCGCACCTTTGTGATTTCCGGGCAGAAGAAACACCAAGTTCAAGTGCAACTCTCAGTCTGAGGGGGATTCCTTTCTAGCCCTGGGCTTTCAGCAACGCTTTGAAAAGGCTTTTGGAAAAATAGATGTTGTTGTTATTTGCAAGAAAATGAATACAACCAGAGGTCATCATATTAGACAAATCAAGTCCCCTTCAGAAGGACACGTATCTCATTTCCTCTCATTTACAGAGCCTCGATGATGGACAGATATACAAATCATGTATGTAGATGAGACATGACAGTGGAAACTATCCAGGAGACATAGGGACTGACAGAGGGGGAAAGGGGTTGAACAGTCTAGGGGTGGATGATGGCCAAGGCACATTTTATACCTGTAGGAACATGTTCCTATGAAGCCCAGTACTATACACAATGAATACAAACCAATAAAATATATATGTAAGATAGCGTGATAAATACACCTTAGCAAAACGCAAGCTAAATAAATCAGCAATCTCTTACCCAATGGGAAAAATTAATTCACGTTCTTTGGCCCCATTTACAAGCTAATCACTACAGAGTGGTTTCTTTGCTAGTTTCTTTGTTTATTTGTTTAACACATTCATTAGTGATAATGAGCCTGCTTAAGCCTTGATGGACTTTGGGGAAACCTGGGTTGGGCCTTTTCCTTTTTCCAATGTCATCTCTATTTTAAAGTAACATACAGCTCTCAGAGTTTAAAAAGAAGAGAAAAATATCTACAATCCCGCACTTTGACACACAGTTGGGGCTTTCCTCTCCCCAGGGCAGATGGACATTTTGGGGTGAGAAAGTGTCGGATGCAGGTTGCTAACCTCATCAGATCAGCAGAGTTGGTGTTTAAGGGAAGCAAAGTACACAGCATCCCAGCTGGATGATGCATGGCAAGAAAACCTCCCTGTCATCCCCTCTGCAGCCCACTGGACAGGAAAGAAGGTGCCCCCTGCCTGCTACACACCACAGACACACACCCTCTTGTCCTCCTCTCTGTCTCAATCCACCTTCTTCTCCACCAGCCCCATTCATAATGAACGGTGCCCCGGTATCCATTGTACGCATCCACCGACCCATGGGTCAACCTTCATTTCACTTGCTGACACATGCACTGGGGGTACAGGCATTCCAGGACACAGAGCAGAGCAGCCCTGCTGAGGCTTAGCCATCTTACAGCCACATAAAACTTTGCAGAAGCCCCCTCTACACCACGTTATAAGATGTGGTTACTGTGTGGCTCTGGAACTCAGGACAAATGACTGTTTAGAATAACTGAGTCTAGCATTAAAATACAAAACACAGGCGAGAAGTTGGGAGGGGGCCATCTCTCATTCATTCAGTCCACCCAAACAGCTAAAAAAAATGTGTTTTGACTCCAATCTGCCCCTTCCCCTGAGAGCAGAACCGATGTCTTTTTTTTTTTTTTTTTTTTTTTTTTTGCCTGCAGTTATCACATAACTGGCTGAGCAGACCTTGGATACCTGAAGGAAGGAAGAACCCACAGACTCCATCCTGAGACGGCAAAGACTTTTTGCGGCATGTGGATTGGCTCTCTCCTTCCCGCTTCATCCCAGTTTTCTGCTCACCACGCTTTGTGCCACAAATCCAAGAGGACAGTGTATAAGAGGCAATGCAAGGACCAAACTCACTTAGAATGTGCTTCAGATCCCATGCAGCTGGTGGCCAGCACTCAGGTGAACAAAGGCAGAGGTCCAATACACTTGGGCTGAATGGTTCAGGCTGGGAGCTTGCATAGATATCTCTCTCTGACTCTCTCTGTCTCTCTGTGTGTCTCCCTGTGTCTATCCCTCTGTCTGTCTGTCTGTCTGTCTGTCTGTCTGTCTGTCTGTCTCTGTGTGTGTCTCACTGTGTCTGTCTCTCTCTGTCTCTCTATGTATCTCTCTGTGTCTGTCTTTCTGTCTGTCTCTGTGTGTTTATCTTCCTGTCTCTCTATTTCTCTCTCTTTCTTTTCCTTTGTCTGTCTGTCTCTGTCTCCCTGTCTGTCTGTCTGTTTCTGTGTGTGTGCCTTCCTGTGTCTGTCTGTCTTTCTCTCTCTCTTTGTCTCTTTGTGTCTTCCTGTGTCTGTCTGCCTTTCTCTTTCTCTCTGTGTGTGTGTGTGTCCCTCTGAACCTCTGTATGTCTTTCTGCTTATCTGTATCTGTCTGTCTATGGCTCCCTATTTCTCTCTCTCTCTCTCTCTCTCTCTCTCTCTCTCTCTCTCTCTCTCGTTCTCCAAATTACCAGTTTACTTTTAACCCCAGTGCATAAGCACAATAAACATGTAAATTCCTTCTGGATTTCATTTTTAAGGACAACAATGTAACCTGATATTTATACAAACAAAATGGTATAATTTGGTTCTCTGAAGGTGAGCGAATCACATTTGAGTGATGTTTTCAGGTTTTAGCTTGTCCTCCTCTGAAAATAAGACCTACCGTTCTTAAAAACTTTCAGACTGTCTCTGCAGTTCCCAGCCAACCACACAGTCACAGTATTTTTCTCAATGCAGAGCAAGCAAGAAAGGAAGGAAAAGGAAGTCCCTGCCCCTTTAACTCCCACCCACATTTGACAATTTTCTGGAACCGCTCTTTATTAAAAGCTACTCTTTTATAAAGCTTTCCCTTATTCTTGTACTTGCAGGAATTACAAGGAGGGCAAGGCAGGACATGTCTGCTATTGGTCTGGGGAGTCCCCCTGAAAGGGGTACACAAAGGATCAACCAAGGCAGGCAGGTTCACCAAACTTCTCACAGTATAGGGCGCCCAGGAAGCAAGAAGTGGCCCATCTGGTTAAAAAGGCTTCTAGTGGTACATTGAGGACCAGGGTCAGGAAGCTGACCCAGCAGGCTGCTGAGGACCCTGTGGAGACCAGGGATGCCCAGGATCCTGGACTTACGGGCTAACTCTAAATGCCCAACCTCCGTTTCAGAGGCTGTTATTGATCCTTAATTTAAAGAGGAAGAAGAGGCCACTCCACCATCCAAAGCTGGGGCAGCCAGGCTGCGCCAAGATTCCCTGCTGTCTCCTTCCTGCCATCTCTCCACTGAGCACGGAGAAGCTGTCCCAAAAGACTCGGGTGGAATTGGGACAGGGGAGTGTTCTGATTACGGAGGATGAAAAACTCTCTGGCTAAAGAGCTTAGGATGCAGAAATACTAAAAAGAATCGATGGCTGGTGAAAAATCTACATGTAAATGAATGACCACCTGTGTGGGGGCTGGGTATGGGGAAGCATAGCTATGGAGCTTGGCTCCCTGTGATTTACCTTCAGCTTCCAGAATGTTCTGGAGACCCTAGTTCCTCTTTTTTTTTTTTTTTTTCATATACAGTGATGGCTGAGTGGCTGCTACTTTATGGGTATGACCTCGAGTTCCTGAGGACCCCAGGACACTCCCCACCTGTGAGCCCTGAGCAGATGAGTGGGGGAGGGGTACAGAAGCCTCAGCCTTCTGCTACTTCTAATGCCCAGCCCCACCCTTCCCAGCCCTCTCAGGTCACAGAAAATGGCAGATGCCCACTGAGAGACTGCCACACAGTCTAGACTGCACAGACATTCGCCTCTCCCTGTGGAGCCCCAGGTGCATAGGGAAAGTTCATCAGAAGGCACGAAACAGCAGGTCACATTTCCCCAAGGGTGACCAGGCAACTAAGGTCGAGTGCCTTTTGTCCCTCCACTCATTCCAGCCACACCAAGGCCCCCGTGTAGAAGTTATCAGCGGAGCAAGTAAAGAACACACATCTGCCAATCAAACAAACAGGCAAAGGCCAACTAGAAGAAACATGGTTTTCCTTCTCCATAAAAGGGAATATTATTAGTAAGGAAAGAAGGTCTAGCCTAGTGGTTCTCAACCTTCCTAATGCTGTGCCCCTTTAATACAGCTCTTCATGTTGTGCTGACTCCAACCATAAAATTATTTTCATTGCAACTTCATAACTGGGGTTTTGTTACTGTTATGAATTATAATGTAAACATCTGTGTTTTCTGATGGTCCTAGGCAACCTCTGTGAAAGGAGCTTTTGATCCTCCCAGTGGGGGTCATGACCCAAACATTGAGAACGGCTGGGCTAGATGCTCTAGGATACATTGTTATTATTGGCGTTATTTTAATTAAGAGTTGCCTTGGTCATGATGTCACCTCATAGCAATAGAACAATGGCTAAGACTGCCTCTGTGTACATGTGTGGGACTGGTGCTTGGGGAAATCCCAGACCCCCTGAAAATGGAGTTACAGAAGGTTGTGAGCTACCATATATGTTTGGGGAATCAAATCTGGATCTTCTGAAAGAGCAGCCAGTGCTCTTAACCTCTGAGCTATCTCTCCAGCCTTGTGTCTTTTTTATGAAAGAAAGAAAGAAAGAAAGAAAGAAAGAAAGAAAGAAAGAAAGAAAGAAAGAAAGAAAGAGAAGAAGAAACAGGACTGGAGAGATGGCTCAGAGGTTAAGAACATGTATTACTCTTGTAGAAGACCTGGTTCAATCCCCAACACCCACATGGTGGCTCACCAACAGGTTTTAGGTGTATCTTAAGAGATCCAGAGTTTCCAATTTCATTTGTTTTCTTTTTTAGTTTTTTTTTTTTTCAAGACAGGGTTTCTCTGTAGCTTTGGAGCCTGTCCTGGCACTAGCTCTTGTAGACCAGGCTGGCCTCGAACTCATAGAGATCCACCTGCCTCTGCCTCCCGAGTGCTGGGATTAAAGGCGTGCGCCACCACCGCCCGGCTTCCTTTGTTTTCTAAAATGTTTTTGTTTTAGCTGTCTTACAGATACATACAGGTTCCTAGAGAAGTTCTGCTGCTTTATCAAGAAATCTGGTCTGGTAAAAACTAAGTCTCCAGAGCATATTTTAACTCCACCCATTTTCAAGCATATTTTACAGGTCACTCCTGTTGTCTGTGCCAAGACCAACTTACAAAGGGCCCTCCATACAATGCCAACCCTTGCACCAGCTCCTGGGCCCTCACCATTGGTACCAACTCTCCTGGATTAAGGGAACCTACCAACTAAAATCTGGTTTTATCTGCTCTCATGTCTCACTTATACACCCGAGCCTCTCCTGTACAACCAGGGCTCTTCTGTGTCCCATTCTGTCTGACAGTTAATGACCCTACCCATGGCTAGCCCCATTCATAGAGCCAATAATAACAGTACATTTTTTCTCCTATCCACCTGCCTTCTCATCTCCCTCAAGAAGCAGCTGCCTGAGGTCTCCAGGATGGCAGTAAACCAGATACTGCTCCAGCCACACCTCTTGCTGAGCGTGAGCCCACCAACTCCCAACTCTCCCTTCTCCCATGTCACCCCATGCCCACAGGAAGTAGCCAGACTTGAGCTGACATCCCTTTATCCAAAGAGTCTACAATGCTTGGTTGGGAGCTTTACCCCAACCCCCTGGCATCCATATAAACAAGGAGTCTAAAAAGTGTTTAGCTAAAAACATCAAGCCCCTAACATCCTTATTCAAAAAAAACCTAGAATGTTTAGCTCGGGGCTTCACCCCAGCTCCTGGCATAAGCTTTTTCCCCTGGGAGTTACCTCAGTCCAAACTCCATCTCCAAGAAAGTCCACCAAAGGGTGACCCCCTTCCCAGGGAGGGTCAAGAAAGCCTGCCAAATGGTGACCCCTACCCAGAGAAGGTCAAGACCACTCTTACTGTTTAAACTGCCCCCCAGAGAATGAACACATGGTCTCCAGGTTTTCCATGGTCTTTTGGCTCTCTGGACCCCTCTCCATGTTTCCCTGGGGGCGGGGGGTGGTCACCTGGGAGTGTTAGCAGCCATTAAATCTACATATCTTTTAATTCAGTCTGATTTGGTCTGATTGGGATTATCGCATTGGTGGAGAGGGTGGTCGTTTAAGGAAAAATACTGAACAGTCACAACGTCTATGACTCCAGTTCTAAGGGATCAGGCACCCTCCTCTGATCTCCATGGGCACACATATGCTATAAAATGCAGGTCTCATACACACAAAATAGAATTTTTAAATTCCCTTCTTTAAAATAAAAAGACTGAATGCTGGCAAGGATGAGCAGCAATTTTACTCGCCTCGTGTTAGCAGTCATATGAATGATTTTGAATTGGTTTGAGATCCAGCCTCACCTACTTGGCTAAGATAAAAGATAATGGTAGCACTGGGGCTTCACCCTGAGGATGCTGGGAGTCTTTAGACAGTTTAGACTCTGCATTTCTGGTGGGAGATTCTCAAAGCTTGGGTGAAAAGTGAGGAACAAAAGCCTCTTTGGAAAGCTCTTGGGCCAATCTCAGGCCAGCTGAGCAATGGCAGCACAGTAAAGCAGGCCTGATGGGAGAGTAGGCAGACCTCTCGCTGGAGGGGAATCCAGGCTATGACACCTAAGCTTTTGGCTGCAGGCAGCCATGTCACCTCCCAGGAACCCAGGAAAGGCCACACCACCTTACTCTCACTGGACTGAAGGAATGTGGAACTCACAAGGCTGCTGTCCTGGTGTCCAGCTGAGGACAGCCTGTGTCTTTCAAAAGTGGCCCTGAGTGTCAGCAAGCAGAGCCCCCTGAGGGCAGTGACACCAGAGTGGCCTCTGGGGAGGCATATGGGCCTAAAGGAAGCCAAGCTTTGGGGGGAGCACATCGGGATGGGACGGAGAAAACTGCCTATACCTGTGTGTGGTGTGTGCCAAGTACAGTGTTGGCAAAGTTCATCGGGTGATGCCAACCCCCTTCCATCTGAGGTGTTATGGTCCTCATTCACAGGAGACGAAGATAAGACTTAAAAAGCAGTCCTGGGTGAAGTGTTAGGGACCAGAAACAAATGGGAAGCATCTGGTCTTGATTTTGTGCCTTGCCTCTCTATGTTTCTTCAGCTCTCAGCCCCCAGGTCATCTCCTTCCCTCTTCACCTCTAACCAAACCTCCCCTACCCCTCCCAATTTCCTTCTTTCGAGTCCCCTTCTAGAAGTCAATCTAACATGATGGACCAACTTGCTTAAGTAAATGTAGCATTGAGGGATGGATGGTGACCAGATTACTGTGCATGTGTTTACTTTAATTAATAGTGTGTAATAAGGAATGCACACGTTATTACTCACTGGAACTGACTGTTGCTTCATGCACTTGTGCACATGTGACTTGGCCATGCCTTAGTGACATCGCTCAGATTATGTCCCGCTACCAGCTGCTGAATCCTCACTTATCTCCAGGTAGCCCTATGCCAGCTCTTCTGCCCACTACACAGCTGGGGACCGCTGGGCCACAGCATGTCTTGTGCTTACATGACCGCTCACATGGCTTGCACCAATATTCCTTTCGCCAAATAAAATGGGGGTTTCCACTTCCCTGGGTAGTCATAGGCACTACATATTCTCACATTCTTAAACTCTCCAAACATGGTAGAATAGGCCTAAAGCAATCTCTCTCTCTCTCTCTCCCCCCATGTTTGCCTGTGAGCAAGTTGTTTGCATGTGTGTGGGCAAAGAACTAGGCAAGTGTGAGGCTAAAGAGTCAAGTTCAAAGACCCAGGGTGGAGAGGAGTAGGTGTGAATCAATGCTACTCCTTCCGATTTTTTATTTCAAAGGCACACTATTCTCTTGGCTTCCTGTGGACAACTCTAAAGCCATGACATGCGCGGTTTCTCTCATCCCCACATTCAAGCCTGCTAGAGTTCTCCATGAGCAGAGGAGAGAAAGCATGTTTCCGGTATGTGATCCCTCACACCGTGTCTGCACCATCTAGTCAGCTGCGGGTTCAACATGTCGCCTTGTTATTCCCAACCTCCAACAGTCAACCTCCTGCCTCTCCTCACAAAACCTGCTCATCCTCCTTTCCTTTCTTGTCAGAATTCAGCCCCCAGGTAAGAAACTGGGAGTTATTGGTGTGCATGCATGCTCACATGTGCACACACACACACACACACACACACACCACCCTTGACAAATTCAATCAGTCCACAAATTTGATTCATTCCTCCTCCCAGTGTGTACCTGATCTAGTTGCTTCTCCTCCCTTACATCCACACAGCCTCCACCCCGTCTTACCAGGAAGGACCCATTAGTCACTGCATCTGTCTCCCCTGACATCTATCCATCACTCTGCAGCCAGAATCAATGAT
Source organism: Alexandromys fortis (assembly GCF_014885135.2). NCBI lineage: Eukaryota > Metazoa > Chordata > Mammalia > Rodentia > Cricetidae > Alexandromys > Alexandromys fortis. The sequence goes on from NW_026068082.1 coordinate 538,452, forward strand.
CTTTCCAAAACCAATACCAGGATCATTTTATTGCCCCAGAATGAAGTCCTAGAGAGGCCCTCCTCATCTCGCCCCCACCTACCCTCACCCGCTCCCATGCCCTATGCTCTCTTCACACTGATGACACTGGCTCTTTACCCTATGTCTAGGGCCAAGAAGTACAATACCGCCCAGCCTTAGAGCCTTCCGACTCACTGCTTGGTCGGCCTCAATGGCTCCTCTGCTTCACTCTGACGCACACAGCCTCCTCTCAGTCATCAGATTCAGCTTTGCTTTTCGGTCCTCTGGAAGAGAAGCCTGTGTGCTCTCAGATGAGGTAGGGGCCACCCGTCATCCACTCATGCCGCGTTCTGCCCGTCCTCATAACAGAGGATGGCATTCCTGGGGGTCTGTCTGTCCTGCCGACTGTGTAGAAGTGAAGGCTTTCACACTCCTGGCTTGCCATGTATTCTCTGTGGCGGCCACAAGGCTTTGGGTGATGAGTGACAAGGGAGAGGGAAGCAATGCGAACTCCGAGCATCAGTCTTCCTCTGTGTTGACTTCACCTAGGAAGCCCAGTTCATCTACTCAGTTGCCAGGCACAGCAGATCCGCTTGCCTTTGTTGAGGGCACATGGGATTTCTGGCCTTCTAACCTCCAGCTATTTTCTCGTCTTACTCAATGTAGATGTGAACAGTATTTGAAGGACTTATATGCCCACTAGAGTCTGGCGTGTTCCTTTAAGACTGACCTTGCTGTTGCCCCAGCATGCTAGCCACCCACCCGCACAGGCCTTTTGCTCTGGAAGACCCTGTGCTGGGAACGCGAGCCCCACAGGCACCTCCGGGTTCTGTCTTCTCTGAGACTGTGCTCCTAGTCTCCACCATCTCTGCACTGCTTTTCCTATCTTTTCCATCGAAAACAAGACAACCCTCCCCCCCCCCACTCACACACAAGGGAGTCCCCTTCCTCCCCTCCTTTCCTATTCTCTTCACACTCGGCACCATCATAAATTCTAGACCAGGGCTTCCCAACCTTCCTAATGCTGTGTCCCCTTAATACAGTTCCTCCTGTGGTGGTGACCCCCACCCCCAACCATAAAATTATTTTCATCGCTACTTTATAACTGTAATTTTGCCACTGTTATGACTCATAACATAACGTGTAGATTCCGATACAGGATATCTGATACGTGACTCCCAAAGGGGCTGCGGCCCACCATTTGAGAACCCTGTTCTAGATCATTCCCTTACTTACTGATATTGTTGTCCTCTTCTAAGAGAGGAGAAAGAGAATTTTGCCTGTTTTGTGCCCTCCAGCATGTCTCCAAAAGAGAGCCTCAGCCAGTGGATAAACACTTGTGGAATGAGTGTGTCTCCTTCATCTGTCTCTGACCACGGCGTGCCGCTTTCGGCTGTGGGACGAGCGTGTCTCCCTTGCCTGTCTCTGACCACCGTGTGCAGTGTTGCTGTGTTTTGCCTTCTCGGCAGAGCACCCTGGCTCCTTTCTATGAGCCTTTTTAGAGTCAGCCACCATCTGCCATGTCTGTAACAGATCTCACGAGTGATTGAAAGTTGGAGCTGAATATAATCTATCAGACTTATTGCCTGCCCCCACACACGCGCTAGCTCTTCTCGATTTAGCAAGCCCCATTATATAGAGAGTCTAATTATAGAGGAGTGTAACAAAAGCAGCTTCATGTTGCAATAGCAGTTGAGTGTGTGCTTAGGGAAGTACTCAGATGCACATGGCACAGCGGTACGACAGGCCGTGCAAGCGCTAGAGTATCGGGACCCTGCTAAGGTGAACTGAGGAGGTGATCACATGACTCTGCTAGAGGATGGGGGTACAGAGACGCATTCCTGAAGCAGAGCGATTTCCCAGGACCCACCAGGAAGTGCCTTCCTAATTCATTTATTCATTCTATACTTGCTATCTAACATTTTTGGGGTGCCAGGCGCTCGCTGGCAACTCCAAAAGGGACTCCATGACTTAGAAGTAAATCTGGCACATAAACAGATTACTGACCTGACAATGTATTCAGGGCTATTTCAGACAGGGGCTAGTCCACAAGGTCCGGCCAGATCAGTGGAAAGGATCTTCTCAGAAGCAAGGAATTTTTTGAGTAAAGTCATCAAAGAGAGCTAAAAACTAGCCAGAGAAAGAAGGTCAACCAAAAACGCATAGTGTGGGTGGCAAGGGGGTTCTAAGCACAGGCTGAGCACCAGGGAGGTGTGGAGAGCGCAGCATGCTGAGGGCTCCACTCGCAGCTGAAGGTGGAGGCTTGGGAGAAGCGCTGAGGGTCACTGTGAAGAAGGGTTAGTCTAGGTGTCACTTTAGACGTGGAGGCAGGCATGGTGTGATTGTGTGTGAACACTGCATGCCTCCATTTAGAAACAGAGACAGGAGAAGAGGGATTAGACTGGGAAGGGTGGGGAGAGAGGCTGGGTGGTCGAGAGTGCATAGAAAGACTCTCAGGGTTGCCTTGGCTTGCCAAGCAGCTTCGTTTCCTTAATCCTCCAGTGAGACACTTGTTTTTCAGATGCCTTTGCAGAAAAAAACGACGACAACACAGCCTGTCTCTGAGCTCCAAGTCTGAGAGTTGTTCTTATCTAATTGTGACAGAGTGTGGCATCAATCAGTCCTTCCACAAAAGCTGCGTGCCTACTGTGAACCAGACTGGGGGGATCCACCTGTGCGCAGCACATGGACTGTACTCTGGAATGTCTTCCAAAGGCTCAGAAGCTTGGTGTCCAGGCAGCACTCCTGGAAGGTGGTGGTAGCTCAAGAGACATGGCCTGCTGAGGTGTGGGAAGCCATCAAGCCCTTGAACAAGGCTGTGAGACCCCAGCCTCCTCTCTCTCCCGGGCCGTTAGGCATGGGGTTTTGCTTCTTTGTGAGCTCCCTCAATGATACACTGGCTTGCCCTCAAGGGGTCAACTGGTCATGGATGCAATTCTCCCAAACTGTGAGCCAAAGCAACCCTTCTCTCTTCATAAAGGACAGCAAGTATCACATTACCGGAAACTAACAAGAGCGGACCAAGTCTTCAGAGGGTCAACAATGAGAGAGCTAAGGAAGTCAACATTTGCCAAAGAAGGCAACACTGGCCAGAACACTCTGGACCTCACGTCTAGTTTTAGGAGGGCACTGTGATTAGCTGATGGAGGTAACTTATATGTCTCAGCATGGGATTGGACGCTGACTAATCATCAAAAGGACATGAGGACCATCGTAAGCAGGAAAGCAAAATTCAAATGCTCTTCCCAGGGGTGGTAAAGGTAAGCGCCTCCTCCCAGCCTCGTACAATCACATACGTTCTCTGTCTGCCTGACCCCACCTTGGGTCTTCTTCTGTCTTAGCTTACATTGATGTATTGTGTGAACCCACATGCGTGCGGTGCCACTCATAATATGAAGGCTAGGGAACAACTCGTGACAGTTTTCTCCTTCCTTCGTGCAGTCCTGGGAATGGATCTCAGGTAGTCAGGCTGGGCTGCAAAGGAGGCCATCTTGCTGGGCCCATCCTGCTCTTCTGTGCTCTTCACTCTGGAGACAGCTGCCTTTAGCGGTATCCCTGGAAAAACAGTCCATCTAATAAACTCCTCCGTGGCTGGGATGTCCTGCTCCAGCCCCCTGGGTGGCAGCTCTACCTTTAGCCCCACTCCACTTGTTTCTCAAAGAGTAATCAGATGAACTATGAATGGGAAAGTGACCCTTCCAGCATACCTGCCATCTTGGCTCCTGTGCTTCATGCTCCATGCACATTGGCCCTCCCAGTGCTGGGAGTTCTTATTACCCATCTCTCCATCACACCTCAGTGCGTGTTATTGTCATGTTGGCTTGGCTAAGGCTTACTTAACCCTCCCACCTAGGGTTAGAAGCCACTTCTTCCAGGTTGACTTCCTGGATCTTCATTCAGTCTTGGGTGTCTCCATTCTGTACCTTGTGTTTTTCTGATTGAAGCACTTACCTTGAAATAATGGCACCCAGTTGATTTGTCTGGGTCTCCTCCCATCTGTGATCTTAGGGCTAAAGTTCAAATCTAACACAGCAGGGACATCAGTGTTTATAAGGCAAATATTTTGGTGCCTCCAATAGACAGTTAACATCATCTACTATAGTCTACCATACCATGTGCACATGAAGAACCCTGTGTCCTCAGTGGGGATATACTCTCATCACAGAAAGGGACAATATAGGAAGTATCATAAGATCTAAGTCAATTGCCTAATTAGCTATTGTGGACTTAGGCTAATTGCTTAAGCTTTTGTCACCTCGGTTTTTCCTTTTCAAGAAATGACACCAAAAACGCCATGGTGGAAGGTGGGCACAGTAGTGTTGGGAAATGTCTCACAATGGGCTCCTCCATAAATAGAGAAAATCTGTAGCATTATCCAATTTCCATGGTGTAAATGCGCCCACTGTGTTCAGCACCAAGCTACTAACTTCATGCTACTGGTCACTTTAGTGGAATAAAAGACAGGCTCTACACTGGATTGAGCTCCCAAGGTCCAAATGAGGAGCAGAAGGAGGGAGAACATGAGCAAGGAAGTCAGGACCGCGAGGGATGCGTCCACCACTGAGACAATGGGACTGATCTAATGGGAGCTCATCAAGGCCAGCTGGACTGGGACTGATGGAGCATGTGATCAAACTGGACTCTCTGAATGTGGCTGACAAGGAGGGCTGACTGAGAAGCCAAGGACAATGGCACTGAGTTTTGATTCTACTGCATGGACTGGCCTTGTGGGAGCCTAGTCTGTTTGGATGCTCACCTTCCTAGACCTGGATGGAGGGGGGAAAGACCTTGGACTTCCCACAGGGCAGGAAACCCTGACTGCTCTTAGGACTGGAGAGGGAGGGAGAGAGAGAGTGGGGGGAGTTGGAGGGAAATGGGAGGAGGGGAGGAGGTGGAAATTTTTAATAAATACATAAAAAAGACAGGCTCTACAGGAGCAAAAGATATAAATAACCTTTGCTGGTTATTTATAACCAACATGTGCAAGGTCTTGGGCTCACTTCTCAGTCCTGCAGAATTAAATAAATAAGTGACCAAAAGGACATATGTAGTAGGGAAATGGAACAATTGAGAGACAGAATGGCAAGCATTGCTTTGTTTATGACTTCTTAATTTAAAGGTTATAAAAAAAATTGAGACTATCCCCTAAGCTGGCCATGTAGCCTAGGCTAGCCTCAAACTCCTGCTATTTATGCCTCAGCATATCATATAATGGGACTCTAAAATTATCAAAGAATTGACCTTGGCTTGCAACATTTCAGAAAAGATAATTGGTTCTTTCTATGAGAGACTTCAGTGTGGTACTGGGCATGTGATGAAGGTAAGAGGTCACTCACAGGCTAGGTGGGCTCTGTTTATAGAGTAGAAAAGAGAACATTCTTTCTAAATATCAAGTCCGTGAGTGTCCTGAAACTCACTTTGGCAGAGCCTAGGTAATAAACAGTTTTGTGGGTTCCTATTTATCTTAGGGTTTTGTTCGGATTCTTCACTATGATGGTTGATTTGAATGGTCAACTTGGTATGGCTGGGAAGATGGAACCTCAGCTGAGGAACTGCTTCCATCAGATTGGCCTGTGGCCATGTCTGTGGGGAATGTTCTTGATTTGTGATCGATGGGAAGGGGCCCAGACCATCACAGGCAGTGCTATTCAGAGGCAGCTGGTCCTGGGCTTTAGAAGAAGGCAATCTGAGCAACTCAGAAGAAGAAAGTCAGTAAGCAGTGTTCCTCCAGGGTGTCTGTTTGAGTTCCTGCTTCTGGGTTCCTGCCTAGCTTCATGGTGGACTATAGTTGGTAACAAAAAAAAAGCCTCCTTCAAATTGTTTTTGATCAATGTTTTACTAGAACAACAGAAAGCAAACTAGAACAGCTACCTTCTAAAAATATTCTCTAAAATAAAGGGGCTTAGATCTCAAACTTGGCTCTAACAATAGAAAACAGCACCAAATAGTGTTTTATCTCTTCCAAGACTGCTAGTATAAGTTACAACCCATCTTATCATTTCAACAAATCCTTATGACATTAGTCACTGTCTATTGTATATTAAACATATGAATCAAATTTTGATCATTTTTTACAATGACGAGTTCATCTGCGATACCACATGTTCAGCGTGCCTGACATTCTATTAGCAACTCCTGAAAGTCTATTGATATGCCATAAGCAAAGCAGAGAGCTCTGTTGTTCTGTGGGTCTGTGAAATGCTGCCTTATTGTTCTCTCCAGGAGCTTCAAGAATGAACTTTCCAGACTAGAGAGATGATTAAAAGTGTGGACTGCTCTTCCAGAGGGTTCAGGTTCAATTCCCAGCACCCACATGGCAACTCACAATTGCCTGTAACTCCATTTCAAGGAGGTTCAATGCCCTCTTCTGGTCTTTGTGGGTACTGCACACATGGTGCACATACCTACATGCAGGCAAACACTCATAGGTACAAAATAAAAGTATATGAAAGAACCAACTTTCGTCCTCAAGACAATCTCACCAAATGTCATAGGCCTGCTATGTGGAAAATTCTTCTTCCTTCATAACTGGTCTTAACTTTAAAATAAAAAGCTAATGTGACCTGAAATACTCAGCAGTTTGCTCAATCTTTCACAGAATGGATTTTTTATAGGGCAAGAATATAATAGAAAAATGATTGCATGACACAATGTTGACTTTGCCAGAAGCCTGCCCTATAGCTTAAGCATATGATGCTTTTTTTCCATGGACAGGTGGACTTCTGTATGTCTGGCAACCATCAAAAGCCTGCTGGTGACCATTAATCTTCAAAGCAGATATTATAAGAAACATGATCACAATTTGATCTTCTGGTTTACTAAGCATTATCGCAGCAGTCAGTCAAATTATCAAAATCACCGCATGAAAACAAATGCCTGTGTCCTTGAACTACTTAATGCAACCCAAGTCCAACACTTCCAGTCGGGCAGGCCTGCAGCTGTGCTCTTAAGGGCAATGTAAAATATGGTTTTATGAAGTAAAAATCATATGTCATTTTAAAAGTACCATCAAAGTACTAACACTATGTCAAGTAACATGAAAATGAGATATTAAATTTCTCCTAAGGTTTGATATAAGGGACTATGTGAGATTGTTTCCTCTGAAGGTACAGCAGGCTTGTGCCACTAGCTGGTAAAAGCCGTGCGAGCTGTGATCCCTTCCTCTCTATGTATGACAGACATCTTAAAGATAAAATATGTACTCAACCAAAAGGAAGACCTCTTCAGCCCTCATTCCACAGCTCCTTTATCTTGAGTTGTAAAGTCCTTTGGAAATAGAGGTTTTTTTATTATATACCTCTCCATATTACCTCTTGGAGAATTCCAAGCATGAATAATTAATAAGCGAATAAATGTAGCTCCCTAGGTTCAGCTTAGTCAGCCTGTCGCTGCATCATCCCCTTCTTTACCAATGCCAGCAGAAGTCATTCTGCTAGGAATCACTAAACGTCCCGATCATCACTGCTTAAAGAAACTGTCGATTTCTACTTCTTTGGACTCGTGGGACAGTGTGTTTAAAAAAAAAAATTAAACCCAATCCACAAAGAACTGAAAAGATTTGGTTAAGAACCCTACTCCAATCTCCCCCCTGCATGCAATTAAAAAAATGTATAGAAGTAACATTTGATTCCATTTCCTGCCTTCCTTCCTCTCACCCAATCAGAAGGAAGCATGGGGAGTTTTGGGAAGTAAGAATCATGAGGTGAAGAAATGTCTCATGATAATATATAGCCAGCTGTGCTTGAAGATAACAAAGCTGTGCTGAAAAATTAAAATGGTGACTCCTCACGAGAAGTACCTTGCTGTCTGGCACACTTACAGTGACATGGATACCTAGAGACCAGAGACACTGAGGCCCGGGGTCACACTGCCTATGAACGACGTAGCTGGACTAGAACCTGGATGCTCCCACAGAGCTGTCCCATAGAAGCTGCTCTTTCTGCGTATGCCCTGCCTATGTATGTAATAGTCTACTTCTCTCCTGATATTTTCATTCTCAAGTGAAAAGGAGAAAGGACTATATTTCACTTTGTCCGTGCCAACTATTCTCTTAAATTAAGAACATGGAAATACAATTTTAAGCAACATGGTGTGTGTGTGCACGTGTGTGTGCGTGTGTGTGTCTGTATGTGTGTGTGTGTTTGCTGCTTTTCTCACCACTGTGACCAAATATCTTACACATACAACTGAAGAAATGAACTTTGTCTAGGCTAACAGTTTCCTAGGGCTCCAGCCGTGGCCACTGCCTGTGCTATTGCGAGAAAGAACATCATGGCAGTGGGACCACGTGGCAGAAGAAGATGCTCAAGTCGGCAGGAAGTAGAGGATGAAGCAAGAGGTGTGCAGGGGCCAGATATCCCTAAGGACACACCTTCAAGGACCTACTTCCTCTGGCTGGCCCCTTAAAGTCTCCAGAGCTCCCCCAACTAGCACCAGCAGCTGAGACCAAACTCCTAAGACATGAGCCTTTGAATGGAACTATTTTGTATGCAAACTCCAACAGCATGTAGGTGATACCAGCAAGCTAAGGCATAAGAATGACTGGGAGGGGAGGGAGACGGAGTAAACACAGAAGTCTGCAGAAAGATTAAGAAGTGGTAGATGTACACTTGCAGGCCTTAGCTGAGTGGTGTTAAGTGCTGCACACCAAGGCAGGTAGAACTCGGGGTTCTGAGCATATTAGGCCAGCTAGGCGTCACTCCCTCCAGCCCTCTCACCAAAAGAGAGGGGCGAGCAGCCCCTCGACCGCCAACCATGATGGGGGAAAAAAAGAGCGAAAAAGTCAGATAATGGAGTCTATACAAAATGATAAACATCAAAATATACTGTTTTATAATTAAAACTGATCTTATCTACCTCCTCTTCCTCTATTTATCTGTTGCGGTTTTAAAGCAGAAGTGCGAAAGGACAATTTCAGAAAGAAAACAAAAAACTATAATGCTTTCCTTGGTGCTGAGTTCAGAAACTATTAGGCCGGCCACCTACCTACTCATTGCTTCAGCAGTTCCTTTGTCCCTGTAGCCTTCCACCTCCTCGTGCATTCGGTCGTAAGCACGCATGCTCTGTAGAAGGTCACACGTGTATAGGCAATGTGACGAGTGCCAGTAAGTATCATACAGTGTGTGAGAGATAAATACGGAGACAGTTAGGAAGCACTAAGCAGCATAAAAGAGGCCAACCTAGCATCTTGGGAGTTCAGCAGACAAAGACACGTGGCTGCGATCAGTCTTGAGATTTGCTCCAGCTGAACAGGGAAGACACAAGAGGGGTAAGCGAAACGCCTCATTGGCCTGTGGGGTCTATCTGTGCCTGAACAGCAATGTGCACTTTGGACAGCTGTAGCGGAAGGGAGGAAATGAATGGACACACGCAAATAATCAATGGCAGTAGCGAGGGACGAGCTGTCATAATGAGCTGGGGGAGGCTTCCTGAGTTACAGGGGCTGGGTCCAGTGACCCACAAGCTTTCACCAGGAAAGGTGACCCTGTGATGAACACTGGGGGTGGAGACTGGAGCAAAGCAGGCACATGCCAAGGGTCACCATCGACCTCCAGAAACAGAGGCGACCAGAGGATCCTTCTCCAGGGCCTTTAGGGAGATCACGGTTTTCTGGGCGTCTTGATTTCAGACACCTCATCCCGAGAATTGTGAGGAAATGATTTCTGGTTTTAAGTCAAGATCGGGCAAATAAGGATGCTTTAAGGCCCAAGCTCAATGTCTCCCTCACTCAGAGGCTCTCGAGACCCTCCTTTGGAATGAGCTAGCTCTCCATCAGCTGACCCCTGCCTTCCTATGCCTCGGGTCACTGGCCCTGTGGTGCTTACAGTACACAACAGGCTAACCGTGGACATGGGCATATCTGATTTGCTTTTCCATTCCTAGAGTCTAGAGATAGAATATCAAAATTCAATACAATTAAATATCACCGTTTGGAGATGAGACCAGGGGAATGTGGTTCCCCATTGAACATTTTGGAGTCAAAGTGATGATTAATCCTTAGTGAAAACTTGACTGAGTTTGGAATCACATAGGAGACACAGCTCTGGGCCTCTCTCTCTCTCTCTCTCTCTCTCTCTCTCTCTCTCTCTCTCTCTCTCTCTCTCCAGTCTGTGTGTGTGTTTCCACCCACCCTGAATACAAGGAGGCGCCATCCATTGTCTGGCATCCCAGACAGAATAGAAAGGAGACAGAGAGCTGGGCATCAGCATTTACTGCTGCTTCTTGCCTGTGGATCCAATGTGACCAGAAATCTCACTCCTGCCGCCATGTCTTCTGTGCCATGATGGACTGCCCCATCAGACTGCGAGCCCAAACACACCGTTCTCTTCTTACCTTGTTTCTGTCAGGTATCAAGTCACAATGACAATAAAAGTAATTAAGACAGAGGGGCTAGCTCTGAGTCCCTTCTTAAAACACGAGAAAATGCGTGTGCATGCACAGGCATCTGTCAGCGTTTCTTCATACATTCTGAGATGGTGAAAGTGGTTAGCATCTCCTTGACAGATGAATGGGCTGTCCTTTCTGGGCATCTGGCTTCTGTGTGAACTTTGGTACTGCTTCCCTAGAAACCATCACCAAATAGCAAAGCCAACCTCGAACATCTGTATTCTTTCCTCACCAAACCTCTTACTTCTCACCAAATTGCTGCTCCCTTTCTCTTCCTCTCTCCCTCTCTCTCTAAACCAAGGCTCTCCCACTGAATACAAGATAGCTGCAGAGTGTGTGCAGGATTCTATTTCCCTCCTAGAACAAGGCTGAGTGTTGGCTGGGATGTAAGCACCACACATGGGTTAGAAACAGTCGAGAGGATTGTAAACAAAGGGGAATGAGAAATGCGTATGCAGCTAGAGGTGGGAGGTGTTTGCTGGGGTGCTTGGTGGATTGGTGATGGGCCCAGCTCAGCATCTTCATTAATGATGAGGTGGGAGAAGGAAAACACCAACAGAACATTCATTAGAGGATGCTAAATCGGGAACTGCAGTGAGCATCATCAAGGACCAAAGGATCGTACAGGACTGATGTGACAGAGCCCGTCTTGGCTACGGGAAGCAGGGCAGGGCTCAACCCATGTACCACCCACTCCACAGAACATTCCGTCTTTATTGGAAGCCATTTCTTTGGAGGAAAACATGATAAAATAAAAACTTATGATATAATCTTTTGTGCTTGCCTTTCTTTCTCTCTCTCTTTCTTTGGTACGGGCTGGTTACACAATGGGTGTATTAACAGATAATTAATCTGCTTTTATGAACCACAGGAAAAAAAAAAGAATGCCTAAATGGAAATCTTTTCATCACTCCTGAACTCTAACAAGAAGAGGAGGATAAAAAACAGCCCCCAGTGCACCAAGGATAATAACCTAGACATGGGGCTTCTGGCTACCAGCCTGGACTGCCATCGATGTGGTGTTGATTCGGTAGTCTTCTCCCTTCTCTGAGACTACTTCATCTTTCCCAGGAGGCTCTCCTGCTCCCCTTTCTCATTTCATGTGGCCATCCTTTCCACCGTGTGCTTTTTAATTTACTGTATCAAAGCTAAAATTTCCCAGGAAGACACCGGGAGCCGTGTGAAGGAGAGAAGCCTGTTTCCTGCCCGCAGGAATAACAGATGGAGAACTATTTACCCTGTTTTCAAAAGTCAAATGGTTAATCTGGAGGGAGGAGATATAGCTGACGACTTTAGAACACTAAGCTCCTTGAAGAAAGCTGTCGTATAAATAATATATTATAAGCACTTAAAAATCTTACCTGCTTGCAGAATTTCCCTGAGTCCTCGCCACAGCATCCAACTTAGCAAAATGTTAGTTTCTTTCCTCATTAATTCAGTGCTTATCAAACATTGTGTGCTAAACACGACCCCCCTTCTCCAGGGGAACTCAGACTAATGAAGGTGACAAGTATAAAGAATTACTCTAAATACATTTTTTAAAAAAAGTGTTGAGATGTACTGGTAGTGATGTCTAAGCTGGTCCTAACAGACCGAATACATGTTTAGTAAAATAAAATGAGAGGGCCAGGCAACAGCAAAGGGTCGTGCACCTAGAAGCATCACACCTTAGGAACAGGTACCACTGACAGAGCTTCATGGTCGCTCTGTGAGGTGAGGGTGGATGCAGACTGAACAGAGAGGAGACACTGGGAAGCGTTGCTGGCTGGCCAGTGGAAAGGGAAGTTCAGTGTGGCCGCTTTGCCGGGCTGGTTTTCTATCATCTCTCTTTAGCACGCTAAGGGTTTGAACTCAACTCTGCCTAACTCAGAAGCATCATCATGACATTCAAAGCAGAGAATGCTGGTTCCACAATCATCCTTTTTCTACCACAATTGCTTAGCTAACCAAAGCCTTAGTTTACTTACTTCATGTCCAAATGCTGCTTATGCTAATAAGATGGCATTTTATATGCTAGAGAAAACTTTTGGCATTTTATATCATAATATACAGACCTGGCATATATATTATATATAGTCTTTATTTAATATATATATATATGCCATAATGTATAGTCTTGTTGAAAGAAGATTTCACACATTAATTAAAAACGTGGCTTTCAAGAAACTATAAGCATTCTGTTTGTACAAGCAAACACACTTTGGAAGTCTGTGACTTTTACTAGCATCCCCTACACAAACACTGAGTCAGGAGAGGCCGACTCAACCAGAACTTAAGAATAAAATACGTTAATCACGGCTTTCATTGTCATTCTCTGCAGTGCATCACTTATGAGATCTTGCCAACCAAATTCTAGTTCGGAATCAGTTCTCCTAGTTCCCTGGACTTGTATCAGTGAGCTGCATGAGCAGTCAGACACTCGCAAAGGCTCTGCCCTTTGACATTAGCATGACCGAGTTTATAATATATTGGTGTGACAATAGAGAACTGGATTTGAAATTCTCCCTCAAGGCAACACATTTGAGCAGGTTGGGGCATGGCAGGGACACTGCTGAGGTAAGCCGAAACAAAAAGAAGAGGACCTTTAAGGTTCAGGTGAATTTTGAGAGTTGATAGTTCCATGACACACAGCCGAGACTTTATCAGCACCTTATCTGCGGTCAGTGGCTTGCAGATGACATCAAAAAGCACATTTAGCTTCTTTTGATATGAAGAGTTCAATGATGTGATGGCAATGAAGTCAGCTCAACATTTACCAGAAGAACCAATTATGAAGGCTAAGGGTACCCTCTTAGCAACCCAATGAATCCTTTGGGAGCTCAGACTCTTTGTAACTGAAGGGGGGAATACTACTACTGGCCACAGCGGCACTCCTGTGAACGTTCCCCCTGAACTGTCCCCTGAATTGGGAGCCTGGAAATACCCTTGCCTGTGGCTACAGAAACTCAAAAGCAAAAATGTAACAACTATGTCCCTCCTGACCTTCCCTCTTAGTGAGCTGGTACCCAGGAAATGTTGGTTGCCTGGAAACAGATGATATTCCCAGTCTTGGCATTGTCTGTTACAACTCTAGACTGGAAGGATGCTTCCCAAACTGACCCAGCCTGGACAACACTATAGGTTGGGATTTTTTTAACCATTGATAACAACTGTTTCTCGTGCTTTCATAGTGAAGATTTGTTTCTGTGTGACCCGAGAGAGAAAACTGTATATATTTCTCTAGTAAATGTGAATGAAGCAAAATTCTGCCTAAATTGAAGCCAAGCTGCTTGATATAACAAATTGGAAGGGTAAGGCTCTGTGGTGTTGAAGTCCAGAACAGAGCCCCTTCCAGACCTGTGCACTTTTCATAAGGAAAAATGATGATAAATCACACTCCCTTACACACACACAGAGCCAACATTAATCACAATGGGATCCAGAACAGGTAACTCAGAGCCTTGCCTCTGCACTGAGCCTTAGACAGGCATTCAGGTCCCAATTCGCTAAGCCTGCAGTCCCTCCAGCTTGTGTTTCCTTGTGTCTGTTCAGTTTGTTCCTTCACCAAAAGATGCACACAGCAATGGTAATGGTGTTATTTGGTTAGAGTCCTTTGGGTTTTGAGCCTGGAGAGAATCAATCAGTTTGGGGAACTTTCTCATGTTTCTAGAAAGACTGAGATGAAGTTTCTAGAAAGAAATGAACTCTTCTGTTCCGACTCAGTCTTTCCCAGCAGTCACTTTTCTAGAAGAACCTGAGGCAGAAATAAAACCACAAGAAACTACATCTTTTCACTGATGACTAGTAATTGTTTTTAAATTAAAAGTCAGGCAGTTGCTCCACCTCTCCTCCCCTTCTTCAGAGATTTCGGGGTTCTGCTTACCGCATGGCCCCATGACCCTAGCAATACCAAGACACCATTGCATCCCTGACATCTCTGAAAGTGGCTTCTCTTAAAAATGGCTAATCTAGTCTGACGTATCAAGGACCCTTCAGCTAATAGGATATATTACTAAGCTAGAAGTTTGCATTTTATTCCAGAAGTCAAGCATTAAACCGCTAAGATTCCCACAAATGTGACATGACAGAACACGATGACAGACATTTGTGGATTCCCATTTGTTCTACGATTCCTTTCAAGTCTATTCTGAATCTTACTTGTGTTTGATACAACAAGCTGGTCTCTCTCTCTCTCTCTCTCTCTCTCTCTCTCTCTCTCTCTCTCTCTCTCTCTCTCTCTCTCTCTTTCCCAAAATGCAAATTCTCTGCTAATAGGTTAAAGCCTGAGAGTTCTAGGAGTCCTCATTTCTCACAGTCCTGGGGGTTCTTTTAGAGCCGAGGGCAAAGCAGCCTGAACAATTAGTTCCCTGGGGTCTGTTTTCAGACGAAAAAAAAAAGTATCTAAAGAACTCTTGTCGTTTCTGCTCCACATGCCAAGCAGACGTTCTTAATGTGGATGCAGGTGCATGGATTCCACAGAGGGTAGCTTGAAATGGGCCACGAAAATACTACTCAGGGGCTCGGCGACAGTGCCCAGAGGGCTGAGAGACTGCTTTAAAAGACTCCTTCCCACCAGCTCCCTTCCAGGCACTGCTCTATCATCCCAGTGACACATTAAGAGGAAATGCTCAGGTTGCACAAATGCATTAAGTCATGCAGCGGTTTCATGCACTTCTCTGGGCCCTCGAAGCATTACATACACCACAGAGGTGTCCAGACTCGGGGAGGAGCAGGCTGCATGCACTCCAGCCAAGCCTGTGTTCAGAACACACATTACAAAGGAGAGCGATGCCCCAGCCTGTGCCATTAGGGCCACATTAGCCAGCATCACCCAGCGCCTCTGATTAATAATTGAATTCAATCCATACAGAAAAGCTCGGGCTAGGCTGGAGGAGGCCTACCATGCATTAGAATGGAGCATCTCCAGGGGCCTTCGAAGCACTTTGTCTATTTAACAAGTCAATCTATAAACTCCAGTCAAGGAGGCCTCATCAGAAACCCATGACCTGACCAGAATGTTCCACCTGCTCACCAATTCGCCTTGCTTCCCTTGGTGCCTTTCCTTTGGCCACACACTATTGCCCATTCTTGGGGCAGGCTTTCGTGTACCAGTCTGGTCCCCTAGTGCCCCCGGTTTATATTACACTCTTAACTCTTTTCGGGGATGTCAGACAACAAGAGAACTACCTTCCCCGCGGCCACGTTCCTTCCCAGAGCGGCTGTGTCCAAACACAGGTTAATGAGAAAACATGAAGGCTTCGCCTTCACATGCCAAATAGAGACAACTTGAAAGACCACCTGAGTTTGAGTGTCCCCACACACACAAGGAAGGCCGGGCTTCTGTTTAGGTATTTAGAGAGCTCCCTCTCTGCCCACCCTACTTTCAATTTTCCCCTCAAGTATCATCCCAAGATCATTTACCCAATAACACACTCCTGCACACTTCTCCACCTCCAGATCTGTGACCCAGGAACTCAGTCTACGTCTGGGAAACTAGAGGCCATTTTACCTGTCACCTAAAAGCGCAGCACTGAGATCAAATAAATAGCTCTCATGGAGATAGTCCTTTATCAGGTGTTAGAGATGGAAGGGGGAATGCTGGGTACCCTTGCCCTCTCACTCGGACACGAGGGGACTTGGTAAGGATTTTGGAGCAGATGAATACAGATGTAATCTGTAAATTTAGGGCTTAGGGAAAATTAGACGGCTCAAGAGAACAAATCTGTGGGTTCAACTGACACTAAACCGCATATATAATATCCCTCAAGTATTCATTCATTTTTATGGGATCTTCCATTCATACAAATTTGAGGAGTGTTGCGCGGTCTTGCAAGAGCCAAGTACTGTCCTCAGAAATCATCAATATAGCCTGGCATTAGTGATTCTGCCATGCAGCATGGCCAGAACAGGTGTTCTTAAATATTCCCTATGTTTCTAAACCAGGAAGTAAAAGTCTTCAACTCGGGAAGAAGCATATGCTTGGCCCACAAACCCAAATTCCTGCACAGCTGAGGCGATAACTTAAGCCTAAGTGTTCTATTTAGGAATGTCCCTTCCTGAGTAAGAGAAAAAGCATCTACTATTTGAATCTAACACAGGAAAATAAATGGCCCAGATAGGAAATGAGCCAGTGTTCAGAGAGGGCCACAGGTCAGTCCTTTCAGGACTCCACTCTGTCCTAGAGTCATTGTCTGTCACTGTGCCTTCAAGGTTCCTGTGTAGCAGCTGAAATGTTAATTCAAGATGGGGGTAATCAGAAAGATTCTCACCACAGTCACTGTGGTGAATACCCAGGGCCCAGAGGATAATGCTCCCAGCTTCTGCAGGCCAGTTTTCTTTTAATTTTCCTTTACATGGCAGATTCTCTCATTGAAACATGTCATGAAGTCTTTATAAATTTGGGTTTTGCCTCATCAAAAGGGCCTGGAACACAACCATTGCTATCATTGGAAGTGATGTCTCATGAGGGCTGATGTAGACATGTGCTATAACACAGGCAATGCCTGTACCATATGCTCTAGGGCAGCCTGCTGATTCGAAATCATACGATGTAGATGTATGTGCATGCATGGGTGGGTCACGTGTGTGTAGATATGTCATGATGCATGAGTTGAAGCTGTATATAGGTGTCTTTCTAGGGACATGAGTAAGTGATAAGTGTCTGTAGTAAGAGGAGTGTGCGCCTGCTTAACCCTGAAATAATCACACAGATATTGTATTGATTAAATTACTGCCTGGCCCATTATATCTAGCCTCTTTTTGGCCAACTCTCACATCTTGATTTAACCCATTTCTCATAAATCTGTATATCACCACGTGACTGTGGCTTACCGGCAAGATTCTAACCTGTGTCCATCTCAGGCTGAAGATTTATAGCGTCTCGACTCTGCCCTTCTTCCTCCCAGCATTCTGTTCTGTCTTCCCCACCTACCTGAGATGCTGCCCTATCAAAAGGCCAAGGCAGTTTCTTTATTCAACCAATGAAAGCAACACAAACACAGAAGGACCTCCTACACCAAGTGTGCTTCTAGAAACATGAGAAAGTAATGAAAAGAACCTGGATATAATTTTAGTTATAAAGACTCTTTCGCCAGCACTTACTTGCTGTACAGTCCTGTTTCTCCATCTTCAAGTTAAGTGCCCAGCTTCACGTTTCCCTTTCATGAATGTGGCAGTAAAACAACCATGAGGAGTCTCATGGAGAATTATAAAGTAGGTAGGCATCACTCCTAGGGATCAGGGTGCAGTCAATCATAGCTCAGAGGCCCAAAGAGCATGTGCAGCAATCTTCTAGGAAAATTAGGTACCAACCTCTGACTTCTCAAGGAGGCAGGAATGTATGAGAAGAGATGTACCAAGACGGTCTGAAGCAGAACGTATGAAGAACTTTGTTATGTGGAAGTGTTCAGTCTGTGGGTCTTGCATAGAAATGTAATTATCAATGAACTATTTTGATTAAGCTAAGACCCACTCTCAGAACAAACCACAGTGAAGATTCATTCCCCCAAGGAGAGAACATACAAACAATAGTTTGTTGAGAATCTCAGATACTGCGTTTTCTGAATTGGAGAACTGATCTCAGTACAGAGAAGATGAGATGCCAACTCAGCTGGAGAAGTTAAGAATTACTGAAACTTGCTAAGATGTTCAGGACTTTAGGAGTAGGTGTAGATGTCTGTGACCATACAAGCAGTATCTAGACTAGTGTTTATGTGGATGTCAAAGTCTTAGTTATACCACCATATGGATAATTAAGTCCATAGTACAGCGAGCACTTCGATCACAGTTTCGCCTAAGGGTCCATCACTTAACAAGTAATAGAGTTAACCAATGAGCCACTGCTTCAGCCTTCAGAATAACCATGGGCACCGAAGAGCATAATAACCACCAGCAATTAGCTCACTCCTTACTACTCACCAAATAAGCCAAGCGTTTCCAGCCTCCCCCTTGCCAGTTCATTTTTTAAGCATCCACCTGAGAACTGTTCTGGCCAAAGACCCCACCTTCAAGCACATAAACGTTAGCATATCCACGCTCCACTATCTTCTTGCTGCAAACCCTTGAAAAATCACAAAATTGGGTGGCTGTTACATGCTAAACTACCTATGTCCACTCTTGCTTCACATACAGTGGATGCTTTGGTCTTAAATATCCTATTCTGATGAGTTATAACAACACACCAATCATGTAATGCCAACTTAGTTTGGTTTTGGAATGGCCGACACAAAGATTGAACAGTAAGAACACATACTTGATGTTAACCATGTAAGAAATATTTTTCATCTCTCTGTGTATACACACACACACACACAAAAAAAACACATTTTCATGTGTGACTGCACATATACCATGGCATATATGTGGAGAAAAGGGACAACTTCAAGTATCAGTCCTTGGTGTCCACTGTTTTTGAGGCAGGGACTCTTGCTTTTCTGTTGCATGCGCCAGGCTAGCTTCCCCCAAACCCTCTCATGGATTCCCTTTGCCCAGTTTCCCATCATACTGTAGATCACAGAGATTACAGATTAGTATTAGCACACCTACCCAGCTTTACATGTAGTGCTTTACATCTAGTTTTGTGTCAACTTGACACAAGCTAGAGTCATCTGAAAGGAAGGAACCTCAGCTGTGGAAAAGCCTCTAAGAGATCAGGCTGTAAGGCATTTTCTTAATGATTTGTGGGGAGGCCTTAGCCTACTGTGAGTGGGGCTATAAGAGGTCTTATAAGAAGTCAGGCTGAAGTTCTGGTAGAATTCCGCATTGAAACCATCAGGTCCTGGGCTTCTTTTGGTAGGGAGGTTTTTGATAACAGCTTCTAGTTCTTCGCGACTAACAGGTCTATTTAGGTTGTTCACCTGGTCCTGGTTTAACTTTGGTATATGGTATTTATCTAAAAAACGTGTCCATTTCTTTTACATTTTCCAGTTTTGTGCCATACAGGCCTTTGTAGTAAGATCTAATGATTCTTTGAATTTCCTCTGTGTCTGTGGTTATGTCCCCCTTTTCATTTCTGATCTTATTAATTTGCATATTCACTCTCTGGCGTTTTATTAGTTTGGATAGAGGTTTATCAATCTTGTTGATTTTCTCCAGGAACCAGCTTTTTGTTTCATTGATTCTTTGGATTGTTTTCTGTGCTTCTATTTTGGCTGCTGAGAAGCCAAGGACAATGGCACTGGGTTTTGATCCTACTTCATGTTCTGGCTTTGTGGGAGCCTAGCCAGTTTGGATGTTCACCTTCCTAGACCAGGATGGAACGGGAAGGACTTTGGACTTTCCACAGGGCAGGGAACCCTGACTGCCCTTCAGACTGGAGAGGGAGGGGAAGAGGAGTGGGGGGAGGGGGAGAGGAGAGGGAGGAGGGGGAGGGAAATGGGAGGCGGGGAGGAGGCAGAAATTTTTTTTCAATAAAAAATTATATTAAAAAAAAAAAGAAGTCAGGCTGAGCAAGCCATGGGGAGCGAACCGGTAAGCAGCACTCCCTGTGACATCTGCACCAGCTCCTGCTTCCAGGTTCCGGCACTGTTTGGGCTCCTGTCCTGAATCCCTTCAGTGATGAACTAAGAAGTAGAAATGGAAGCCAAATAAACCCTTTTCTCTCCAAGTTGATTGGGTCATGGTTTTTCATCATAGCAATAGGAACCCTAACTAAGACACATGGCTTCTGAGGGTCTCAAAATCAGATTCTAATATTTGTATAGTGAGTATCTTTACCCAGTGATCTATCTCCCATTCCGAGGCTATCATTTATTTTTAAATAAATTGGTGTGATCTTTATCCTGTTAGGTTTCAGAGACAGCTATTCCAGTTTCATTAGAAATGTCCTTTAACAATAAGCTAATATCCTGTAATCTTTCAAAAACAGAGGTGGGCGTCTCGTCTTGGAAGGGTTGACATACGCACAACTTTCTCTGAGATTCAGAACTGTTTTTACTTGTTAATACGAAGGGGGAACATACTGTACAGTGAAATCTGAGCCTCAGATTGATTCCCTGTGAGACTCATAGAAAACAACATCGCTTCCTTGCTGAAGCAGAGAAATGATGGTGTGCCATGGGATGCAGGGGTGGGGAGAGCAATCTCTACCTTAGCAAGAGTCGAAGTGTCTTGGATTTGCACATTCTTAGCTCACTCTACTGAGAAATAAGAATTTTTATTATGAACTGGACTTTTCCCAAACAATTATCTTAAGCCTATCCTCTTCCTTGGTCATCTCTGATTTTAATTCTGGTGGGGGACGACAATACATTTTAGCTGGAATTAGACTTTCCTGAGATGTTCCTGCAGTATTTTTGAATAGTGAGAATGGGCCCTCTACTACAGCAAACACAGGGATACTACATAAAATCTATTTTAAAAGGTCTTAATAGATTTTTTTAAAACTCAATTTAACCCCTGAATGTTAGTTTCTAAAAAGATGTCTCATGAACCAAACATTCTTCCGACTTCTGGCTCAACTACATACAACAAAATGCCTTAGGAAAAGCTGCCAGGAGCTTCACTGTGGCCTACATCTGACCAGTTTTAGGAGGGAGGGACTGGACCACCGTAGAGATGCTACAATGTCCCCATCTTATAAGCACGTCTGTAGTACGTGCTATTCAGGAAAAGACTATATTGACTCATAGATGCTCATGAGCATTGTTTTATTTTTAGTGAGAACAGTTAAGAATAGTTCTTTTAATATATTTATAAAATGTCTCTCAGACAAGCATATGAGAAAATTTCCAAGCAACATCTTGCTTTATTTCTCAATATTCACAGGTGGAAGTGGGGGGAAAAATCCAACCAGACAACATTTCGCAATCCTGACTGAGATCATTATCACATACCTTCTGGTCCCTCAACATATTGCAAGGCAGAGTCAGCCCTTGGTATTTAGGGTCTGAAGATGGCAAACAGACTTCATGCCAAAAGCAAGGGAGGGACAGAATCAAGAAGGATGGCCGAGCATCTTGGGTCTGCTGACTGCCCCATATTATTTGAAAAAAATGTACTGAAGTTTCTTCTTGAAACATGTACCGCCACCAGAGCTTCAAAATCCACCATCATCCACGCAGGGACGTAATTGCAGAGCTCCTGCTACAGGGAGGAGCTGACTGCTGCTAATCCCCTCTGCAGCGTCTTCATCCACTACTGCAGTTAACAACATATTGCTATCTCAGCTTCTATAACACGGAAGAATGTCTTAAACAGTTGGTCCTAGTATCTCTCACAGAACCCATGCAACTTCAGGGGTAACTATATTTCTCTTTCAAAAATGATAGCAGTAAAAAGAAGCCAAGTACCTACGCAGAGTCCTCTGTGACCCTTCCTTGCTTATGCTAGTCTTTCCCAACCATCAGTCAGCTCAATAAATGCTCTACCATGGCTAGACACCAGACCTCAACTCCACCATAAACCCAGGCTATTCCTCCACCTCACACCTTGGGCATGTCCTTTAGTCTATAAAGAGGAACCTAATCCACGAGGGAGGTGGAGGTGAGAAGCAATATAATTAAGGAGAAGGTGATTTAGAAACTGCAAAGAGAGCTATACAGGCCTGACGTGTTGCTATTAGCACCTTATGGAGAAAGGCTATGCCTTTGACTTTCAGCAAAGTGCTGCTAGTGACTTTAGAGGTTTGCCGATAAAGAGGTGCTGTGAGGGAGTAGGAGGAAGAAGAGGAGGACTGAACCTCATTCCCTAAGTTACAACTACTTCTCAGGTCCTCACCGGGCAAAGGACCTCCAGAACACAAGGCTTTCCTGAGCAGTGCATCTCCACGATATTCTAGAACAAAGTCAGTGCTGGGGAAGGACAGCCAAGATCATGTGGGATAAAAAATTGTTAAAAGAATATCTAAAGGCTCTTATTGGTAGAGTGTTTGCCTGACGTGTGCCAGGCTCCAACTTTGCTGCCCAGCACAAAGAGATAGGATAGAGATGGAGAGGGATGGAGATAAGAGATGGGGATGAAGTAGAGATGGGGATGGGTATAGAGATGGGAATAAGAATGGGGATGAGGATGGAGGTCGGTGAGGCTGGGGATGGGGGTGGAAAGAGATAGAGGGAGAGAGATAGGGAGACGGAGAGAGAGACTACCCAGAGTTGTGGTGTAAAAGAACTTGTCAAATTTTAAAAAGTTCAAATTTCAGGAAGCAGAATAGCAAAAGCCCTATGGCCATCATTAACATGTCTATTTCAGTTTACTTGTTTATGCCACTGAGCCACATCCCCAGCCTAAAGAACCAAATTGGGGTTGGTTGGTTGGTTGGTTGGTTGGTTGGTTGGTCTTTGGAAGGTGGAATAAGAGGTGATTTATTCTGGAGCTATTTTAAGTGGCCATGAACCCACGAGCGAACATAGATTTAGGCTACCCCAAAATTCCATATTCCAACATGGAAGCAGTTCCATAAAGTTTTATAGTTTACAGAACAAACAGAGCTATAAATCAAGGCAGGTTAAAGTCCATTGGTGGGTCCATCAGAGAGGCAGGTTCAGCACAATGAGGGAAGCTTCTCTATAGGCCCAGTGTGTTATCTAGTGATGTTCTTGATGGTCTGTTAAGTTAATGATTCAAAAAAAAAAAGTTAATGATTCCAAAGGATTTTATTTTCATCTATTCTAAGATTCCTTTTTAAAACGCATATATTATTACATCCCTAAAAGCGAGACGAATCACTGGCATGCTAGGTCCTAAGCACCACTGTCCTCTCTTTCCCAAGAGTGTCAGATGATGGTACACACAGCCACTAGCATCACCTCTGGCCAGCGAATGAAGAAGGATGTTCAGAAAACCAGTTCTCGGTTGGTTCCCAATGGGGCTTAGTGGTGACCAGCCCCGCCATGGTCCTCCTGAGACCTGCAGCTGGGCACTTTGCTCAGTCTGGCACTAATCTTCCTCCACAGCCCACCCTCCTCATCATCTGGAAGCAGACTGACTGCAGCAGCAGTTACCTGGCCAGTCACAAAGCGGCTGTGACTCGATCCCTCCCTGCTGTCTGCTCTCACTTCTTTGTTTGACTCCCCCTAATCTGGCATGACTACCCTTTACAAAGCTCCATGAACACCACAGCTTCCATTCAGTGCTGCCTCTGGCTTCAATCTAGCTCTGTCTGCCACTACTTCTAGACCACTGAGCTCGGAGAAACGTACTGGAGATTGTACTTTTCCTGGCTCGTGTGTCTCTAGTGCTCTCAGCATGGACTAGCTCTCTTCTTCCTTCGGCATAGCCTGGCCTATAATTTGACCATAACTGAAAATCCACAGGCAGCCTCCTTTTTAGGCCAAGACTCCACTTGGCAGCAACTTGTATAGAAAAAGTAGGTTCCATCTTCAGATTACCCAGGCCATCACAGTGCAAGGCAACTCCATGATGGTGCCCGGACATCCAGAGCACTAGAATTACAGCCGTCCCGAAGCATGGCACCCTCTTTTCTCTGACACAGAAGTGGAATACGATGTAATATTCACAAGGTAGGAGAGGGGCCAAACGTTTAGGAAATGCATCAAGTCATTTGTTGAAAGGGAAGAAGGAAAGGTTAACCACATGAGGAGTGGGGTGAGAAAGTATGCGTAAAGAGCACCCAGGATCTTTGGTCTACACCAAAATCACTACTAACAGCATTGTATATCTAACAAATCATCTGAGACCATGCCATAACACTGTTGTGAGTGTTTACATGCAACACGCACACATACAAACACACACACACACACACACACTCCTTCTAGGGCAGGGCTGAAACACTGTTCCAATTCAAAGCAATTTCATCAAGAACAACTAATGGTTCTCCTCCCTTTGGCTTCATTTCTTTGCCTTTTTCAAAACAGGATTTCCCACCATTTGTACAGGCCATTTCTAGGTTCTGGGACCCTATCTAAAATCAACCAATGAGTTGATCATCAAAAGGCAAGCCCAGAGCACCTCTTTGGGTGGCAGCAACTGTTCACTGGTCCCAAAGAAAATGAGGTCACTCCCTGGCATCTACCTAGAGTCACCATTGTGTCATCAGAATAGATCCCAAAGCAGATGGTATGAGCAGAGCCCCCCCCAAAGACCAATTAAGACAAGACACAAAGAAACAGTCAAGGGATTTCCATGATAAGATCCTTAAAAATTATCTTTAATTGATGCCAAATATGAACAGATCATGAGATGACAGAACCAAGTAAAATTGCATAGATGAAAACTATGCGCATTGTTAGGTTCTCCATTCGTAACATTCCCTATCCTCGACCCGACATGGTAAAACGGTTAGGGCAAGGCAAGTGCAGGGGAGATGAGATGAGACATGTCCATAACTCAAGGAGGCAGCAACTGGCAAAGCCAAAGAACAAAACAGAACAGCATCAGCTTCAATGGTTTGTCGTCCTGAGGGTGCACTTCAAATGAATACTTCTCGACTTTAGTTTCCAGCCTCAGGAATACTTTATCTTTAATCTTAGAGGTATGTCACAGAGTCCACGTCACTTATGGCTGCTGCGTCAACAGTACCTAAACCGTGCACTGAAGAAGAAAGAGACTCCTGCAAGTTTGGGAAAGGGAAGACAGCTTGTGACCTAGCATATTCTGCAAGCTCTTTTCTTGTTTTATTTTCTTTCGTCATTCTATTTTTTTCTCCTCTTCTGTGATTTAGGAACAAAACTTTTCTAGGTTCTTTGAAGTTCTACATCACGAATTCCCTGTGGACGCCTAAATAAAAACCACTGTGACCCGGGTTAACTTCCTCAAAGCTGTCCTAGGGGCAGCCGAGGCTAACCTTCTGCTAGCACATTGGCATTCCCATGAATCAATGAGCAAAGAGGCCATTTGCTTTCAAGGCTTTGAACCTTGTGTCTACGCCCTGAATGAGTTTGCACAGTGGCCCATGGTAATGGGCTAGTTTTGGTTAACGATTCACTTCCTGCTTGCTTCTTTACAAACGTGGTAAATAAAGTACATTCCTTGAAGATTTACCTGAGTCATTCTGGACACGTTTGCATATACCCTGAAGTCCCGTGCTACAAATGTAAATACAAATGTATCACACCATAGGTGGGAGTCTATCCTGAGATAGTTCAACCTAGCTTGTCCCCGCTCCTCCAATACTAGCTTGTTTGTCTTCTCAAAATGAATATAAATATCAAAAGGCCTCACTCTTGCTTGGAAAAGGCTGGAAGATAACGTGGTTGTTTGGCAGTTTATAGTCTTTCTAACAATTTTATGCTATGGATGGTTACCACCCACCAATTCTCACCACTCCCAGGATAAGTCATTCCTGGAAGAAAACGGGGAATTACTGTCGGCTAACGTTCCTTTTCTACTTTCTGTTCAATCCAGTCTACCAAACAAGGAACAAAACTTTCAAGTTGCTTAAAAAAAAATGTTCTGAGGCCTCCTATATTGAGCATGAGGTTGAAAACTAATTTTTTACTGATTCTTTTAGACACTAATTTGAAAAATTTGTCACTACACCTAACATGAAGAAAATCCATTCTGGGTTGAATTTTCCCAGCCACCACTCAGACACTTTTTTTCTGTTCTACTCTCAAGAGGATCAAGGCTGTGGTAGCCTCTCTGCTTTGTTTCCACCACAGTGGGATCTAAACCCACCGCACAGTTCCACTTTAGAGAAACGACTGTTCACTGACTACAATATGGGAGCAATATCTGACCTGGCGCTCTGGACTAATCCACAAGCACTGCCAGTGAACAGAGGTCACTGGGCTTCGGAGTTCAAGTCTCGGACGGGAGTGAGGTGAGGGGTGTGCACACAGATGTGCACAGATGGAGAGAGGGGAGAGAAAAGCCAAACCCAAACAAACCTTTTCCTGGCTACAGTCGGTCTTCTAGAAATCTGAGGATAGAGGAAATGAATATCTTTGGTCTCTCTGATTCAAATCACTTGAAGTGAGTTAAGCACTTCAGAGATTCTGGGATGGCTAATAGCCACAGGATGACCTGACCCTTCCAAGGGCACCCTATTGAACTAGGGCTCTGCACATTGGAAGTGCTGGGTTATGGCTATCAGTACATCATAAGTCTTCTCCTTCCAGAGAAAACGGGTATAAGCATCAGGGCATGAGCTATCAAGGCTCGGTACCTAAGAAGGGGTGAAAGGTCAGGAAGTCTGGGGAAGGGAGTATGAAGTGGACCAAATGAGAGTCACTCCTTAGTAGGCAGTTTAGTAAAGTGCACCTTCAGGTCTACAAAGACATTTCAGCACGTTTCAGTGTAGGGGTAAGAGCTAGGTCAAAGGTCGCATGCCTATGCTACACAGACAATCCCTGTACTCCTTGTCATCCAGTTCACTGCAATGGGCTACAGATGGATAACCAGCATCCATATCCCCCATCCACTCCAACTTCATGACAACAGCTCATCCCCAAGCCCAGGCGGACCACTTCTCCATATGCAGCGCTTGTCCTTGTAACATATACAGAAGAGTCAACTTGTCCAGGACACAGCCACAGAGGCAGACCAAGTGTCCAGAGACTGATCAGTCTCGGCTTCATTGTCTCATCCTCTAACCCATCCATCCCATAGTACTGAGTGGATTATTGCTATTGGCAGAGTTCTGTTGTGTCCTAGATCTCAGAGTCAAAATAAAACTACAAGATATCCCTGGAGACTAGAGGGGGGAGTTGGCATTTTTTGCCCCCAACTGGAGACTTGCAAACGTGTAGAAGACTGATGATCTAAGGTTCAAGGAATGAGCCACACATGGGAGGGGTTGATACCCTGTAGCCAGAGGTTGGGCAGTCCTTGGCCCCTCATCTTCCAGGATATGTGTTGTGTTCTCCTTGAATACCCACAAAAGTTCCACAGGGAAAGAAAATGTCCTTCTTTCCTCAGTTGAGCTAGACAGCCTGGATGTCATCATAGTTTCTCCGTTGATGGCCTCACTTCTTGTCTGAAGACTGGGTGGGGGAAAGGGATGGAAGTACCAGGGAAGATTCCAGAAGAAGCCAGGCAAGGATGTAAGACAGACAGGAGCAGGCAGCCACATGCTAAAAGCAGTATGAAGGTTCCCCACTCCAGCGTCCTTAAAAAGGCAATGAATGCCCCTCCATTGGTGAATAGCTGCTGAACTCCAGAGCCTGTGTGATATGGCAATCTTTCAGCAGGACACAGAGTCCCCATCATTCTCTGGATTCAATGGCTGGGGCAGCAGCAGTCAGATGTCCAGTCAGTGAAGTGACTTTCCCATGGGACAATCATAGGCGCATCATAGGCAGTATCTATAGGAGGTTGGCCAAGAAGGCTGTCCTATGAGAGGTCAATGTGAGCCAAGTGTTCCCATAATTCGCAGTGATACCCCCAAAGACCAGATTCTCAGAGATCTGCAAAGAGCTGTAGCTGTCAGGGAGAGGGTGGGGAGAAGGAACCACTGAACCCGAGGAAGCTCTGTCTGTCCGGAGTGGCCTTCCACATTCCCCAAAACATTTCTCTTGACTTCCGACGGAGAAGAAAACAAAACAGAACAGAACAGATTTACGGTTCACTTCCAGTTCAAAGCTGGGTCTCAGTTCATATCCGGAGTCAGGCTGCCTAAGAGACCAAGTCCGGTAGATGGCCAGAGAGGCAGCACCCGCTTCCTCTTTCTCTTCTTTGGGGCTCTGAGGGTGGTGTGGCCTCCTCACAGTGGTGAAGTGAGAAAGTGAGGATGGAAAAACAAACAAAACCAAAAAAGCGAAAGGTCTGTGCCCCAACCCTTCCTCCCCTTTGCTAAATAACTTCCCAGCTGAGTTATGGAGGCACTTTCTGCAGTTCACTGTGGGTACAGATAAAGGCACTAAGCAACTAGTAAATCAATTGGCTGAGTTTCTTCAGGGAGCCTCAAGGGGAGGGCCGAAGTCTCTATAGACTTCAAATCATGACAGCAAAAAAAGAAATCACTTCTGCTCTGGGTGCATGAAGAGATAAACATTACCACTTACATCCTAGGAATGCACCAGAAACCATGCAAAATTGCACCTTTTTTGTTTGTTTATTTTGCTTGTATGTATGTTCAGCTAGAAAGAATGCTTGTCTTAGGTGTATTAAATACCTTGATGACTTATTTCGTTTTCCACAGTTGTCCCTTAAAGGATGGGCGTATTGGTCCTCTCTCTGCCTAGACCTGTGCAGAAGCTTCACATTTCCCTGAGCAAAGGCAGGAAAATTGACGGGAGTGTTCCCCCACCCCCAACCCCACCCCCATTGTTTCTTTTTGGGCCCTCTCATCCCACAGACTTGTGAGTTTTAGTATTGTCTAATTTTTATTACTGAAACCATGCATTAATGAAGTCAAGGTACATCTTAATCAAATAGGCCATAATGCTGACTAAGAGAACATGCTTAGAGCTCCAAAAAAGGGATTGTTCCCATCTGACTAACATGTGTACTTAAATACAGTACTTTAGTTGCTAAGAAAAGAGTTAGTAAATGAAGGAGTGCACTTTTGGTGAATGCAAATGAAAAGGGGGCCTATAGTCAGAAGAGTCGGTTTCAACGTAAGCTTATCCCTAGTGTCTGGGTTAACTGTCTCGGCATGCTATTATAAAAGAAGTGTTATCAGATTCAAACATGCTTACCATTTAACTCTTGTGCTCTTGCAATAAGGAGGGTACAGTGGGAAGGTTTTACATCCACTTCTGAAGGTCAGGGGTGAGGGTGCAGGATTAGTGAGAAAAGACCTCTATTTGGATCATCTGCAGTCGAGAGAACTTAGCAGCTCTACAGATGAATCAACTCATTTAATCAAGTTACCCTTTTCTTAGAGAATAGACTAGGAGAATGGGGCAGATGGAAAATCCCAACGGACTGGGACCAGTAACAGATGTATACGTTGCTTTGAGAACCAGCCTTAATTGGTCCGGGTTTTGGTTGCCTTGTGTGCAATTCAGTTGATTAAAATAAAAGCATTTGTTCACTGGCCACTGAGGCTGTTACATGTTCCGCGGGGTACACTATCTGAAATGTGGTGTGCACTTTGCAAAGATTTTAGAGTGGAGTCCCATGCAAATTGGAATTTTATATTCCTAAGTGCTCAACTGATTTTAAGGTTTCCGAAAAAAAAAAACCTTATGCCAAAAGACTGGAAATATTTCAGTACAGGGAAAGCGTGAGTCTTATTCCTTACAGACTCCTTAATGGACGGCACTGAAGCCAGTTTTATAAAATACTTTCTTTTCTCATTTTTAGTAAAATGAAAATAGTTTTATTTTCTTAATGGGTCTTGAAAGCTTCAGGTTTGCCACTCCCCAGACTCACAATGCAACAATGCATTGACAGGTAAAGCATCCAAAGACTAATGGTTTGTAAGGTATCTACAGTGTGGGGCAAGAGTCACCGGGGCTTTTGTTTGGGGCTTTTGCTTGCTTGCCTGTTGCTTTTTAAACATCGGTCAGGAGCTTGCTCTTATTAACGCAGTTTTGATCAGCTGTGGTGCAGTTACCAGTTCTGATATTAGCCTGTCTGTAATGGGCTATGCTATTGTTCAGATCGTCTTCAATCTCCATGTACTCAGATTTGCTGATAGTAGAGGAGCTGCGGCGGCTGAGGTCACTGTCAGAGGCTAAGTTAGGAGAGCTAACGTGGAGCAACTGAGCCTGCTCTTCCCCCTCAGTTTCTCGGTGGTAGAAATAGTTGAAATTGGACACAATGACAGGTACGGGCAGGGCAATTGTCAGCACACCAGCGATGGCACACAAGGAGCCCACGATCTTGCCTCCAATTGTCACAGGGTACATGTCACCGTATCCCACAGTGGTCATGGACACCACCGCCCACCAGAAAGCATCGGGGATACTGGAGAAGTGCGACTCAGCTTCTTCCGCCTCGGCAAAGTACACTGCGCTAGAAAACAATATGACCCCAATGAAGAGGAAAAAGATGAGCAGCCCTAACTCCCTCATGCTAGCTTTGAGGGTCTGGCCGAGGATCTGGAGGCCCTTAGAGTGGCGAGAGAGTTTGAAGATTCTGAACACCCTTACCAAGCGGATGACCCTGAGGATGGCCAGGGAAGTGGCCTGCTCGCCCTTCTGATTTCCCTCCTGCTCAGCTATCTCTGTGCCCAGGGTAATGAAATAAGGAATGATGGCCACGATGTCGATGAAGTTCATGATGTTCTTAAAGAAGTCTGTCTTGCTGGGGCAGGCGAAGAAGCGCACCACCAGCTCGAAAGAGAACCAGATGATACACAAGGTTTCCACAATGAAGAAGGGGTCTGTGAAGATGTTGGAAGTATAGATGACTGTGGTGTTGTCGATGCGGTGGATGGTGCCCGTGAAGTCCTTGTCATCCTTCAGCTCAGGGAGAGTCTCCAGGCAAAAGATGACTATGGAGATGAGGATGACCATAACAGATACAATGGCGATAACCCTGGCAGGTCCTGAGCTCTCCGGATACTCAAAGAGCAGCCACACCTGGCGCTGGTACTCCTTCTCAGGTAGGGGGCGCTCCTCTTCCTTGATGAAGCCCTCATCTTCCCGGAACTTCTCCATGGCCTCCTCGCCCAACTCGTAAAATTTGATCTCCTCAGAGAACATGTCCAGGGGCACATTGACCGGCCTGCGCAGGCGGCCCCCTGACTGGTAGTAATAAAGGATGGCATCAAAGCTGGGCCGGTTGCGGTCGAAGAAGTACTCGTTCCTTAGGGGGTCGAAGTAGCGCATGCGTTTCTTTGGGTTGCCCAGCAGCGTGTTGGGGAACTGTGCCAGGGTCTTGAGCTGCGTCTCGAAGCGTAGCCCGGAGATGTTAATCACCACGCGTTCGCAGCATTCGTGGTCATCGTGGTCGGCCTGCCGTGGGTAGCTCCCATCCTGGGGGTGACCCGGAGCGGCCGAAGCCTCGTCCGCATTCTCCCCCGACATCACCGTCATGATGGAAGCAGGGTGCAGGGGTGGGAGGCCAGGAGAGAGCCCGGGGTGTGAAGGAGCGAGGGAAGAGGGGTGGGGGGGACCCAGGCGCCCCCCCCACCGGAGAGTGAGTCTCCCCCACGCTCACGGGGAGGGGCTTCAGAGCCAGGAGGTTCAGAGGTCTGCAACTTTGCTAGTTACCACCTCCCCCTCCTCCACTCTGCCTTTTACCCAATTTGGAAAGCCTGAGAGTCCCCAGTGCAGCTTTATTGAGAGGTTTGGGTTTTGGGGTGTGCACTGTTTTTCTGTGTTGGTGAGTGGGTTTTTCTTCCTGCTCTGATTGCCTTAGCGCACACCTGCTATCGCTCTGGGGCTCGCCGCAGCTCCCCTCCCCTCCTGCATCCCTCCTAGGACCCGGTGCAGTGCCAGCTCAGCAGATCCCCGCCTGTCACCCCCTTTGCTGCTCCTTGGCTCTCCCCCCTCCTACCCCTCTTCGCCTGCCGCCTTCTAAGCTCTCACGGGGCAATCGATGGACGCTGCAGAGAAATAAAAAGTGATACGAGGGTAGAAGATCAGAAGCATTCCGATGGGACGAACCTATAGACACCGAAGAGCACAGACTACCAGCTTTTGTAGAACACACCGGACTTATACTGGGTTAACACATACGCACAAACAGACACACAACAGACACCCAGAAATCCAAGTTTGGAAATCTTCCATCCCACTTTTCCCCCAATGCCCAACAGCCGATCTGTTTACAACTTCGTTAAACTGGAGATCGGAAAAGCGCTTAGAAATGCTGGAGGAGCTCCGGGCCTTGGGCAGCAACCCCTCACCCTCAACCTCCCCCACCCTGTCACCGTAACCTCGGATTCTGCAGCCCCGAACTGGGAAGCTCCCTACCTGGCCGGCCGGCTTGGCGCAGGGGCGGTGCTGAGTCGGCGGAGAGTCGGAATGCGGCAGGTCTTCACTGCAGCAGCCTGAGCGAGCCACGGCCACCTCCACAGCAGCATCCGAGAGGCACCGGGCACCTCGCGGTCGGTCTGCGTCCTTCCTCTCTCAGGGGTCCGATCGTTTTATCGAGCAGCTACGGGGGAAATGTCCGTTCCCTACCCCCATTCTCACACGGTGCAGGCAACCTGGAGGCTCTGATCTCTCTCCGGTGCAGGGAGTTCCGGAAGATGCGGGGTGAAAAAGCAAAAAGGCCACCCTCTCCCGAGTCACCCAAGCAAATGGCGATAAGCAGCCCCCTCCGAACACTATGGGAGCCCTTGATTCGATCCCGAGGGAGGCGGGCGGCCCAAAACCTGGCTCTACATGGCTCTAGGGTCTCCGCACCACCGCACGAACCTCGCTCCACGGCGTGCCCGGAGCCTTCAGCAGCTCGGAGTGGGGCAGAAAGCGTGCGGCCGCAGGTCCGCACGGTCCATTTCTGGGCGCTGCAAGATCAGCAGAAACCTGAGAAAGCGCCTGGAATGCGGAGCAGCGATTGGCCCACCCGGGCGTGGGTTGGGGAGGGCGGGGGAGGGCAGGAGCGAGGAGGTAGATGGAAAATATGAGGGGGTGGTTTGGCAGAGGGGGGTTGTCATTCAGTTCCCATCCTTGCCAGCACAGCTTTTCTTCTTTTCCCCTCCTCTCCTCCTCAAAAAGCCCACCACCAACTCCTCTTCCCCGGTGGCCCGCAGCCCCGCCCACGCACGGCCCTTAGCTGCGCGCGCGACCTTCCCCGGGAATTTCACATTGGAGATGGTCAGGTCCGACGCAATGCAGGCGGTGATGTCCCTGGCAGAACTCCTTGGACCGGTCTGCTTTGGGTGCAGTCACACAAGCAATCCTCCGGCATCCCACTCCTCGTCGCCACTCCGCCCCTCCTCCAGGGGCCTCGTTGTCCAGCCCACCCTACTTACCCCCTACCCCAACCTCCAGGTCAGCCGCACTCTGAAGGGTGCAGAGTTTGGTTAGAGCCCTGCAGTTGAGGATCCCCGGGATTCATCCACGTAGTGTTACTGCGAGAAGGTGGTACTAAGTGTCTGTTCATCTTGAATCTACCAGAGGGAGCTGAAGTTTTCTTACAGTCAAAATATTCTGAAATGCAGAGAATATTATGGGGGGCGGTGGGCGAAGATGTCGTGGGTTTGTGGATTGTCTGCCAACTTGGTGCTAATTGGAACAAACCTGAGAAGAAGCAAGTCGCCCATTTGTCTCCCACCCTCGGTTCTGCCTCCCGCACGCTCCATCCACCCACTCAGTGACTCTCTGCCCCTTCAGGACCACTTTCTAGGCTCTGGACATATTCGCGCAAGGGTCCCTACAGAAGCTCAGGGCAGTCTGAACTGAGGACCTGCGCGGCGTCCCCAGAGGCGTTGTGCCTGGGAGATTGGGAGGAGGCAGCCAGCAACTCTGGCCCTTCCAGCTGCCTCTGAGCAGCCCGCAAGAACCCAGAATCGCCGCTGATTGGTTCCTCGCCCGGCCTTCGCACCGCCCCTTCGCACCACCGCGGCTCGCGTCGCCTCCCGCCCACTCCACCCACCACTTTAATCAAAGCCAATGATCGCATCCTCCTGGCTCTATTGTGGCTAGTGAAAGGCAGGGGACTTTACAAGGATCCCGGGGATACAGCTAGTTAAATCCCTCCTCCAGATTCAGAGCCCGGCTTTCCTTTCAGAAAAATAAGTGTTCTCTCCTCTCCTCCAGATTCCGACCTTGGCTTTTCTTCGATGAACAGCAAGTTCTATCGCACACTACTCCTTCCCACCTTAAACTCCACCCAGTGCACGCTGGTTCCTCCATCCCAGAAACTCCATGCCCTCCCTTCTTCTGCACCGAAGCTCTATTGGTGAAAGAAAAAAAAAAAAAAAAGTAGTAAATGCGAGGCTCTACCATGAAATGCCAAGTACTGTGGTTTGGTGGCGACTGGAGCCAGAATCTCACTGTGAGCCTGCTGCGTGTAACAAGCTTTGCCTGGTAATGTTCTAGCAGAGCACGTCCGGCTGTCTTCCCCGTTCTTCAAGAGTTTCACTGCGGTGCTCTCCCACTTCTTCTTCCTGCTCCTGAATCCTAGTTTCGTGCGCATGCCCTGGTCCTGACACATCCCTTATTGGAAAAGTGTCTCAGACGACATAGGATCCCAATTCATAAATTCAGAGCTGTATATGATACCTGGGTCCTCCACATGCCTAGTCGATGTTATTAAAGTGGGACTTGAACCTCCATTTTTCACATGAATCCTCAGCTGCTAGGGATCTGAAGGCACTCAAGCATTCAACAGAAGTTTACTCTGTCCCAGCTATGAGCCAGGCACGTCCTAGTACTGGGTGGCCAGACAAGACCCACAGGTCCCAGAGGACAGAGTGCTTACATTCAACGGGACGCACAGAGAATGAATCAATAAACCTAGAAAGTAGGTCCAGTACTAGTATGGGTTTACAGACAAACAGGCCCCTTTCTGCAGAGGGATCAATAGAAACCCAAAATAGGGACCAATGGATAAAAGAGCAGGCTGATAGATGTATGAACAAATTAAAAAAAAGGCAGGAAAGACCTTAGGAAACAAAGGTCATCACGGGCAGAAAGAAATTACCGAGGAAGAAGGCTGGCGGGTGGATCATTCAGGGGTCTTTGCGTGCCAGGAGGGGGTGATCATTTTATTTGGGTTGTAATGTGAAGATGCTGAAAAACGTGCACCAGTGTGACAATACAGAACGGTTGTGTTGGGGAGGATGTTGCCCATTTGTTTGCAATTGTTATTGTTCGAAATAGTACTACACTGAAGCTCAGGCTGGCTGTAAAATCATAGCGACCCTCCTGCCTCAACCACACTAGTTTGGGGATTACAGTCATGAGGCATCACACTCTGCATTGTTTTGTTTAACTTTTTAAAATATTTTATTTTTCATTTATGTTCATTTAGTTGGGGGTCGCACGTATGAGGTCAGAGGACAATTTAGAATCGGTTTTCTCCATCTACTATGAGGATCTCAAGAATCAAGGACAGGTCGTCAGGTTTGGTGGCAAGCACCTTTACCCACTGAGCCATCTCATCAGCCCTGCTTTGGAGTTTTAAAAAATTACAAGAATTATTGAAAACAGGACAGTTGCATGGTAGGGGTCGCAAGCAGTGCTATCTTAGACCAGAGAGCATGCTGGGAAGATCTCGGAGTTGCCTTATGTTTTCAGAGGAAGTGGAGTGGGGATAAGGGGAGAGAAGGGGTTCACCAATGTCACCTAGGCCTGTGGCCTCAATAACTGGACAGGTGCTAATACCATGTACTAGGATAGAGTCTGAGTTCATTTCTCCTCCATCCGAATGGGAAGCCTGGAACTTTCTACGTGCCCCTCTTATTACCTGGCATGTTCTCCTCATCTAACTATCTCCACTGTAGACACAAATGGAAGAACCAGCTCTGCATGCAGCCACAGTTTGCTCGTAAGGGTTGCCACACTGCAGTGAGTGGTACCGGCTTCCCCAAAACTACAAAAAGGACCGCATTGATGGAGGAGGGTCATGGTCATTTGTCTGTTGCTTTCATTGGTTAACTAATAAAGAAAACTGCTTGGCCTGATAGGACAGAAAATTAGGTAGGCAGAGTAGACAGAACAGAATGCTGGGAGAAAGAAGCTAAGTCAGGCAGTCACCATGATTCTCCCACTACAGACAGACGCAGGTTAAGATCTTTCCTGGTAAGCCAGCTGGTGGTGCTACACAGAATATTAAAAAATGGGTTAGATCAATATGTAAGAGCTAGCCAATAAGAGGCTAGAACTAATGGGCCAAGCAGTGTTTAAAAGAATACCGTTTCTGTGTAATTATTTCAGGTGTAAAGCTAGCCAGGTGGCTGGACGCAGCACGCCATTCCTCTACTAAACCGCACAGAGCCAAACAGGCATCTGGAAGTAAAATGTTGTCAGGTGGAACCTGACCCTATATGGGATGCAAGCTAGGATGGAACTGAAGAACTTGTCTACCTTTGTTCTTCTCAAGGCCAACCGGCCATGTGATCCAGCCACAGGGTCCAGTGACAACCTGCATCTCTGTGTTCACAAAACAGTGGCCAATGCAGTAGGTTGTTGCTTTGTCCCCACCCCCTTCGCTTCCACATTTCCACGACTTGGGACCATGGCAGCTACTAAACATTTAGCCCTTGAGTCCTGTCTCTGATAAGGCTTCACGGGGACTTTCGCTGAGGCTGGGGAATCAAAGCTTGTCTGGGACATGTTCAATCAGAGATGACAGTGAAATATATACAATGAGCATGCGTTAAGTCAAAGAGGTGGAGCTCAGGAGAGTGGGTTTCTCGTCCGCAATGATGACATCTGGGCTGTCACAACCCAAACCATCTCCATCCCTTGTCAAGGTCACCTTCAGTTGAAGACCATGAGAAGAAGATGTCCTCGGGGAGAGCCCTTGAGCTTGAGCATAGGAAGACTGGAAATGTGTTTGCATCTTGTGCTCCAGGATGCTCTAATGCCAGGAGACGGGTTTAAAAAAAAAAAAAAAAGAAAAAGAAAAAGCCAGTAAATGGTCAGAGAGCAACTGGGCAGCATAAGCAAGGAAAACATGAGGCTTCTGAAGCCAGATGAAAATCTGTGCTTCCAAGGGAATGGGATCAACCAAGTGCTGGGTGCTGCTAACAGGGTAAGGAGAATGAGGAACTGGGATGTACCGCCAGCTTGGAGATAAACAGCCAAAAAGAAACAGAGGGAGAGATGATAGCAGGAGGTAAAAAGGACTCTGGGTTTTGGATGTCAAGAGAAGCAGAGGGTGGGGTAGCGGGCTGAAGGAAAATGGAGGGTAACAAGCCTTCCGAAAAAGATAAGCACTATTATAATACATTTGTATGCTAATGGGAATGATTCTGTAGAAAAGGAAAGATCGTTGACGCAGAAGAGGAAAATTAGAGCGCGTAATTGAGAAGGAAGAGGGAGGATGGAATCTAAGATGAAAATACCCGATTGGCCTTGGGAGAGGACAGTTATTCTACAAAAAAAAAAAAAAAAAAAGGAGGGAATGAGGAGGGGCATGGAAGAGGGAATGGGGCTGTGGTGCACAGTTGAGAAAGGTATCCGAATAAACGTCGTTGTAGGCATTTTTGGACATCATTTCCACTGTCAGAAGAAATCTACTCAGGAAGCAAGTACTACCCACCTAGGAGGATAAAAGGAGCTGTTTGGGGGATGAGGGAAGCAACGCCAGGGGCTGCCTGTGGTGAAGCAATCAGTCCCGGCTTGTTTGACAGAAACTTGGATGTGAGTTGACACAGAATTAGTTCTGATGATCTTTTATGAAAAGATGTGCAGCTAGCTCTAAAAATAGCCTCCTTCTTGGATTGTTTTCTTAATTGTCACGAAGTGGCAGTGAAGAAGTTGTCTCACCGGGAAGGGGTGTCCGTGAGGACTCACCCCCACCCTGCTGAGGGCAGTGCCACAGCAAGGAAATGGCCAGGCTCTTTGGGCTTCATCTATCGGCAAAGCTTTGGGAAGTACCTCCAGACAGAGTCAAGGCGGAGCTGTAAACAGTTATATAGAATTACTAGGGGTCAAAAAGAAAAGCGTGGAAGTCACTGACGCCAAGATGACAGGGAGCAACATCTCTGGTCACAGGGATCCTAGATTTTTTTTCCTTTTGTTAACATTTGTGATTGTTGTTGAAGGCCCTGAAGCCCCAAGGACTGTGAAGGAACGCTAGTTATGGGGGAAAGGGTTCATTTTGCTTACAGATCACAGTCTGTCATCAAGGGAAGATGAGCCAGGAACTCAAGGCAGGAGTTTGAAGCAAAGGCCATTGAGGATTGCTGCTTGTTGGGTTGCCCAGCTACTATTCGTATACAACTAAGGCCCCTGTCCAGAAATGACACCAACCTCAGAGAGCTGGGGCTCTTCACATCAGTCATCAGGAAAGTACCCCACAGATATGGCCACAAGCCAATCTGATGAAGGCAAGTCCTCTGCTGAAGTTCCTCTTCTGAGGTATGCCAAGTTGACAACCAACTTCAGCCACCATAGCCACCTAAACACTTAAAGTTTCCATCACTGTTTACCAATAGGGAAGTGAAATTTTGTACCTATTAAGTGCAGCAGCTATATCACAGGCTGCCATAAGAAATCAAATTCTGATCAGTGCTGGGTACCGAGTTCATGCTCACTAAAACACCATCTCCCAAAGCAAGAAGCCCAATAGCTCAGAAAAAGCAGTACTTTGCATGAGTCTTTTGTTTACATGCACAGGGACAAAACATTTCCTACATATTCGAGAACTGGAAGAAAAAGCAAAAGCTAACCCTATCATCAAGAGTTGCTACAGGAACTTTTAACATTCAACCGCCTCATAATAAGTAACACAGGATTATTTCAACATAGGCTAAAACTTGTGTCCCTCTTATTTATGAACATATATTGTATATGTATATTTAGTTGTATACTTATTATGTGATATAGATATATATGGTACAGACAGAAGTACATGGGTGACAACCCTGGATGATGGTGATCTTTTGGAAGGAGAGGAAATGAATCCTGTACGTCTATGTTTCTTCCTAGTGGCACTTTCCAGAAACCGTACAGAGAGAAAGAACATAAGCAAGGGCTGCAGATCTCCCTGAGCTGGGGACTGGACTCTGCAGGTGCAAAAGTGACGGAAAGTCATGAGGAAAAGCATCAGAGAAGAAACCTTGCCACTAAAAGGAAAGATCAGGGATCACCTGCAGGGCTCCCCCTTTAATTCTGCTGCTCAGTGATAACTACCCTGGTGTGAATTCAAAGTTGATGGGGCAGAGTTATTAGTCTTCTCAAAGGAGCCAATGTGGTTTCCTACAGGGAACTCCACAGAGACTCTGTACAGTTAGAAAGGATGTTTGACAAAGTTCAAGCATGCATTCATGATAAAAAAAAAAAAAGCAAAGGAAGCCTTTCCAGGATGAGAAGGAACTTCCTCAACCTGATGAATGACATCCGGAAAAAATCACCACCAGCCAACACCACTCTTGGAAAGGCTGACTGCTTTTTCTGTGGAACAAGGCATGAACGTGTTCCCCCTGCTTATTTAACAGTGCATTAGAGGTCCCAGACCAGATGTGCAACAAAGAGAAATAGAAGACGTATGTGAAATGATGGAGGAAGGTCATTGGTTAATTATAATAAACCAACTGCTTGGCCTCATAGCTTAGAACATAGATGGGAGGAGTAAACAGAATAGAATTCTGGGTGGAAGAGGAAGTGAGGTCAGACTCTGCTCTGCTTCCAGAGGGACCGGACAGCTCTGCTCTCTGGAGCAGAGACGCCATGCTCTGCTCTCCCAGGCAGCTCCAACCCATGATGGACTTAGGCTAGAATCTTCCCGGTAAGCGCACCTTGGGGTGCTTACACACATTACTAGAAATGGGCTAGTCCAGGTGTGAGAGTTAGCCTAGAAGAGGCTAGATAGAAATGGGTCAAGCAGTTAAATGAATACAGTTTGTGTGTTGTTATTTCAGGCATAAGCTAGCCAAGCGGCTGGGGTGTTGGGGACGCAGCCCCGCCGCCGCTCCTATTTCAACATATGTGCTGGAAAGGAAGGAGGGAAATTGCCTTTGTTTGTAGATAGCACGATTGATTGAAGGTGTGGGAAATCTACTGGAGCTTCTAAATGAATTTAGTTAGCCTACTAAATTACAGGTTCAGTGTAAAAAATGTAAAAATCAATGTACCTTTACCCTTTATAATAAAATTAAAGCAAATAAAAGAGATTCATATAATAATTTATATTTTATATAAGACCTGTGCATGGAAGATTATAAAGCATTTTTGAGATAAATGAAGATATACCACAGAAAGATATACCATGATCATGGACTCAATCCTGTTAGACTGTAGATTCTTCCCAGACTGATCAGAACTTTCAACATAATCTCAGATTGGTTCTAAAATTAAGCTGATTTTAAAATGTATAGGAAAATATAAAGGGCCTGAAATAGTTTTAAAAGTGCTAAAAAGAAGTGGGTTTCAGGATTTACATTACGATGTGCTGAGTGCCTGTGTTGTATAAGGAAAGGCATACAGTGTCATAGACTCCCAGAAGTCAACACATTTCCAGATACTGAACAGATTGGCAACAAAGATACCAAAGTAAGCCAATCGGGAAAATATAATTTCTCAACAAACAGACCCACAATAACTGAATATCTATAAATCTTCACATGTATCTCATGCCTTCAAAACTGTGCAGTTCTTCAGAAGAAAATAAGAAAATTCTTACGACTTGCAGAAAAAGATACAAACCATGAAAAGAAAAACTGAGACATCAAACTTCATAAAACTGAAAAGTTAAAACTTCATGCTCTTTCTAAACAACAACAACAAAACCCTGGTAAGAAAATGAAAAGCGAGTCACAGACTCAGAAAATACCCACAGCATGAATATCTGGCAAAGACTCATATTCCAACATAGATGGAATCTCACAGCCTAATAAGAAGGCTGTACAGTTAAATGACTGGGGAGCTGGGAAAGATGGCTCAACGGTCAAGAGCACTTACTGCTTCTCCAGAAGGCCAGGGTTTAACTCCCAGAATCCACGTGGCTGTTCACAACCCTCTGTAACTCCAGTTCCAGTGGATCCAATGTACTCCACTGGCCTCTGTGGGCATAAGGCATGCATGTGGTGTACTTTAAATAAACAGTCAATATATTTATATACATAAAACAAAATAAAATATATTAAATCTTTAAAAAAATAAAGCGGTCGGAAGATTTAAGAAAACATTTTTTAAAAATCACACCATGTTTCCACTCATATGACGTCATGAATCAAACAAACATGAGCCAATTGTTCCTGCTTTCTGAGTGAGGGCATTGTCTACGGAGAGACTTGAGAAGATATTGGGAGTTCTACATCTTGACTGTGGTGGTGGGTACCTAAATCAGTCAAAATTAGTATATTAGTGTACTTAAAATGAGTACCTTTGTTGTATATGAGATAAATAAGTTAAAGCTGCTCTTGCAGAGGACCTGGTTCAGTTCCTGGCACCCACATGGTGGCTCACAACCACCTGGAACTCCAGTTCCAGGAAATCCAATACCCTATTCTAGCCTCCTATGGCAGCAGATATGTACATGATGGACAGGCATGCATGCAGACAAAATACATACATAAGATAAAGATAGGGGCTGGAGAGATGGCTCAGTGGTTAAGAGCACTGCCTGCTCTTCCAGAGGTCCTGAGTTCAATTCCCAGCAACCACATGGTGGCTCTCAACCATCTGTAATGAGATCTGGCGCCCTCTTCTGGCGTGCGGGCATACATGGAGGCAGAATGTTGTATACATAATAAATAAATAATAAATCTTTAAAAAAAAAGATAAATAAATCTTTAAAAGACTTGGTCAAACCATATATTGACGTGGCAGAAGCGTCTTAGGAACGTTAGTGAACTTTAGGAGTTTAACCCCGGAAGACTTTGCATTCTATCTCCTATCACTGCTTGAGAGCATTGGCGACGGTGCAAACCCTGTCCTAGTCCTTAAAGGAAATAACTCAGCCTTTTTTTTTCTTCTATCAGGTGGGTTTTCATTTTGTCTTACACCATTGACAGATTGGAGAGTTCTTCCTTTCTTAAAAAGTCCCTTCTGTCTGTTTGTTTGTTTTTACCCCCATCACGAATGTTTATCAGATTTTTTGAATACCTCTCCTGACTCTGCGGAGAGTCTACTGGGAGTCTTCCAACAGAGTGAATGGGATTGACTTGAAGAAACTACTGTGAGGTGTCATTTTAAGGAATCATGTGTGTGCAAGGCTAGAGGGATATTCTGCCTTCCCAGGGCCATTGGGGAAATGGGAAATGCCTCAATCACGTGATACACCAAAGACTATGCCAGAACTCAAGGTCAAAGTCGAGCTGTGGAAACGAGTGAAGAGACAATCCGCATACAATGTAGCACAGTCTTCAGTGGGAAGGCCAGGCATCTTAGGAAGAGTGGGCCCCTGCTTGGGGTCTGCAGAGGAGAGAACAATTCTCAGGGAAAGTCACCAGATAACAAGAGACATAGTGGGTGATAGGTATGGTGGCTGAGGAGTCTCATAAATCAAAACGGCAGCATACTATGAGGTTTAGCTGATGGAGTACAAAGCATGCTCAAACTAATAAACAAAACCTCAGACATTAGGGGTAGAGTTGGAGGGCAAAGCCCATGGTGCTGAATGGTGAGTGTCCAGAGGACTCTGTAGGACCCAGATCAGGAAGCCACCTGTAACCAGTTGTGATGGGGCCTGATCGGCCTCCTTCTTAGTGTCCAAACAGAACTCCCTTCTGCAGACCCATGTGCCTGAAAGGAAGCCCTCTGCTCCAGGGGATCTCGTTCAGAAACTTGTGTGAAAGCCAGGGCCAGTTGGGGACATCTGACAGAATGCCTGTGGGGGGTCTTCAAGGAGCCATGTCTTTGGTGAGAAAAAGCCATAGGGAATTTGCTTTCTTTATACTCTCTAGATGCCACCTCGTAATGAGTCATTGTTCTATTAATGCTCTTGTCAAACTAGATGATTAAGCCAATACTGATGATGTCATCATGGCCAAGAGAGGGGGAGAAGCTTAGAATCCAATGACATCAATAGCGGCTGAATCAGTCATCCACAAGCCTTCCTAACATGACATCGTATTAGGAATCTGAGAACTATCTCTTGTCATGCCGTTAGGGCTGAGTTTGCTCGTGACATTCAAGCAGCAATGTCTCATTAAAGATTTCAAGTGAGATGGGAGTAGAATTCAACAGTATGACACCCATCTGATGGATGTGAAGCCATGGGCCCCAGCTT
The DNA here is from genome assembly GCF_014885135.2 of Alexandromys fortis. Classification (NCBI taxonomy): domain Eukaryota; kingdom Metazoa; phylum Chordata; class Mammalia; order Rodentia; family Cricetidae; genus Alexandromys; species Alexandromys fortis. The sequence continues at coordinate 581,403 of NW_026068082.1, forward strand.
CATTACTGATAAAACAAAAAAAGCTCCAATACAAAATATTGTGAATATCTAGAGAAGTGATTTGGAAGAAGAAGCTGTGTCTGAATACTTTCTGGTGAGGAGGGTGACTTCAAATTACTTAAGGGGAGAGAGGAGAGGGGCGGAGAGAGGCAGAGAAGCTAAGAAGCTGAGCATGTTGAGACCAAGTCTTCAGGGATGTGATCCAGCACCTTAGTGCTGTTTTATCCAGGGTACATACTTTTCCTTCTGCCTCTCTCCTTTTCCCGTCCTTGATGATGATTCTACTCTCTTTATTGTGTGTTTCCAAGATGACTACCATCACATCCTAAGGATCTACACTTTCTGTCAGATGAGCAACAAGTTCATTTCTCTCTTAGCATATAGAGGAAAACGAAGCCCTTCTGGGAATCAGGTAAAGTAAAGACACATCAAGAGGTAGCTACCAATAAACACTGGTTATTTACTTAGCAGTTTCGGTGTGGAAGTGGGTACAGGTGGCAATTGTACAAGTGAAGGCAGTGGAGTGAGGGCGAGGTTGTATGGTCAGTTGTCACTGTTTGAAGACGCTTGGAACTAGAGAGAAGGAGAGAGATGGAGGGCATGCGTAAGAAAGTTCACTCTTAAAAAACTTTGTCTATATGTGTGAGGTAATCCTCATTGTCATGACGAGTTTTACAGTCACCCAGAAGACAACAGCCTTCAACATCTGTGAGAGTGTTTCCAGAGAGGTTTAATGGAGGAGAGAAAACCAACTCTGAATTCTGGGTGGCATCATCCCGTGAGCTAAGGTCCCAGGCTGGAAAAAAAAAAAAAAAGGAGAGGAAGAAAGAAAGCAAATGAAGTAAGAGCTCTTCACTTCCTGCCACCACGTCTTCTATGCCACGATGAGCTGTTACTCCTCGAACCATAAGCCACAAGTGAAACTTTCCTTCCTGAAGTTGTTTCCCTTCATTGTTTGGTCATAGCACCAAGAAGAGTAGCTGATGCAGTAGAAGGGTCTTAAGATGCTTAAATGCAAGAGAACAGGTGGAAAACACAAGGAAGAACATAGCTGAAGGGCCAGGGGGAGAAATGGGGTCCTTGAGGGTGTGGGATCTCTAGGAGTAGCAAGCAGGGGAATCTAGCTCACAACTGGATCAACTAACCTTTAGGAGGAGTGAGGCAACGGTCTCACTGTGGTGACTGAGGCAGTGGAATGAGGAGAGGTAGGGAATGCATGGCCACCTCAAGTGGGCAAATGGATCTGGAAAACAGAGGGAGACCTGAGAGCCCTGGAGTTTCCACCAGATCTCTGAAGTGATGTTATCTCCTGACAGGCAGATAGGAAGATCCCACAAAAGGTGGAAGACAGGCCCTAGGAAGAACGAAAGAAATAATAGATTAGGAAAGAGTGAGGGCTGTATCATCTAGAAGACATGTGGCCCATTGCCATAGTAACATTATCCAGCAGTATCTGATGGCTGGAATCATTTAACTCTTTAACTCTCTTCTAGATTGGTCTACCCTCCTCATTTAAGCCTCTCTGGAAACAGTCTCATGGATAACCCACAGAGGTGTCTCCCAGATGGACTTTAAATGTAGCTAAGGTGACAGTAAAGATTAGCAATCACACCCCTGAGGAGACTTTCCAATACACTCTGATGCCAACTCAAGTGGAAACCCGAGAGTCCTTTCTCTCCTCAGTGACCCCCTCACTCTTTGTCCACACTGCAGGTACATCCTGACCTTCCTGGGGCAGGTTAGAGAGACTGTCCCTTTGCCAAGTCCCACATTCTTATCACTGTAGGACACTAATGGGGTCCTCAGAAAGGCCCCTAAGATAACGGGAGGCTTTTCTCTTGACCATTTCCCATTTGAAGAAATAATCCACACGTGAGATATTGAATATGAATATTGAATGAAATATTGAAAAGGTATGTGCAGATGATCCCAAAAAGGCACTGTAGACCTAAGAAGATCATCCTCAAGATGTGTGTGCTTTGTGACTTTTTTCTCAAAAAAAAAAAAAGCATCTTAAGTGTTGAATAGGAAAGGATGTTACATATATTGATAATTTTTTAAAGAAGTGTTAAAATGCTGCAGATATCTAGAAAGCATAAAAAGATCAAAGCATGAAGACATAGATTATAATCTCTGCTATGACTTGAAGGTCTCCAAAGCTCATGTTGATGTTCACGGCTGGGAAACAGTCTTAAGAGACGAGCCCTTATAGGTCATGAGAGTTCTACCCTCTTGAATGGGTTGATGCTGTTAGTCGTGAATGGGTTAGTTAATACAGGAGTAAGGTTACTGAGTTTAGAACTGGGGACATGGCTCAGTGGTAGAGTCGGTGGCATTCTGCAGGCAAAAACTCTAAAAACTCTGGGAGTTTAATTCCCAGTACTGAATAACAGTGCCCTAGTTTGCTTTGCATTGTTGTGATAAAGACCAAAAGCAACTCAGGTGTCAAGTTCCTGCATCCCTGAAAGCTCATTTCTGGGCTGTACATGTGCGGTATGCTTCCTGCTGTCGCCTGCCTGTCGCTTTAGCCACACAGCCACACTTCTTTAAGTTCAGGTCAGAGCTGAATTTCTGTTCCTCATCACACAGGCTGCAGGGCGAGGGCCTCACGGTCACACGTGGCTATTGACAATCTCATCACACAGGGAACAGACGTGTCCACCACCACAGGAAGTCTTATCAGACAAAGCACCCTCTGAGAAACTGGCCTGGGGTCACCCCGGGCCACCAGTGAGCTCACAGCAGGCAGCACGGTTTGTGTGTCTGTAAGAATTATCTTTTTGTCTCTAGTCTACAAAGCAGTACACTGGACGCAAAGGCCCTGTTTGCTCTGCCACAGCTCTTGCCGGGACTCTGGGGAAGGCGGCGTCTGCCACAGGGCACAGTGGCTCCTCTCAGAAGGATTCCCAGAAGAAATTCCACTCTGGGTCAGACACAGCTCTGGTTCCCCTAAATTTGGGTGGTTTTTATGGTGAGCTCACGGTGGATCTGGAAGCCAATGTCATCATGACTTTATTGTCCTTAGGTGAACGTTGTGCCAGGTTTGAAACCGTCTCCCAGTCATCAAATTGGACATCACAGTCTCTCCCCCCTCTCCACTCCCTCTCCCACCATCTGCTCTCCATTTTTCTCCTTCCCTCCCTTGAATGTGTGTGGCATGGGGTACATTTTCTGAACTTATTTTCCTCCAAAATTTATGTGTGTAGTTTGTATTTTTTAAAAAAAGTAATTTTTCCCAACACAGATGTAAAAGACAAGTAAATAAATGCAGGATGGTACACATGCCAGCATGGTTCTAGGTGTACAACCATCTGTTGTTCCCAACTCCAATGTCATCCCCTCTGTGGAGCCACGCTGTTGAGCACAGACCTTGATATATATA
>NW_026068082.1:584871-644661 GCF_014885135.2 Alexandromys fortis
ATATATCCTTAGCCCTAGAATTCACTGCCCTAGGATCCTTTTCAAGAACCCAGGATGACACCCCAAAACATCACCTTTTTGTGGCATAGCCACACCAACAAACATTCAAACCAAATAATAGAATTAGGGGCAGGCTCCAGAAGTGACCCATCCAATAGGTGGCCACTGCTGACTGGTAGCCGTCAGTCTACTGGAATGATTTTGATGATGTCTACAGTGACTTTGTTTTAGTGAATGGTGTCTGATGTAGGATTTCCCTCTGTATGCTGTGAATATGTTTTATTACCATTGGTTAACAAAGAATCTTCTTTGGGCCTATGGCAGGGCAGAATAAAGCCGGGTGGGAAATCCAAACAGAGATATTGAGAGAAAGTAGGCCAGGTCAGAGAGATGTCATGTAGCTGCCAAAGGAGAAAGATGCCAGCCACCAGCCAGAACCTTACCAGGAGGCCACAGCCTCGTGGTGATTCACAGGTTAATAGAAATGGGTAAATTTAAGATGTGAGCGTTAGCTAGAAATATGCATTCGCTATTGGGCAAACAGTGTTGTAATTAATATAGTTTCTGTGTTATTATTTGGGTCTGGGCTGCCAGGAAATGAGCAAGCAGTCTCTGCCTACAGGTGTCCTCATAAAACTGTGTTTGTCTATTGTGTGCACACCCATGTTGTGGCACATGCATGGCAGTCCAGTGACAACTTGTTGGGTTCCGTTCTCTCCTTCCACCATGTGAGTAAGTCCCGAGAATGGCACTCGGATCACCAGACGTGGCATGAAGCACCTTACCCTCTGAGCCCTCTTGCCAGCCCATCATGTGTTTTTCTCCTCAAACGTAGGAAATGACATTGTTGTGACTTTAAACTACTAGAATCTTTTCATGAGCTATTTTTTCCCACATTTTATGTGACATGCATTTTGCTTACATGATATATGAGTTCATAAATAAATACTAGGATTAGTTATCTAGCATTAACAAAAAAGGTGACTAGCGTTCCGTTCCCTGAATTTCCAAACCTGTTCTGTTCCTTCCTTCTAGCCACATCCCACGTAGGATGAACTCCTCAATGCCACACATTCTTCCTTTTTCTTAGCTTTTGAAACACGGTTTACAGCACCTTATGTTTACACAGCACCCAGCATTTCCTGTGGAAAAGGCTGGAGGGAAAAGAGCACTGTCCATATCCTCAACAAATCTGTAATCTCTCTGGAAGAGACAAGCCACGTCTGGACAGCAGCTTGTAGAAGCAGGCAAGTGCACATAGCAATAGGAGATGGCCTAGCAGGAGTGAGGGACCATTGGGGCAGGCAGGGATGCCCTGATTCAATGCTGGGGCACTCTGTAGATGCTGTGATGGTCCAAGGCTCTCCCAAAGGAGGAGAGAAGAGAAGGGTGTAGTTGATGAAGGAAGGAAGACAAGAGTAAAGATGTGTCTGCGAACAACACAGGAGCTCACAGGGGGATGCATCAGCCAGTGTGATGGAGCCATGCTCAGGCAGGGCTTTTCCTGAGAAGCAAAATTGCAGAGCGAGGCAGGAGGGAGATGAAAGATGAGGAAGGAGCTGTGATAGACATGTGTTATAGCAATCCATCTTAGAACACACCTCCCAGAGTCAGAGGTGAAATACACCCAGGTCTTAGCGACAGAGACCACGGAAATAAGGTAAAGGCCTGATGGCAGTAGTCACTCAGCCAGAGGCATCTTTAAGTCTTCCTCTTTATACACTGCTAAAAGCCCCTGCTTAGGCACAACGCTTTAGTTCTCATGTAACTCCTGAAGGGGACTCACAAGGTGACTTCAGAAGTAAAAGCTATTTCTGCACAAGCTGGGAGACATGAGTTCAAGACCTGGCTCTCACAGCTGGAGGTAAGAACTGACTCCTGAAAACTGTTAAGTTGTTCTCTGACCACTACACATGCCATAACAGGCATGTACCTATGTATGCCCACATGCGTGCACATGTGTGCACGTACACACAAGCATACATACACATACACACACCATTAATATAAATAAATAAATAAATATAAAGAAATAATTTACATTGTTGTAGGGAGGGACTGTAAACACTGATTATTCCCACATAGGAAGAATACTAAGGCCTTCTGAGTGGGACAAGCTAGCGCCTTTGGTTCACCGGGTTTGTATAAATGATGAAGGGTTGCTGAAAATGTGGGCCACAGAATGAGTCCTAGGGGACTCAAGAATCTTCCTCTCTTTCCCCCACACTGCCTTAAGTTTTCTGACCTCTGGAACTGAGAGCCATTGTCAGTGTCCCCAACATTTCCCCTTCCAACTCTGCCTACCAGCATGCACAATGGTCAGAGTGGGAAGAAAGTGAGCTATTCTGACTTTTCTGATTTGGAAGGCGATCTTGTGCCAATCGGGAAACACACTTGCCTTTCTGTCTCAGTCTTAGAGACAGGCCTGTTTATGCGGGCCTCGTGGGTCAATCACACCTACGACAATGGTGTGGCCATGCTGGGAGCCAGGCTGAGTCTGATCTTTCCCCTAGCTGTCAGTTGTCATCAGAGTCCAGCTCTTATTTAAAGCGCACAGAAGACAGATGAGCTTGGAGGTAAGCAATGTGTATGTGCGGGATAAGAGTGTAAATATTTTATGGACTGCAGCACAACAGAATTCAATTCTTTTGCTTGGACAAATTAATTCTATCTTCAGCGCTTGTGCAAAGGGCACATGGACCCAGCCTGAACTGCTCTGCCGAGGCAGGCAGTGCAGCATTTCCCCCAGATCTCAGCTGCTCAGCACTGTTGGGAACAGTCTTACCTATTGTTCTCAGGAAGTGATCTTTTCTCTTGGCAGCCCGATAAATGACACAACCCATCTATTTCGGTAATTAGCTCCGTGAGCCATTTGTGTTCATTTTTTCTGAACTATGAAGCAGCCTTCTGCCACTAACTCCTAAACAGTGTCACTGTGACCAGCATTTCCAGTCCCCAGTGCGCTTCCTCTGACCAAGGCCAGCATTGAATCCTTGGAGCTCATATCACAGGCCTACAGACTCTGGCTCGCCCAGACCTCAGAGCCAGACTAGCTCAGAAAGGAGAAGCCTCCAGTGTGTTAAGATTGACCATGACTCTGAGCTCTCCTGTTGTGAGGGTCTGCCTAAAAATCTGTTTTAATTTCCAAACTTCTACTCATTTCTAAAATGCCCTTCTATCTAGTTCCTTCCTCTCACAAGACACGAGAGTATTATTCTACTTTACTAGAAAGACAGAACCCAGTGGAAATAAACATCGCAGGCTGCGAAGACTCAGGAAACAGCTCTCCTGTCTCTTCTCCACTCTGAAACCATTGTCTCCCCCACCTCTGTACACAGGAGCTTTGAATCTTCACCCTTCCTATCATCTCAGGAAACTGCACCGTGGGTTCCCATCTTCTCTCTCTTTAGAGAGTCAAGAGACACAGCTATTAAACCCATGGCGTTCAATTTTAATTCCCCTTTTTATTAGAATTAGATTTTCTTAATTATTAAATGAGCCTTTCATTCTTCACCAAAACCCAACTTTAGGATTCCATTTTTCACGTCTGTGCTTAAATTTAACCCCAGAGTTTAGAGAGCTAGCCCAGCAGGTAAGCATGCTTGCTGCATGTAATGAGCTGGGCATCTCTTGCATGCCTGTCACTTCAGCTTCAACTCAGGAAGATATGGGATGGCTGAGGGGTTTTGGCTTCCAGTCTGGCTGAGAAAAGAGGAGCCCCAGATTCAGGGAGACGCCGCCTGAAGGGAAACGGCAGAGAGAGGGACAGAGGACCCCTGGCACCTCTTCTGCCTCCGTGCATGTACACAGATGCATAAACCCCCATACACATGTAGATATACTCCTACAGACACACGCTCACAAATTAATTAAACGCTCACTTTTAAACATGTAACACAAAAGGTAGCATTTATTTTTCTTTTCTACATGGTGCCTCCCAGAGTAAGGTATCAACGCCATGCTCCCTCCACACAATTTATTAGGAATATCCTCTCTTTCATCTTTCTTGGGGTGCACCATGATAGTTTCACATAGAATTTTCAGTAAATCTGTATGATATTCATTAGTAAAAACAACTAAGCCTGATTCTAAATTTCCTAAGAAGTCTGGATTTTCGGATTATTTGATTTGAGTTCTTAATAGTATTTTGCTGTATTCTAACTTCTCATTTGGAGCTATTTCCTCCATATGAATGTATTTGTTTGCACCCCTTTAATCCTTTCAACAACACTGCTCTTCCATCCCAGAAACCATCTCATATTTGTTACAAAACTGTAGGTAAATAGATGGCTAGGTAGCTCTCTGTGTGCACACTTGTATTTAAGAACCGCTCTCGCTTAGCCCAGGCAACACCATCCCCCAACAATCTCCCTGCCTCCACTTCCTGCACGTTGTATATAGACTTTTCCTCTCACTTATTTCTGCCCTCCATCCCCTTGAATCTCATGCTTCCGGTAAGAGGTCACTTTACCTCTTCCTAAAGTTTGTCCTTTTCCGCAGGTTTTGAACTTAGCTTTTGTGTTTCCATGTGTCTTCACCCCTCACTCTTCAAGGTGTTGTTACGACGGATAGAATTGCAGGCTGTTTTCTTTGGGCTCATTGTGTCCGCTGGAAAGTCTACCTTTAGTCTTAGTGTTGCCCCTTTGTCTGTGATTTGCCGCTTTCCCATTTGCTTTCAATCTTTCTGACTTCCGTTCTCCTCAGTCAGCTTCTGTTAAATTCAAACTGTGATCTACTTTTGCTTAATTGTCTTTTGCTATTTATTAGATTTTGAACATAGATTAATGTCTTTCCTTAGACTTTTTCTTGCTATTTTTTTCTTATGGCTAACAGAATATAAATATTTGTTTTAATCTTATTTTTTGAGGATTTTTATACATGAATTTACATCATTTACACTTTTTCCTCTCCCTCTCCAATTCCTCCTATGCCTCTCGAAATGACGGGCTTACTTCAATTGTTATTTAGTGTTTGCATGTAAATACATCCCACTGAGTCCATCTAGTGTTGTTCATATGTATATGAACCACTTGGGCTTGGATGGCCTATCAGGAGGCTTATCCCCGGAAAAGACTGACACTCCATCAGCAGCCATAAAATGCCTATAGCTCTCCACCTAGCAGTGGGGACCCATGGACCTTCTGCCATCCCTGTTGGCATGCTAACTGGTGTTGTCATTCATTATGGAGGCCTTGTTTAGATGACCATATTTCCTGAGTACAGCTTTCTGTCACACATAGAAGACACAGTCTTGAAACAGAAGTTCTGGTCCTCTGCCTCTTTTCTCGGTGTTTTCTTGGGTGTTGGCATTGTGTTGTAGATGGGTCCACCGGAGCAGGGCATCCCCTAGCCAGTCATTCTCCACATTTTGACTCACTGTGGCTATCTGTAGTGGTTTCTGCCTGCTGCAAAAAAGAAGTTTCTGTGATGATGAAGAGTGAGTGGTATAAAGGTAAGTATTTAGAATGCACTTCGGAATTCTACTCGTTTAGAAAAGTGGCAGCCGTAGGTTCCCTGTTGGTGGAATTGCAAACTGGTGTAGGCACTATGGAAATCAGTATGGAGAACTCACAAAACTAGAAGCACATCTACTGTAGGACCCGACTGTACTACTCCTGGCCCATGACCAAATGATTCCACATCCTATCTATCTACAGATCTACTGTATCTACTGTAGGACCCAATCGTACTCCTCCTGTCATGTGACCAAGTGATTCCACATCCTACACCACAGATCTAATGTATCTATTGTAGGACCCGACTGTACTACTTCTGACCAAATGATTCCACATCCTACTCCACAGATACTGGCTCAGTCATGTTCATTCATATTCAGAATAGCTAGGTAGGCATGGTAGCACACGCCTTTAATCCCAGGACTCAGAAGCAGAGGCAGGCAGATCTCTGAGTTTGAAGCTAGCCTGTTTGTTCTACAGTGAGTTCCAGGACAGTCAAGACTACATGGAGAAACCCTGTCTTGAAAATCAAAACACACAGAGATAGAATAGCTAGAAAATGGAAGCAACCTAAATGCTTTTCAACTGAAGAGCAGTTAATAAAAATGTGGTACATACACACAGCTGTGAAGGAAAGTGACGTCATGAAATTTGCAGGTAAACGGCTGGAACTAGAAAGCATTACACTAAGTGAAGTGAGCCAGAACTGAGGGAAGACCCTGTTGTAGAAGACACTACACACTGCACAGAGGACTTTGAGGAATCAAACTAGAACTGACCCGGAACTTCCTTCCTGAGGACTAGCTCTCATAGCACCCAAAGGTGTTATGCAACTGTCGAGGGAGTAAAGCGAGCAACAGTCCAGCCCAGCTGTGGTACCGACAGGGCACATCAGTGGTCAGCTTGACCAGATAGCCCAAAGTGAAATAATGGCACTTGTATCTTAGGGGTACCAACAGCTGTCTAATTGGACTTAAGGTCTACTCAATAGAAAGGAAACCATGCCTGGTGCTGTAAAGCTACCTAATTATTCCTGACGAAGGTTGCTTCTTAATTTTCTGAGAGATCGCTCTACTGATATCCAAAAGGCCTATACCAGCTTGTACTCCCACCAGCAATGCAGAAGTGTTCCCTTTTCCCCGAACCTTTCCGGCATAAGTTGTCTTCAGTGTTTTTGATCTTGGCCATTCCTACAGGTGTAAGATGGAATCTCAGAGTTGTTTTGATTTGCATTTCTCTGATGACTAAGGATGTTGAAAATTTCCTTAAGTATCTTTCAGCCATTTTAGATTCCTCTGCTGAGAGTTCTCTGTTTAGATGTGTATTCCATTTTTTATTGAATTATTTGTTCTTTTGATGACCAATTTCTTCAGTTCTTTGTATATTTTGAAGATGAGCCCTCTGATGTGGGGTTGGTGAAGATCTTCTCCCATTCTGTAGGCTGTCATTTTGTCTTGTTGAATGTATCCTTTGCTTTATAAAAGCTTTTCAGTTTCAGGGGGTCCCATTTGTTAATTGTTTCTTTCAGTATCTGTGCTACTGGGGTTATATTTAGGAAGTGGTCTCCTGTGTCAATGCGTTCAAGTGTACTTCCCACTTTCTCTTCTATAAGGTTCAGTGTGTCTGGCTTTATGTTGAGGTCTTTGATCCATTTGTTGAGTTTTGTGCATGGTGATAAATAACGGTCTATTTTCATTCTTCTACAGGTTGATACCCAGTTAAACCAGCACCACTTGTTAAATATGCTTTCTTTTTTTCATTTGATATTTTTTGCTTCTTTGTCAAAAATCAGGTGTGCGAAGGTGTGTGGATTAATATCTGGATCTTTGATTTGGTTCCATTGGTTCTCCTGTCTGTTCCACTTTTGGGTATATATTCAAAGAAGACTCAACCGTGCCACAAGGACATGTGCTCAACTATGTTCATAGCAGCTTTATTTGTCAAAGTCAGAACCTGAAAACAACCTAAATACCCCTCGACTGAAGAATGGATAAGGAAAATGTGGTACATTTACACAATGGAATACTACACAGCAGAAAAAAAAAACCCAACATCTTGAATTTTTCAGGAAAATGGATGGAGCTAGAAAACATCATATTGAGTGAGGTAACCCAGACCAAGAAAGACAAATATCATATGTACTCACTCATAAATGGTTTTTAAACATAAATCATAGAAAACCAGCTCACAAATCACAATCCCAGAGAACTTAGACAACAAAGAGGACACTAAGATCTAATCTACGTGGGAAGTAGAAAAAGACAAGATCTCCTGAGTAAATTGGGAGCGTGGGGACTTTGGGGGAAGGTGGAAGGGGAGGGGAGAGATAGGAAGGGGAACAGAGAAAAATGTAGAGCTCAATAAAACTCAATAATTAAAAAAAGCTATCTCACTATTCATGCCTATGGAGGTCATGGGTTCCTTTTGCTTTAATACTGCCTGTGTTCCACTCTCTTCCAGCTCTGTCTGGTACAGCTGTTATCTTTTAAAGTGTTTTATGTCTCAATGTTGTCTGTGGTTTCCTCTCATTGTGTTACATTTTAAATCACTTTTCTGACCTATTCTTTGGTGATTAATTCTTTATCTGAATCTGCTACTAATATCATGTGTTTTATTTTATTATTTTTCAATTCTAACTATTTTGTTCAAGCACATTTTATGTATGTCTGGCATAATTTGCATTTCCTACATAATAAAGCACAGTAATCTATATTACATACATACATATGTAATATAGGTATATAATATGCAATGATAAAATCATAGTAATTGCTATTTTCATGTGAAAAATTAATCCCATTTTGTTGACAGCTTTAGAATCTTCTTGTTATTTTAAAACGTATCCAGTCACACTGTAGATGAGGGCTATCAAAATAAAACTATTGAATGGGTTTTTCTTTCTAACTTTGCAGGTAACTTTTAAGTTGCTTTCCTCTCTTATGGACAGTTTCCGGTTTTATGTTTTGAACTGAGTTATAATGTGCTGTGCTTTCATAACCCATATCTAACAACTTCTGCACTGAAAACTTTCTCTGTGCTGATTCCTGGCGTGTGTTGTTTCTGCTGGCTCTCCTCCAATGGCCTTGTTTCTCTTTTGCCCTTCTTGGGCTTTGTTTTGTTTTGTTTTGTTTTGTTTTTCAGTACATTGTTTTGTTTCCTTCCACAGAGCATTGCTGGGAGTTTCTCTGAGGTGTACATGGAAGGGTTTCTTCATGCTGGAAGTGTCTTTCCTGTTTTACTGAGGCTGAGGGAGAACTACTATTTTAGGTCTATTTCAGCCACCTCACTGTTTTAAGTTGTCTTGTGAACTGAGTAGTCTCAACCAACCATATCTGCAAGGCCCTGCCAGGACTAGCCTGTGTCCTAGAATCCTGGGGACACTTTTTCTTCTAACCTGTACCTTCAGCTTCAGTGCACGTTCTGTGGTGTTTGTGTTGGAGGAAAAGCTTCCTTTCCACTCCTCCTGAGGTGCATAGCACAGGGTCCTAGCATACCAGGAGGAAGGGTTCCCTGACAGACTTCCCACCCTGAGCAATACTAAATGGCTTAATGTGGGAGCCCCCTCTGTGTGCTGTGATTACCACTGATGAATAAGGAAACTGCTTTGGACCTATAGCAAGGCAAAACTTAGGTAGGCAGGGAAGGCTGGGATGAATTCAGGGAGAAAAGAAGGGCAGAGTCAGGGAGATGCCATGGAGCCACAGAGTCAGACATGCCAAAACTCTGCCGGTAAGCCATTGCCATGTAGCGATACACAGATTAATGGAGATGGGTTAAACTAAGATGTAAGACAAAAAGAAGCTAGAGCTAATGGGCTAAGTTGTAATTTAAATAATATGGTTTCTGTGTGATTATTTCAGGGCTAAGCTAGCAGGGCATCCAGAAACCAACAAGAGACCTCCATACAACAATGGTTTACTTTTCTTTCCTGTACCCATTATGTCTGCCAAAACTATAAGCTAGGGCCAAGAAGATTCAAGACAACTTAAATGTCCTGCTTCTCTTTCCCCTTAGACTTTATCCTCCTGGTGCTGATTGTTTATCCCACCAGCAATTCTGACCCAAGGACTTGTCTTCAAAATACAACTTAATTCTTCATATCTGTTTTGAAAGGATCGAGTTTCATTATCTAGCATGCCATAGACATGAATGTTAATCTCCATCTCTCCTCCCTACTTCTCCTGAGGCTGCACAGGTAGATTCTTAGACACCCCTTTACTTTAGAAAGGTTAATTTCCAAAAAACCGGTTTTTGTGGAGAATGTATCTCTGAAAGGAGGGATAAAGACAGGGACTGGAGAGATGTTTCGGGGTTTAAGAGCCCTGGCTGTTCTTCCAGGGGGTGGGATCTGATTCCCAGTACCCACATGGCAGTTTATAACTCTCTTTAATTCCAGTTGCAGGGAGTCTTTCACCCTCTTCTGGCCTCTGTAGGCACTGCATGCAAGTGGTGCACAGACACTAAACACAGGCAAACCTTATAAAAATTAAAATGATATAAAAATTAAAATGAAAAGAAAAAGGGAATGAATACAAAGGAGCAAGAACTAGATAGTGAATTTTCTGCCTCAAGACTTGGTTATTCCTGTGTGTGATAACTGGAGGTGGTGGTGGCAGAGGAGAAAAGATAAAAAGAACAAACTGAGAAGGAATAAAGAAGAAAGACAGTGGCACTGGAACAGTCTTCCCTGCAACTTTCAAGTCTGGCACAGACTGAAGTTTAGACCAAAAGACACAGGTGGCTCTGATGTCATTCCGTGTTGAAGGGGATGCTTTGTATCTCAGAGAAGGGCCTGTCACATGTAGCATGACCTGCTCCTGGCTCCTAGTTTCCTGGATAGAGGTCTGTAAAGCACTTCTGTAAAACATAAAGCAGGCATGTAGCTCTGCCACGCTGACCTGCATTTGCCAGACAAGAGACGGGACGTTTCCTGGTGATGAGTCTCAATAAAGCAGGAAACAAAACATTTGTTGTAACCTACTCCTTCACGGTTTATAAGCTTTTCCATGATTATAACAGACAGAAAGACAGACAGTAGGCTGGTCAGCCTTTGTTTTATGCCTAACATCCACTTATGAGTGAGAACATACCATATTTGTCTTTCTGGGTCTGGTTTACCTCATTTAGGATGCCTTTTTCTGTTTCCATCCACTTATCTGCAAAGTTCAAGATGTTGTTTATTACGGCTAAGCAGCACTCCATTGTGTAAATGTACCACATTTTCTTTATCCATTCTTTGGTTGAGAGCATTTAAGTTGCTTCCAGGTTCTGGCTATTACAAATAATGATGCTATGAACATAGTTAAGCAAATGTCCTCGTGGCATGAGTGTGTCTTCTTTGGGTATATGCCTACAAGTGATATTTCAGGTTCTTGAGGTAGATTGATTCCCAATTTTCTGAGAACTCTTCATACTTATTTCCAAAGTGGCTGGGCAACTTTGCATTCCCACCAGCAATGGAGGAAAGTTTTCCTTTCTCCACATCCTCTCCAGAATAAGCTGTCATCAGTGTTTTTGATTTTAGCCATTCTGATAGGTGTAAGATGGAATCTCAGAGTTGTTTTGATTTGCATCTCCCTGATGGCCAAGAATGTTGAACAGTTCCTCAACTGTCTTTCAGCCATTTAAGTTTCTCCTGTTGAGAATTCTCTGTTTAGATCATATCCCATTTTTAAAATGGATTATTTGGTATTTTTGGTGTTTAGTTTCTTGAGTTCTTTGTATATTTTGGAGACGATCCTCTATCTGATGGGGGATTGGTGAAGACTTTTTTCCCATTCTGAGAGCTGACTGTTGTGTATTCACTTAAAAGTGAATATTAGGCATCAAACGAAAGATGACCAGCCTATAATCTGCAACCCTAGAAAACCAAGGTAGCAAATAAGACCTTAAGAGAGACATACACGGTTCCATCTAGGAAGGGGAAATTGACACGATCTCCTAAAACCTTCATCCAGTAACTGATGGAAGCAGATGCAGAGTGGTTAGTTGTGGAACCAACCACCGGACAGAGCTCCCAGAGTTCTGGTGAACAGAGGGAGGAGCGATAATATGAGCAAAAGGGTCTAGACCAGGATGAGAAAATCCACAGAAAACGCTGACCTGAACTAGTGGGAGCCAACTGATTCTGGACAAACAACAAAGAAACCTGCAAAAGACTGATCTTGCCCCCCTCCAGAAAGCAGGTGACAGTGGGAGGCTTGGGCAGTTTGTGGGGTCACTGGCAGTGGGACCAGAAGCTACCCCGAATGAGTGATCTAGCTTTTGGGAGCCCATTTCCTATCAAGAAAAACCTTGCTTGGCCTAGACACTAGGGGAAGGCCTTGATCCTGCCTCAATATGGTGATAAGACAAAATTAGTTTGCTCCCTATAGGAGGCCTCACCCTCTCTGAGGAGCAGATGGGGGTGGGATGAGGGGAAGGTGGAGAAGCAGAAAGAGGGAGGAGAAACTGGAATTAATATGTTAAAAAAAATAGAAAGGGAAAAAGGAAAGACACACACACACACACACACACGAATAGCTGTGACCCCTGCATGGGGAACAATCATGGCCAGGATGCCCTGCGTCTTCTGTTGTGTTTTGTTTTTGAATTCTAGAGATTTAGCAGTCTTTCTCTTGGAAACTGGATGCTGAACATCAGTTTGGGCCAAAAGGAAGTCTTCCTAAGTGGCCATGAGATTGCTTGTTATAGATGTGGGTAGCCTATGAAACCACTGCATGATCACCAGCACAAATTTCATTAACACTCTAGCAGCTGCTCCCACAGAGTATCTTAAAGATTTTCAAATTATGCCTCATTGAACACGTAGCCCCAAACCAGCCTACAGGGTGAGTGCTCAGAGCTCCTTGGGGCTCCGAGCTTGCTTTAGTATAATAACAGTGCCTTTAAGTATTTCTGCTGTCAGCTCCTTCCGGCAACATCTCCATGACCCATCAGCACTGTGTCTACAGTTGCTTGAGAATGGGGGCTTGGGCTCTGATCAGTGGCTGTCTTTGCAAAGGTGCTGGGGTCTTCGAGGTGTTTTTGGACACTTGGAACACGTCTTCTCTGGTGACCAGATAACTTTTACTGTCAACACATTAAAACTTCAGGATTACCCATGGGCGTCAAAAATATACAGTTGGGTGTTGGTGTGTGGTGCAGACCTACAGTCCCCACCCTTGACCAGCCAAAGCCTAAGGACCAAGGCCTTAACACCAGCCCAGGGTGTGTGCTGAGACACTCTACCCAAAAAAGAAATGAGCAGAGGAAATTATATAAACCTGTATATTGTGGGTGCAGTGACATAATGGCTTAGATTTGTTCCCATAAAACCCTGTGAGTTTGGGGACCAGGAAACAGGTGTGAGCCTGAAAGTAGAGCGAACAAGACTAACATTGAACTGGTGACCACGGAACCTATGACACTAAAGTCCCCTCTACCTCTGTCTAAGTCTGTTTCAAATTTTCCAAATTGCCCAGCACAGAAGACTCACACTTTTGAGTTGTTCCACTCCCTCCAAAGCCCCCTGGTCTCCCCTAACGCCCTCTGGGAAGCTGTCTTCAGGACCCATATCAGTTCTCGGACTCTGCACCCTGGTGGAGTACCACAACCTTTTCAGCCCCTCACTTGGCCTTTGGACAGAATCTCTTCCTGACCCCAGATGGCATTCCAGCTTCCCCGGGATGCTCCCGTCAGCGAGTTTTTCCAGGCACCTGATTCCTGGATGTGACAACAATAAAACCAACCAGGATGCTGTTTGTCTGGTTCCCTCTGCAACAGGCATGTCCCGCTCTGATGTTGTCAGCCTTCCGAGTGAGCTGTCTCCAAGATTTCTGGAGCCAGAACTGTTTCTCTTGACCACTAGCTGATGCTTTTCCTTCCTCTCCAAACTGCCATGGATTGTTATGCTCACGTGTGTTAGAATGTTCCCGTAATGGGCTGGACAAGGCAGCTGAGCGAAGCTGGCTTCTAAGAGGCTCCAACACTAAGCACCTCGCCTGTCAGAATCCAAGCAGAATTTACTGCAGATGCTCGTTCCGGACGGAGATGATAAGAGTAATGGCCCAAGATAACTGTCCCCTCTGCAGGGCTGAATGGAACACAAGCCTTGATCTCTGCCATAAAGCCTCCCGGGCAAGCTGGTTCGTCTCTAACACTGGTAATAAACGCTGTGTACATCTTAAAAATCTAGATGCAATGCTCAACTCCAAAATCCCTGCCCTCTATCTCCTTTACCTTTCCTCTCTTCCTTTCTTAATGTGTGTTGAGAAGCCAATATGAGCCAGTGAGCAGTACCAATGCAATGGGTGGTGAGGACAATTCTCATGGGCATGCCCCCTCCCCCACCCTGTTCCCCTCTGTCACTATGCTCTGTCCTCCTCCCTGTTGATGTACTCTCTCTCAGGACACTAGTTAAACCACCCTCCACCCAACCCTTCCAGAGGCCCCTCCTGAATTCCCCAACATAGCCCTGTGGCTTTGATCTCCTATGATACGCTGTCTTCCTGATGATGCTCAAAGGGATGCAGACATAGCCTCATTTCAGGCAGTTTTCTGAACTTCGCCCTCTCTCTCATCTCCCTGGGGAACCTTGGGAAAGCAACTAAGTTCTCTGAATTTCAGCTTCATGAACTGTGAATTTGCATAAAAATTGCCTGATCTGTGTATGAATGATGGATGTCAAAGCCAATTAGAAAATACAGAGTATAGTATAAATGTTGGTTTAATATTTATGATGTCCCCATTAAATATAAATTACTAACCCAGACACTGGAAGGGGGGAAAATTATGTAAAGAAACTCTCTCAAAAGTTTGGGGGAACTGATTTGACAACAACAAGGTCCAGGAAAGTTCTAGAAATGTGCCGAAAAGTAAGGAAGTGTTTCTGGCCAGAAAGCTTCGAGATGGTGTCAGGAAAAGCGTCTGTCTGGAAAACAGAAGATGCAGGCTGAGCTGCCGGCCTTGGCAGGATGTGCAGAAGGACCAAAGAGACACCCAGTGCCAGCAGCTGCACACAGGAAGGAGTGTTGGGTTCGGGTCAGCACAGGCTCTCATATTCAGGATTTATATGAGAAGCAGCACACAGCTTGGAAGTGGCTGAACATGGAGGTGAAATGCAAGGTGCTTGTGGGAGACTTCCCAGGCTGGCTGAGGACAGAGAAGCGTGCCCATCAGTTTCCTAAGGGAGACCTGAGGGTGATGCTTTCCAGGGTTCTGAAGATGCTCTTACCCTAGGTTCCCCTGAGAAGCACATGGTGACTGAGTTTTCTGTCATGCCCAGTCCTGCAGCTATTAGGTCCCAAAGAAATCACATAGATGTCCACATTAGTTATAAACTGATTGGCCTAGTAAGTCAGACTTCTTATTAACTTTTATAACTTATATTAGCTCATTATTCTTGTCTATGTTAGCCACATGGATTGGTACCTTTTTCAGCGATGCAGTCACATCTTTTTTCTTCTGTGGCTGGTTCACAACTGCTGACCAAACTTTTCTCTTCCCAGAATTCTGCTCTTGTCACCCTACCTCTACTTCCTGCCTGGTTCTCCCACCTATACTTCTTGCCTGGCTACTGGCCAATAAGTGTTTTATTAAAATACAATTGACAGGGTACAAACCATTGTTCCACAGCAAGCACAGTGCACATCTGTAACTCAGGATAAAGACACTTGTCAGTGGGGTACCACACTATCCATCTTTTGCTTGGTAATGGAAAACATGGATTCTTAAATTTGCTGGGTACTCATTTTGATTTTCTTTCTAGAAAGGAAATAAAATAGAACCTTGAACCTCTAACGACTTGTGAAGTAGCCTGGATGATTCCTTGGGGAGGATACATTTGCAAATCATTGATAAATGTTCAGCATCCTTTACCAGTTCACAGTGCCTCTCCTGCACTGAAGGAGCACAAAGAAGCATTTTTCAGTGGTGCTCAAGTCAGCAGGGAATCGCTTCCAAAGGTAGGGATGTCCCCCCCCCCCCCCCGCCATGATTCCTACTAATGCGCTGTATCAGACCTTGAAAACAAGAGGGCCTCAAAGATGCTCTGGGTATCCTGGTGTTGCCGACGCTGTATCCGTCCAGAGGAGAGGCAGTCTGGTCCATGCTGCAGAGCCTGGCCTGGCGTCTTCGGTCTTTGTCTTCTTTCTCTATCCTCAGCTGCCTGAATGGCTGCTGGTTATACAAATGAAGTCGAGGTGAACTTCTCCTCCTTGTCCTACATCCTCCCCTGGGGCCACTGGGCCTTAGCATGCCAGGTGGAGGATTGACACGGTTTAGGAATGAACAGCGAAGGAGACCTGTGTGTTGGTCCATGAAATGCAGAGTGAGGGCCTGCTGCAGGCTGGCAACCCCACGCTGTAAAGGGCCCTGCTTCAAGGGGTGTGGTCCCTGGACACAGCACAAATGTTCTCAGGGAGCATGAGAGAGACTGAGAGTCTCAGGCCATAGCCCAGCCCTGCAGCTGAGCAGGCTTGGAAATGCCTCTCATTGTTCTCGTTAGAGAAACAGCAGACTTTCTGAACTTTAGAGTTGGGCACTCAGAGCTGGGGCTCTGGGCTATGCCCTGTGAATGAGAACCCCTGCAAAGGAGGGAAATCTGCAGCAGCTGATGGGCTGACCGGACCTGCAGGGATGCAGCGAGGTGGGAATGTTGCAGGTCCAGAGCCTGATGACAGTTGCTCCCAGGCTAGCTGGAGCGCCTGGAAGGTCAGTCCTTGCCCATGTTTGTCAGACCTAACGTCCCATGAGGAACAGATAAAAACCTGTATGAATGTGTTCGTTAGCAGACTGCCAGCTTTCCAATCCAGAAGCTAGGCCTCCCACCAGGCAGCACCTGAGGCCGAGAGATGAGATCTCCCTGTTCTGCTCCGGCTGCCTCTCTGATGTTTCCGCCAATGCGTTTGAAAAGTGTCTTGATTCGAGACTTCCTTTGTTCCGATACTATAAAAAAAAAAAAAAAAAAAAAAAAAAACCCAAAAAAAAACTTCATGAAGCTGCTTCCACACTGGAACATGGAATTCGGGGTGACCTAAATGTGTGTTCCTGGGCTATGGTCACTCCCTCTTCATTCTGAGATGAGCCGCCTCTTACCAGCTTTGAAATGAGTGCCGTGTCTCGGCACCATAACCACTTCCTTACCGTGAAACTCCAGCTCAGTCCTTAGTTCCCCGTTTTAAGTCTCCTTACTACAATGGGGGAAATAATTGCATGTCTCTGAGCACTGGGATACAGAAAACAGTGGGATGGAATGAGATGAGATGAGTGTGCTTTTGGGCACAGTGTTTGAGAGAGTGAGCTTCTGTGAGGGAGGTGAGCGTGAGGATGACTGTGGTTAATACAGGAGCCTCTGGCAGTGGGCTACTGTGCAGCAGAACCTACTCGGGCCTATTGAGGACCTGCTCTGTGGCTAGAGATGATGGTGGTGGTGGCGATGGTGATGACAGTGATAATGGTGATGATGGTGGTGATGCTGATGACGGTAATGATGATGGTGATGATGGTAGTGGTGATGGTTATGGTGGTGGTGATGATGATGGTGATGGTAGTGATGGTGATGGTGGTGCTGAAGATGGTAATGATGATGGTGATGATGGTTATGGTGGTGGTGGTAATAGTGGCGGTGGTTATGGTGATGATGAGACTGAGGATTATGATGAAAGATAAATGAAAAAGATGCTATAAAAAGCAAAGATACCATTCATGACAATGATGCTAAACTTTGTTGCTTAAGGAAAGAGAAAGAAGCAAAGTCAGGTGTGTCAAAATCCCAACACCAGGGTGACTGAGGCAGGGGGATTATGAGTTCCAGGTCAGCCTGGCCTAACTAGTGAAACCTTATTTTCAATGAATTAATTAAAAAGAAAATAAAAAAAGGGAAGAAAGGAAAACCAAGTTGAAAAACTACAGAGAATGCATGCTGCCTCTGTGAGGGTAGAATGTTAATGTGGACTGCAGAGAGCTCGAGTTCTCCACGCTCATGGGTTCTGAAGGGATTCAGAAAGCAAATCGTGTCTGGGCTGAGCATACATAGAGTTTGTTTTCCTTTGCTATGCTTCCCTAAACAGTAGAGCATGGTGACCACTCAGATGACACACAGTATTGGGCATAAAAATAATCTAAGCTGAAGGAATTCTGGCCAGCATGGCTGTGACAGGCCTTGCCCCCTATCCCCCCATTCCCTCAGTCTCACTAAGAAAAAACAAACAAATAAACAAAAAAAAACCATTAGATTACATGCCTAAAGCCAACCACCAAGGTCTATTCCAGTACTTGGCCACTTCCTTGTCCAGACACCTATTAACAAAGCCCAGTATTCAAAATATTGAAATCCAGCAATCAAAAGTCCATTTTGGCTCATCTAGTTAACATATCCAATTAAAATTAAACACCCCATCCTAACACGGGTTTTCCCTTTACATTTATAAACTGCCATGTTCCTGTGTGCCCTGTCTGTCTCCTCTCTATCCAGAGGCAGTCCTTTTTCCCCCTTGGGGACAAACCCCTCTACCCCCATTCCCTTTTTCCATTCCCCTTCTTTCTTGTCTGCTATCTCCTGTCTTTGCCTCTTATTCCCTGCCCTCTGTCCCTCTGGGACAAATAAATCTCCTTTGTGCTGAGAACTTGGCCTCGGAGGTCCTGATCAGATACTTGTCCTTTCAGAGAGTAGATGGGAGGAAGAGGGTGGGCGTTTGCAAATTCTGCAGATTATTATGTGAGAGACTGGAACGTCCACCAGTTTTGTGTCTAAAGTCTTGGAACAAATGCCCCGTGGGTTCTGAAGGGCAGTCACAGCACACCCACCCGAAGAGGCCTAAAATTTATTCTGTGGGGCAGTCCTCACAGCAAGACTTGGTTATTGTATCTTGTAGCAGGGTCAGATTTCAGTTCTGACCCAAGCTCTCATCTTACATTCTGTTTAGGCTTTCTCACTTAACCTGTCTGTGGCCTCTTTATTTGTGAAACCCTACTGCCCGGGCGTCGAGAAACACCTGTGTTCTCAAAACTGGATTTTATTACCCAGGGGTGTCAGGACAACTGATGGGGATGGCCGCCATTGCCAAGGTGGCTTGTTTTTGCTGTGTCTAAGAGAAAGAGCACGCCATGTCACAGTGTGGCTGTAGTCAGGGTCTGGGCTGGGTGTTTCCAGGTTCTTCCTTGCTGTCATATTCAAGGATGAAATAAAGGTACACAAAGCTTATAAAGTAACAAGAATTCTTATTCAAAGCATAGTATAGATCAGAAGGAAATGTGCTCTTAAATTGACAGCAAGCTACATAAGTGAGGTTTCCCAAAGACTCCAATTATTATTGGAGTTCCATTAAATGGGGTTCCATTTTACAGAGTTCAAGAGAAGAAGGAGCTTGATTGCTAAGGGGGCGGAGCATAAATAGTTCATTATTTTTATTGGGATTAGGTAAGCTGTGTATACCCCTTCCCATAAGGCTCTTGGGTTTTAATCATATACATGTCCAATTATGCATAAGTATAAAATGTTAAATAAAATATTCTCCCTAAAAGCTCTCTTTGAAGACAAAGTCTGTCTTTGTATGTACCCCAAACCAGTTCAGGCCAGATGAGCCATTCTACTCTCCTCTCTTGCCTAGACATAAACAAGTATGGCTAGAGAGAATGGTCTGAGTTTGGTGGCCTTTACGGGAAAGAGAAGCATGCTACATTGTTTGGAGTGGAAGGTGCTGTGAAGTTGGTTGCAGGTAGGGGTCATAGGTTGCTAACACATGGCTAGGTGTGTTATTCAAAGAGGAATGTCTCTACATAGTACATGTAGGTACAGGTTCTAAACTAAGTATGTTATTAGAAGAGAAGTGTGTGTACAGCCCAAGTCACGTGGAGTCCCAGGTCTCTAAACTATCCCCTATGCTTGTCTGTCTCAAAACCAGACATACAGATGAGCCTTTGGACTTGGAAAATGCAGAGGAGAGAGAGTAGCAAGAGCCTTTTGTGTTTCTGATGGAAAGAAGGGATGGCAGGGGAGTATTTACACCTGTCGAGGAGGAGTCTTTTACAGTGGATCTGGGGTATGACATCGACATTAGCTGTCTGGGGCCTGGCTCTGGGGAGAACAGAGCAGTGGACAGTGGCCTGAAGTGTCCAAGTCTATAACAGGAGAGTCTGGAAAATGGGCACCGGAGAGGCTGCCCTGCAATGGACTAGCGTGGCTGCAGACAAGCTGTTTGATGTCTCTACAGGGGCAGTTCTTTCAGGGTTCACAAGGCATAAAGTCAATGTATTAGATTATGGAAAGTAAAAAGTTGGTTTTGACCTCACAGGATCAATTATGAGAGCTTCTAACATTAGAACTTGGATATTTCTCTCCCAGCTACCCTAGAAATTATCCCTCTCAGAGTAGAAGGGATTGGTGGCTCAAATACACAACCAAGGACCAAGAATGGATCCAGAACATCTATCAAGGCTCCCAGCACTGAGCTGGCTCTCTAGTCTCTAACTAGGGTAATCTGACCGTACCATCAGAAAAAAAAAAAAATGCCTCTGGATACAACATGGAGCATCATAAAACAACAAAGAGCTTTAAGTGCAAAGCTCCCAGATTGAAATAAAGAAGAAAATGAAACAAAGCCTAAAGCTTGGAGGAGGGGCAAAGGCCGCTAAGCTAGCCATTAGTACTGCATTCCTCTTGAGGTGCGGGTGATACTCTAGGTCACTCAGCTAACCAGGAAGGAAGGAATAGAGGACAGCACAGATTCCTATGGGAGGCCAGATTTACACACACTGTGACGTGCTGTACTAGAACTATAGAGCAACATATGAGGAGCCATTTTGAAAAGAAGTCATTGTCAAGGCAGGAAAGCATAGAAGGAAAACAATCAAGCCAAGGAGGGGGTGGTGCTTAGCGCCCTCTTCCAAGGCCATGTCTCAGGAGTGCATTCTGTTGCTACTCTATCCTCTTCGCTTGTCATCTGTTGTCATAGCAGAGGTCCTTCTTGTTGTCCACGTGACCCAGTCATTGTCCTCGCAGTAAGTCTCATAATATCCCAGAGGTTCCTGTGAGCTGCATCGCTTTGGCAGCCCTTCCTGATGGAGCAGATAACGCACCCCCACCCCTCTCAGAGATTTTATGCCACTCACGGACTAAGAAAAAAAGCTATTTCATGGAAAACGTACTTTAATAAATAAATTTAAGAAGTCCAATAGCAATAATAGTGCATGGCTGGTTCTGGCTAATGCCAAAAATTAAGAATAAATGAAAAATTAAGCCAGCCCCATTTCAACAGCGTATAAAGATCTTGGGCTTCAGATTCTGTGTCTGCTGTCATCTGTAAATCTCTTTCAGATCCCAGACCCAAGGTTCTGCTTTCCAGGGACAGAAACCTGCATGTTTGGCCATTGTGAACAAATAGGGGATTTACACAGCAAAGATATCGACACAATTACTTCCAGAGTACACCGGTTTTGTTCTTCTCAAAGAGCTGTCGCCCAGGGTCATCTTGCCCTCGTGGCAAAGGTAAGTTCTTCCCCATGAGAGGACTGTGGTCATCAAGCCGCCCTGGAAGAATTACACACTTCCTGATAAGAGAAGCAGGACTTAATGGCGGGCCAAGATCTCATGCGACTGCTACCCAGGGGCATCCAGCTGCTACAAACTGCCCTATAGAGTGTTCTGTTCTTTGACGTAAGTGATCCTAATGAGCGGGCTATCCCAGTTCATGCTGTGGTATAGGGCTTAACTGGTGACTATCTTACTGAGCAGATCTTAGCAGAAACACATTCTCCCCAAACCTAGCAGTCAATCATATAAAAGGCATACCTGATCTCCCTACAGCTTCTAAGGATCCTACAGCTCAGTGAGGATGATACTTATCTTAGAGTTACGAGTGCTACCTGTGTAACTTAACACTTCCCGAGCAAGTTTTTTGGTAAATCCTCTCTGTGACTATTTTACTGCTCCCAGATACTCCTGTATAATTTCTACTTTATGTGTCTATAGGATTCTGTCTTTCGCACAATCTCTAGCCTTAGCATCTGCCAAGTTCATTTCAACACCTCTTGCTCAGACCCTGACCCATCCTGTACTCTGGCTAGGATCTAATTCACTGTTCCCTCCCTTATCTAGCCTTGTAAGCGAGTTGTTTTAGATTATTGAAGCTTCAGGGTGATTCCTCTGCTTGCTACAGAGTCTCGGGCTACTAAAAAGCAAACTTTGTAGACTGTCCGTGACGCTCAACCTTATTTGGGAAGCAACAGAAATACAATGCAGAGAAATTAGGTTAGACGCAGGAAGAATGTTCCAGATAGGAAAGAATCTTCAGATGCCAAATTAAGCACTTGGCAAGAGCTATTTCTTTTTAAGCTGGCTTTCACAAAGCAAAGGTGTCTTCCTTGATACTGGGGTGGCCTTTCCCAGGGGACAAAAGGCTAGGGCATCTGACCTTTGCTATCCATCTGCTCGTGAGAATGGCTAGGGCAGCATCCAATCATCATTCTGTATGGTGTGATGTTCCAAAAGCGGAGAACGAAGGAAATTAATCACTCAGTGGAAAGAAACAAGAGAAAACTTCCAGAAGGAACAAACTTTCTTTGGGCTCTGCAAACCTGGGCACCTCGGCCTCCCTCCTGGCTCAAATGGACTGCAACAGCTTGCGTTTTCTTTGTATTGTTCTTGCCACAAGGCACCGGCTCATTTATCTTCCGGGGCTGTGTTACTACTGGAAGGACATTTCAAGGGAGAGTCACAAGCAACGGAATCCTAAAGCTGTCCCTCCGAGCATGCTGTCCCCGCTGACCCTACTGCCTCTCACTGGGTTCTGGAACATTATCCACCAAGTTCAGGGAAACGAAATTGACATTGAAACTCCTTTGCCTTTTTTGTTTGATTGATTGGTTGGTTGTTTTTTGTTTGCTTGTTTTGCTTTGTGGCTGTGGTTTTCTCTCTTTTTTCAGCTCCTTCTTTCCCAAACTATTTCTCTCAGACTGTATATTACACAATTCGTCTGTTTCTGATATGTGTTCACAACACCCCCCCACTGCAGAATGCTGTGGGATTTATAAAACTGAGGAATTTATTCAACCCAAGTAGACAGTGCTCACTGTAAATGTGCAGGATTTACCTGTGAAATAAACACAGAAATGAAACATATATTAACATTTTGCCATTTTAAGCTATCACGCTCTCTGTTCTCTCTCTCTCTCTCTCTCTCTCTCTCTCTCTCTCTCTCTCTCTCTCACACACACACACACACACACACACACACACACGCTCTCCTTCTCTGTCTGTCTGTCTCTCTCTCTCTCTCTCTCTCTCTCTCTCTCTCACACACACACACACACACACACACACACACACACGCTTTNTCTCTCTCTCTCTCTCTCTCTCTCTCTCTCACACACACACACACACACACACACACACACACACGCTTTCTTCACTGCGATGCTGGGTTTTGAATTCAGGGCCCCGTACATGAACAGCCTTCACTGAACCCCATTCCAGCCCTCACATCCACTGAGTTCTGAAGAACCTGCCCCCTTTGCCATCCCTCTATCCTCAGATTCCCCACTCTTCTGAGAGCTTCCTACTGCTCAGCAGTGTGTTGCGATTGCGATGCTCTCTGTAGGGCAAATATTTCCTTACAGTTTGCTTTTCTGAACCCCACGTGTTTTACTTATGGAGATTTATCAATGAGATCCAAGCTGATCTAATTGATTTCCTCCAGTTGTCCAATAGTCCCCAATTTGTAAATAAACCACAATGCAGGCTATCATGTGCTATTGATTGGATATATACACTAGTTTGTATACAGTCACCCCCATGAGTTAGAGTCTGTAGTCACTGACTGGAGTTTTATTTTCTCTTCTGGCATGGGTTTCTTTTGCAATGACAAGCAATTTTTCTTTCTTCCCTGTCCTCTTTCTTTTGCTTATTTTGCATGTCATCACCACACCAAAGTGCTAAGTTGCAGACAACAAAACTTCTTGCTGATTTCCAGGACAATGTTCCTTCAATACAACTGTTAGATAAGGTTTGTTGTTTATGTTGACACGTCATGAGTGTTTCTACTGTATGTATGTCTATGAGCCATGTGTATTCAGTGTCCCTGGAGGCCAGAAGAGGGTGTTGAGTTCTCTGGAACTGAAGTTACAGACTGTTCTGAGCTGTCATGTTGGTACTAGGAACCAAATCGCAGTCCTCTGAAAGAGCAGCCAGTGTCCTTAACCTCTGAACCATCTCTCTGTCCCCAATAGATAAGATAAGTGAGGGTACAGGATTTCTCTATTATATAGCTATATAGGCCAGGCTGGCCTTGAACTCAAAGATCTTCCTACTTATGCCCTCCTGATGGGGAACTTTAGCCAATCACATGCTGCTTAAGGTGTGTCCCCCTGGGACCACACAGAACTAATAAAAACATCCACGTGCACTTGCTCTTCCTCTTCGTGTTCCTGCACTCTTGAATCGCTGGAACCCTGGGTTTGTAAGGTCCCTTTCTTCTGTTTATTAAAGCTGAATGTATTTTATTAAACTTGTCTGGTTAATTACCGATTGACCACGCCCATTACTTGGCTCCCAACGTGAGGCCCGAACCCATGACCCTGGGATTAAGAGTCCCATGCTCTACAAGGTATGTGCCACCATGCCCAGCATCCCCTTAGATAAGATTTTGCTGTACAGTTTTGGGGAGCACTATCTATTTGGGTTGAATAAATTCCTTTCAATTTTCAATTTATTAAGGTAGGGTTTTGTTTTGGTTTGCTGTGGTTGGTTGGTTGATTTGCCTTGATTGTTTTGTTTTTTGTTTTATTTTGAGCTGGGCATGAGGGTACACACCTGTAATCCCTGCACTGAGGAAGCAGGGGCAGGAGGATTATTAAAAGTTCAAGGCCAGTTTATGATGCAGAGTAAAAGGCTGTTTCAAAAAAAAAAAAAAGGAGGGGTGTGTATGATGATCTTTGAAATACTATTTGACTGTTTGTGAGACTGTAAGAGGTTGCTGATCTAATTTGTTAACATGCTTAGTTGTTAACTAACTTATTAAATTCCAGGGATAAATTCAGCAGGGTCACAATGCATTTTCCTAGTGCACTGAGGGATTTGATTTGAGAGTGTTTGATTTGGGTTGTTTGCATCCATTTCAAAGCAAGATCGGTCCCTACTTTGACTGTCTTATGTAGGTGTACAGTTTGCTCGTTTGTTCTTTGAAGAAATCTGCAGAAGACGAAAATTTCTGCTTTGAGGGCTCATTTACTAGACTCCAGTGTGAAGCTCCGTGGCCACAGTACCCTGTCTGCTGTTTAAGACGTAGGGGATCATGCAGATCTCGTCTATTTACCCTTCCCAATGAAATCCATGCATCCCTCTTTGGGTCCTCCTTGTTATCTAGCCTCTCTGGGGCTGTGAGTTGTAGGCTGGTTATCCTATACTTTCATCCTAATATCTACTTACGGGTGAACACATACCGTGTTTGTCTTTCGGGGTCTGGGTTACCTCACACAGAATTATGGGCCATGCTTAGTTCAAGCCCATGGGAGGCCTACCCCTGAGTGGACAGGGAGGGGTAGATGGAAAAGCGGGGAGAAGGGGGGAAGAGGGAGGGGAAACTGTGATCAGCATGTAAAATAAATGAAGAATGTTAATAAAATAATAAAAATAGATGTAACCTGTTGAATACTTTTAGTAATAGTTCTTGACTTCTTGGGATCTTTCAGCTCTCAGTCCTGGTGAGCCATGTTTTGTCAATATTTTCAATGTGTTGCATGAAGTCATCATAGCTACCCTGTAATGTTGAAATGGCTCCATTTCTCTTCGTTTTTTGTACATTCTTTTATTTTCAAAATGTTGCCTAAGGATTGTTTATTTTGTCACTGTTTGTCAAAGAACCAACTTTTTCAGTTTTTTTCTTTCTATTTTTTCATGTTATCCATTCTGCTCCTGTCTATTATTTCTTGTCTACTCCCACAGGGCTTACTGACCTCTAATCTCTTAGACTCTTACTTGGTGAATTTCAGCACTTGGCACAATTCCTAATGTGCATTTCTGGTCACACGCCTGGGTTCCAGAGGAAGCACATGCACGTTCAGAATGTGAACAGCTACCCCCCTCTGCTTTCTGGATGAGATCAAGTAGGAAATGCATGCTGTTCATATACTTGATAATTTACCCCTTAGAATGAAATATGACATCACATAACTTAATAGGCCTTGGGCTGCATGTTGGCTTGAAAGAGAAATATCCCCCATAGGTTCCAGCATTGAATACCTGGTTCCCAGTGGATGCTGTTTTCCTCTGTTT
This sequence comes from Alexandromys fortis, assembly GCF_014885135.2. Lineage (NCBI taxonomy): Eukaryota > Metazoa > Chordata > Mammalia > Rodentia > Cricetidae > Alexandromys > Alexandromys fortis. Next base: position 610,576 of record NW_026068082.1, read on the forward strand.
AGGGGAAAACAAGGTGTAGGATGTGTAGCCTTGCTGGAGGAGGTACGTAACTGAGAACAAGACATCAAGGAGGGCCCCTCCATTGTTCTGCTTCCATTCCTTCCTCCAAGTTCCTGCCCTGACTCTCTCTCATGACAGATAGTAATCTATAAGATAAAATAAACACTTTCTTCCCCATGATGCTTTGGGTCATGGTTTTCATCACACCAACAGAAAAAAAAAAAGCGGACAGGTGGATTCCCTTATAGCTGGAGTCCTACTTTGCTTCTCTAGTTCTGTGATAAACCGCTGACCAAAAGCAACTCAGAGAGGAAAGGGTTTATTTGGCTTACTGTTGCAGTTCATCGTGGAAGGGAGGCAAGGCAGGACCTGGAGATGGGAACTTAAGCAGAAACCATGAAAGAACACTGCTTACTGGCTTTCTTCAAGGATCACATTCAGAAACCCCATTTAACAACTCAGGCCTGGGGCTGGAGAGATGGCTCAGAGGTTAAGAGCACTGACTGCTCTTCCTAGAGGTTCTGAGTTCAATTCCCAGCAACCACATTGTGGCTCACAACCACCTGTAATGAGATCTGGCCCGTAGGCATACATGCAGACAGAACACTGTATACATAATAAATAAAATAAATAAATCTTTAAAAAAAAAAAACTCAGGCCCCTCGGTATAAGTATGGCACCACCCACAGTGGTCGAATCTCTTCCACATCCATCAGGTGTTTAAAAAAAAATGTATCCCCACAAACGTGCCTAGAGGCCAATCTGAAGCAACAATTCTTCAGAGTATATTCCCTCTTTCCAAGTGTGTCAACTTGACCTCCAAGATTAGCCATCACAGTAGGTAAGCCAGAAATCAAAATATGGAAGTCAGCCGATTGACATCAAATCAAAAGCAGTTGTGTTCAACTCACAACTGGTTGACGTCCAGAGACTAAGTATCTGTGTTGTGCTCAGCCACATACACACACACACGCACACACACACACACACACACACACACACACACACAGCCAAGGCTCAGGGAACATCCTGAAAGACTGGGTAAAATATTGTAAGAGGGACTGGAGAGATGGCCCATTGGTTAAGAGAACTTCCTGGTCTTGCAGAAGACCCCAGTCCATGGCCCAGTACCCTCATGTTAGTCAATGAACATTTAAGGCTCCAGTTCCAATGAATCCTATGCCCTCTTCTGGTCTCTTCAGGCACTGTAGGCACATGGTGCACAGACCCACATGCAGGTCAAACATCCATATTTACAAAATAAAGATAAATAAATTGCAAAACAAAAAAAGTAAAGATAGAAAGAGTCCAAGGTTGAGTACTGTATCTTCTGGACAGAACAGGTTTCCTGCTCTCTTGAACTTAAGGCAGTTGTGATTATCTACACAAGAAAGACCTGCATCAGGCATGTGTACAAGCAAGCCAGTCAACAGCATAGCATAGAAGGTGGGAGAGCATATCAACCCCCTGGTGAAGACACCATGACCCAGGGGATAGCCCCACACTCATGAGTAGGTGGGCAGCACAAACCAGATTCGAGGATTATGAAGACGATGAGGAGGAAGAAGAAAGAGGATACGAAGTTTGGGGGTAGATGAGCATGGATGTGGATCTGAGGGAAAGGGGTGGAGTGCTCTTGATCTAAATGCATTGTTTGCATATATACGATCTCAAAGAATTAATAAAAATACTATATTTAAAAGAAGCTATAACAAAGTCAGCTAATTTAAAAGCAAATGAAAACCCTAGAAAAGTTAGGCCTTGGTCTATCTGTGATTAAAAAGCCTGAGTTCTCTAATTTGGGTGTGGGATTATGCATGTGTACATTGGGAAGACATTATCAATCATGCTGTTCAAACAGCATGGTTAACAAAAGATGATTTATGTCTGTCTTCTTGGCCTGGAGATGTGCCTTAATAGTAGAACACTTGTTTAGCATGGCGCAAGGCCTTGAGTTTGATGCCCAGCACTGCAAAATAAAGCAAAATGTTTTTGTCCTCTCGATCTATCTTGTGGAAAAGTACAAGAAAGGCTGGGAAGACAGCTCAGTATGCAAAGTGCTTAAACACAAGCATAAGGATCTGAGTTCGGATCCCCCAAACAGACAGCTAAAAGTGGGATGGGGGTATAACATCACAAGTCTATCATCTCAGCCCTGAGGAGGCAGAGGAGGGAGATTGCTGGAGGCCTCTGAGCGGCTAGCGTGGGTGAGATCCAGGTCCACTGAGAGACCCCATGTCCATAAACAAGGTGGAGAGTACCTAGGAAGACAACCGATGTCTGTTCCTGGCCTCACATGCACTTGTGCAGACATGCATGAGCACATACACAAGAAAAGTGCATTAAAACGTCTGTGTAACACTGTCTAGTGCTACCACTATCTGGACAATACAAGTAGGTGCAATTCAGCTTTAAATTACTACATGTTTGGTGAATTATTCCTCTAGTAACTAGGGAAAGCCTCTTTATCCACAAAAATGTCTTTTTTTAAATGTCTTTTCTAGCTGGTATTGATATGACCATCCTGGCTTCTCTCTTACCTGCTGTTTGCTTTGTCTGGACGTTCCTACTCCTTTACTCTCAGCCTTGTTCCCTTGTTAAGAGTTCCTGCCACTTAGGCTGTTCTTTTCCTGGCTCGTTCTCCTCCAGCAACTTGTACGTGTTACCGTGACACATACATCCAAATATCAAGACCTTAGCTAGCGACTTTGAGATGCTTGGAGGTTTGTGGGATTCAGTTGGAGTTCTGTGGTCCTGGAGGCAGGAGAGCAGACAGCAGGAGTCAAGCAGGCTTGAGCAGCCTTAGAGCCAGGATACGGATGATGTTCGGCGGCCAGACTGGAGCCAGGAAGATCCTTCTGCAAGCTGCCAGCACAGGCAGTTCTGCCTCTGATATTTATAGCTCCATGTAGGTGGAGATGATGCTCCTTGGAACACAGAGAAGGTCTCAGCCCAGAGGACCACTAGGTGGCTAAACACTATCCTGTCAAGGAGCCCTCAGAGATGGTTGCCAGATCTCCATGCCTGGCTGTGTTGATGGAGACAGAGGCACAGCTTCTTAGGCAAGAAGCCTGCTGGTGCAGAGACTCCACTCAGAGAGCAAGCTTGGGTTCTTCCTCTGCACTTTGCCCTTCCTGAAATTGGGCAGACAGAGATGCTGTACTTTGCCTTATCCAAAAGGTTCGGGCCCATAAGCTCGTGGTGAACCTTGCTTTCGTGCTAAAGAGCCCCAAAGGATATTGCTCGTCTCCCACAGGACAGAAATGTGAATGGAGAGAGAAAGATGGGGAGTCTTCGCCTTCAGCAAGAGCAGGGCAGAGGTGCTGCTTCTGAGATGAACTGAACCAATCAAGGTTGAGATGCTGGCCAGCCATCCTCCTCCAGCTGTGGGACCTAAGGAAAAATGGCCATAGGAAGCACTGCAAAGACTGATGAACATCATGAAGTCAGGCCTAGATTGGCCCTTTCTTTTATTTGGGCCTCAGTTTACCCATCTGTAAAGCAAGATGTATACAGCACATCAGAGTTTTCCAGACTTCATTCATTTCATGTCCCCTTTCGGACATATCTGTGAGCCAGCTCTCATCACTGCCGTTGCTCTGTAAATCGGCTTTCTTTTACTTAAGCACTTCCCTTGTTTTAATCAATACCACTTGTAGACTGATGGGCTTGATTTGATGGTTGTAAAATTCTTTCTAAGCCACATTTAATTGAGTACATAAGTAATATTCGGCTTTTTTTTTTTTTTGGAAGTACTTACGGCTCCCAGAATCTCCTCGAACGGGGGTACAATCGATCACGTCTGGAAGTTCTCAGGTGGTAAGCCCCTTCCAGCTCTAAAGAGTATATGCATGCGAGAAGCTTTTAACTTGGACCCCGGCTCCCAAAGGCACTAAGAGCAAGGCAATAAGAGCAGCACCCCAGGAGCTAGGCAGGCCTTTTCTTCTCTGGGCCATTCTTCCCTTTTGCTAGAAAAAGTGAACAGAAAGCTCCAAGAAAGCCAAAGTATGGTTCATCAAAACTCAGCATAAATGCACAGCCCAGATGGAAGCTGGGCTGCTGCGAGGATCACTTTGGTTATCAGGTGGGCTAGAGGCGGCCTCATTACTTATCTGATTACATGTTCTGTGTAGCACGGTTAACAAAAACCCAGAGACAGATATTGGGGTTCATTCTGAAGACCAGCAAAACAAAGCAGCCAGCCACTGGCTTTTACCTCTGCCTCATCTGAAAATGGCGATCCTATCTCCAGGACTCCAAGAATGAGACTGACTGAGAGCTGTCTCCTCCCATTTTATATTTCTTTCTAGGGCTGGGATTAAAGGCACATACCGCTGTTGACTGAGATTCCTGTCCTGCCTGGTTCCTGCAATCATTAAGTCCCAAAGAAATCACACAGAGGTCTACATTAGTTATAAACTGATTGGCCCGTTAGCTCAGGCTTCTTATTAACTCATAACTTATAATAGCCCATTATTCTTGTCTATGTTAGCCATGTGGCTCAGTACCTTATTCATCAAGGCAGTCACATCTTACTTCTTCTGTGGCTGGATCATGACTACAGAGAGAACTTTTCTCTTCCCAGAATTCTCCTGGTCTCATTGACCTGCCTCTACTTCCTGTCTGGTTGTCCTGCCTATACTTTCAGCCTGGCTATTGGCCAATCAGCATTTTATTAAGATCCAATTGACAGGCTACAAACCATTGTCCCACAGCATACCTCCCAGGTTCTTAGGCAACTAGTGTGGCTACTGGGATTAAAGGTGTGTGTCACTACTGCCTGGTCTGTAAGGTTGACCAGTGGAGCTGTTTTCCTCTCTCATCTTCAGGCAAGCTTTATTTATGAAAATACAAATGAAATATCACTACGGTTCTGTGCGCCCCTCATCCCCCAAACAGACAGTCTCTAGTGCTGACATCTAGCTAGAACACTCACATCTTATGCTCCCCTCACACAGCAGGCATCTCCTCTCTCCCTCTCAGAGCCGGGAACGTGTGTGATACTCTATGCAAACAAGACTTCTGAGTGACAATGATGAGTGATTCAGAGAGAGATTCTAGAAGGCTATAATAATATCTATAAATTAATCATGACCTAGATCCTTTCAGGGCTGTTCTGACTTCCGGTCTTCCTGCTGAATTTTGCCTGATATGGACGGTTCGCGGCTTCTCTCCATAAAAGACACTGTAGGTTTCATGTCCAAGCACAGAGGGAGAAAGGATGACCTAGGATTAGGATGTCTGTACACAGAAATGGAGCTTGAGTTCTTTGTTATGTCACCTATCTTCATGACCATACAAGCTAGAACTAATAATTCATGCTTTAGAAACTTCCAGTGATATTAGGATGTTATCTGTTTATTGGATAGCAAATGTTGAGAGATGATTTTGAGACCTGGGGAAATGGAGACCAAGTTGCCGTAGAGCCTGTGAGTTTGATGTGACAGTGGCAAGGCCACTAATAATGTAACTCTAAGTCTGAGTCACGGCAGTGTCATTAGAGGCTGTGTAAGCCGCGTGGGGGCGTGGACTTGTCTGATCCAAGAGAGATCCAAGGGCTAAGTCTGCCCTAAGTGCAGTGGACGGAACTTCTTGTCCAAACTAGAACCTTCCAAGAACAAAAGTGGGTGTGTGGATGTCCTATGGAAATAGAGAGCTACGCTCAACTCCTCAGCCACGGACCTAAATTCTTACACAGAATCCCCTACCCGGAGACCTTCAGGAGCCTCTGATGCCTCTGAAATCCCTGGCGCTCTGTCCAAATGCCCATAGTGAGTTACTTAGACACATGTTCCATAAGCGGCCACCACGCGACCACCCCCCAGAGGTTCTAGTCATGACGTGACGGGTTCACAAGCTTGTCCTGGTGCTGAGGACAGGACTCCTGTTGCACGAGGTGGCTTTGTCATGCAGGACTGAGTCCACCTCCAGCATCCAAACTGGCAAATGTGCCTGTCAGTCCTGATTTCAAGCCCTCTGTTACCATGGGGTGCCTTTTCAGTCTGTGTCTGTAGGGGTTCCCCTAGAAGACCTCATCTCCTCCCCCAGCTCCTAGACACACTAACTCCTAGAGACCCCCAGGACCTGGGTCAGGAACAATGACTCGTTTTCTAATGACACTTGGATGCTGATCTTGCATTCAGTTAGACAGGGATGCATGATGGTAGCACGCAATGCGGTGTGATCGGGAGTGGTTTGTTCGTTTCTCAGGTTAATCCCTAACTCTCCTCCAGACAGTCCTCTCTTGCCTTCTTGTCACCAGCAGTACGACATTGTGCGGCTAGGAAACAGTCTCCCCTTTCCAAGTCTCCTCTTTCAACAACTCACAGTCAACAATAGGTAAGTCCAGGTTACTCTGAGGCTCGGGTGGAGTTTCATGGCTCTGCCCGTCACCACCCACAGATCCATAGATGGTTGGTCCGTAGATGGTACTGCTCTGGACTTTCAAAAAGTGAGGCCTTGTGGGATGGCTGAAGATCTCCAGAAACATCGTTACAAGTCTTGTCTGCTTTCCTTGTCCCTGGCTCACTGTAAGACAGTCCCTTCCCTGATATTGTCTCTCATTCCAGAAGAGAGGACAGTACTGGGGATAGCCTTTCACCCCAACATTAAGTCTGTTTCAAGCACATTTTCCTGCTGTTGCTGAGCTCTTCCCTCCTATCTCTGTCCTGAACTTCTCGTCCATGGGGGACTCTAGTCAGACCACTCTCTGTTCTGATTCCAGAAGAGATGTTAGCTCCTACAAATGCTCCCATTATAATGCGCTCTCATCCCCTGCCTTCAACAGAGGCCACTGAAGCTGCTTGAACCTAAACCATGAGTTTAGTCAACACTTTTTCCTCTTAAGTCAGCTGCCTTTAGTATTTTACTATACTGATACAAAACTACCTGATACATGATAGCAATCCATTGGAATTGTCGGGTTATCTCCCCTGACCAAGACACAACGCCAGTCATTTTTTCAAATTAGCCAAAACAAGAGTAACAAAGAAAGCACCCTGCCGTCAAAAGATGATGGCACGGAGGTCGCAACTCTCCTGGACTTTCGGGTGCCACAATGGGATGTGCCACAAAGAAACCTCTGACCTGCTTTCATCCCTGTGCTCCAAGAAAGCATTCAAGAGTTCAAGACTCCCTTGGGTGGAGTACTTGCTCAGGTGGAGTGAATCTATACTGCTGTTCGGAACATGGAGGCCTGGAAAGGGCCACCTTCATCTGTTACCTCCTTCAACAATGTTATTCCTGCCTCCACCCTGGAGCGCTCCTAATGGTCTTTTGGCCACTGAGTTCACACTAAATTTTATCCCCCACTTCTTCTGGTGAGGAAGTGTTCCCACTTGTGCCATCTTAACCTCTTTTTTTGGACAGAAAGATGAGGTTTACTAGCGCCTGTCACTTGCTAGCATTCAGTCAGTGCTGACCTCAGCCCCTGCCAGGGGCCCCACGCTGCTGTGCTCTGAGCCCTTGCAAGCCTCTCCTCCCCTCCAGTGCACCTGGACAGGCAGCAGGCATGGAGGGAGAGGGGAGGCAGTCAGAGTTTCAGCCACTGCCTTCCCTCCAACATGGCTTTGCCATCCAGATGGAGAGTCATATAAACAAGACGTCCCTGTTCTCCATCTGCGTGTCAGCCAGTGCCTGGCTCTCGGGCATCCAGGAGCTGGAGCCATGATCTCCGTTTATAGTCGGGACCTCCTCCGAGAGCTGGAAATGTGTCCTTTGTAAACATTCTGAGCGTGTCCTGACAGACGCATGGCCAGAGAGTGAACACTTGCTCTTGCAAGTGGGCACAACAAAGACATCGCTGGCCTTCCTCCATACCAGCCCATCACTCATTCAGAGACACACCCAACTGATGTCCCTACCGGGCTTCCTGAACCCGTGTTCAACTGTAGTTCTCTCCTTTCCATTGGCTCTGTAGCATACCAGCTGTGTGACCGTGGGTAAGGCAGTTGACCTCTCTGAGCACCGATTTTCTCAAGTAAATAATGCAATAACCCCAGAAGACGCCTCCTTGTTACTAGCGTACACAGCCTTGAAAACATACATGTAGAAAACCTCACTTGCTGGCTGGTGGCTCCAGGGTGTCCCTACAAGCATTGCTTCTTTGTCCACCCTTGTGTAATCCCTACCTGTCATTAGTGCTCAACCTCACAGAAGGCTGTAAAGAACCAAGTGGCAGGGACATTCTGTCTCCTCTACGTTTGTCTTCTTTGAGTGTGTTTTCCTGCTGGTGCTGAGGCTCCTCCCTCCTGTCATTGCCCTGGGCTTCCCATCTATTGACCCTTGAAACTCTCATGACTGTTCGCTCTTCAGTTAGTTGTATCTTGGAGATGCACGACCAACTGCCTGCCTCCACTTGTGACCTCTGATCTCTTATCTATGATCCCCCTCCAGCTGTCCTCTTTGTGACAGAAGACAGGGATTTCTGGCCTGACTCGCTCTACTGTCTCCCTCCCTGGCTCTGTGTTTACCTCCTTAGAATTGTTCTCTTTAGTCACCTTGAAGGCTAAGAGCACTAGGGCCCTGTGGACAGCCTTTGCTGAGGAATCTGGATGCTCACACATTTGTCTATGCAGTATCAGAACTTACTGAGTGTCTGTATCAGTTGCATTAGCTACAACTCCTCAAATAGCCCTAATTCTCTCCGCCAGCTTATAACCAGAAACCTCACTGAGGTTCTTCTTTTCCAGTATTAACTGGTACTAACTCTCAGGTCACACATCATAATGCATGTGTCATATATATGTGCATATGCATATGTGTGTTACTTTTATGTGTAAATGTAGGTCACAGAATAGCCACGAGACGGCTCAAGACAGAATTGAAGGCTCTCAAGGTGCCGCTGATGGTAGGAGGAAGCTGGCGGAAATGCAAGAGAAGCTTCTTCAGTCATTAGGTAACCCACCCTATTGGTGGTCTCCTGGGGGACCCACTGTAGAGTCGAGCCACAGGGTCAGAGTTCAGTGGGGCCTCGTGGCTGAGTCGTCCTGTCCTGACAGGATGAGAGCCTGTGAAGTTCATTCAGGCAAAGTATGGAACAGGAGCCAGGTGAGCAGACAGGCGGGCAGATGATAACTGAGCAGGTCACGTCAACAGCGGTGACTAAGTCAAGCTGAAACCCCTGGGATGGTTGGGATTTCTCTGCCTGTCCATCCCTTGGCACACATACTAGGGGGTCAACGGACAGGCTGGTGGGAGGGAGTGTCATCACCATTACCTCATTGTCTTCCTCCTCATGGGAGCCAGGTGAGGGTGTGGCACCCCTTCTTTGATTACAGTCAATTACAGATAATTGTCGTCCTGGTTTTCCCCGATACAATTTTAAGTATACTAATATGCTCCTATGGTCCCTATTTATTTGGGTAAACTTATAGGGGGCATCCTTTCAGAAAGATGCAACATATCAGTCTGGGTCTTTTGGACAACACTGGACAGATGCTGTTATTTAGGTGTCCACCAAGGTGCAGAGTTCTGCCTCTGAGATTGTGCTCCGAATGCTATCAAATGTGGCTGTAGTGGAGGCTCCCAAAGCAAGACAGCCTACAAAGCTACTGTCTCACACAGCCCGGAGTAATATAGAACAGGGCACAGCCTGAACTCAACAAGGACAGATGAAAAAAATCTGTATAAAGTGGGACCCAAACTACTCCTGAGCAGTAAGGCAAGTCTGCTGAGTAGATTAATATCCACATTGGGTAATAATCCCTGATAGCGAGGCCATACCTGGAACAGACTTAATTGGCTCACAAAACCAGGTGACTTCCTGAAAGTGACAACAGCTAACCTCTCCAGACCACCATACAGAACTGGGTGGGAGATAATGACAACAAGACCGTTCCACATCCAGGACTGCCTATCCATGCATAACTCCTGCCTTGCACCAATTTCCCCACCATTAGAATTATGATCACCAGGCCATTTTATTGGCGTCTCTTCTCCAAGAGGCCACATTAAATAATTATATCTTCTATCCTTTCAGCATGACTTATCTCCCTGTTTTTCATTTGTTTGGGTGATGGTGTTGTTCTTTGAGACAAGGTCTAATGAAACCCAGGATGACCTCAGACTCATTATGTTGCCTGAACCGGCCTTGAACCTCCTGCCTTCACCTCTCCAGGGCTGGGATTACAAGCGGATGTTGCCATGGTCTGCTCACTTGATTCTTTAACTTGGCATGTGAGAATGAATGGGTGCTGCAGAAACTGGGACAACTGTCCTTAAAACCTCAGTTACTCTTCAGTACCTGAGGACACAGCTCTTCTGTAGACTGTCATCTCAACATCCGGGCTCCGCTCACATCATCTGAGTGACTAAATCAATCACTGAATAAGTGATCAAGTGAATACGCTTACCATGGAAATTAAAATAGTGTATAACCACCCTGAAGACTCTCAAGTCCCCAGACTTCATCCGTCATTGCAGAAACCTGTACCTAGTACCACTAACACATGACATTACATTGAATTTATCTCCAAAAGGAGATTGTGGCTGGCTTGTGTGTCTTAAAAGTCAGAGTAGGATTTGGAGAGATAGCTCAGTAGTTAAGAGCACTTACTGCTCTTGCAGAGGACCCAGGTTCAGTTCTCAGCACCCACAAGCCAGCTCACAACCGTCGTAACTCCAGTGCCAGGTGAATCAGTGCCGTCGTCTGGACTCTTCCAGCAATGCATGCTTGCGGCAGACATATATACATGCAGGTGGACCTTCCACCCACTTAAAAGGAAATGAACCCTTTCTGAAGTCAGAAGAAAATGTTGCTACCACTTCTCTTTGGGAGAGGGACCAGACGGAGACAGAGCATGCTTATAAAACAGAAGATCGAGAGGCACGAAGCCTTGGAGACAAACTGCTGTTCCCTTGACTTCATTAGAGTCCCATGTGTCACAGGGGACAACTGGAACTTGGGCAAGTATCACCGCCTCTCTTTTCAAAGCCTTTTGGAAGCTGCTCCTTGCCTGTATGGATATAGACCTGGGTGCCACCATGTGGCAGACTATGGTGTGCTGGGGCCAGCTTGAGCTGGCTTCCTGGAACTAGATGCTAAAGTTTCAAGAAGTCTGCAACCCAGGTGACATCATGTTGAGATCTTAAAATAGTCCACAGTGGGAGTATTCACAAGGGAGACTTGCAACAGCTTCGGAAGAGGGCTTCTAACCCAGAGGATATACGTTCACCCACACCCGCTAGTCCCTCACCTCCGTGCTTTGGGAAGCTGTGGTAGTTAGTGTTGATTGTCAGTTTGCGACATCCAGGCCCACTTGGGAAAGTGAGTCTCGAATACAGATTCTGTAAATCAGACTATTCTGTGGGTGTGTCTGTGGGGACTTGGTTGCATCATCTGATGTGGGAAGACACAGCCTACTGTGGACACCGCTCTTTCATGGGCTTAGGCCCTGGACTGTGTAAGGGTGGGAAAAGTGAACTGCACACTAAGAGAGCACGCATTTGTGTGTGTGTGTGTGTGTGTGTGTGTGTGTGTGTGTGTGTGTTCTCAACAGCGGATGCGAAGTGATGCACGGTTTTACGTGCCCGCTGATGTCATCCCTTGCTATGAAGAATGTAACCTGGAACTGTGCATTAAATACATCCTTTCTCCTTCAAGTCTCTTGTGTGGGGATATTTTCTTACAGCAGCAGAAACTAAACTAGGGCAAAAACCAAGATGCCATGGGCCCCTGACATGATCTCAGCTTCCCGCTGGGGAAGCCGCGAAACTCCCTTTATCATTTACGTTCTAAAATAGGACACATCTAATGAAATGATCATATGGTTTTTTCTTTCAGTTTATTTATATAGTGGATTACATTGATAGATTTGCATGTGTTGAACCAGCCCTGCATCTCTGGGATGAAACCTACTTGATCATAATGGATAATTTTTCTAATGTGTTCTTGGATTCGGTTTTGATCCTACCGCACGTACTGGCTTTGTGGGAGCCTAGGCAGTTTGGATGCTCACCTGGATGGAGGTGGGTGGTCTTTGGACTTCCCACAGGGCAGGGAACCCTGATAGCTCTTTGGGCTGACGAGGAAGGGGGACTTGATTGGGGAAGGGGGAGTGAAATGGGAGGCGGTGGCGGGGAAGAGACAGAAATCTTTAATAAATAAATAAACAGAAAAAAATAAAATAGCACACAGTGTAAGTTTCACAGTGACATTTTAGACACATAGACTTTGCTCCTACTCATTGTCTGTTATCACCTCTTACTCTCCCTCTCCCCTGCCATTGGTCTCTTTCCTTTTCCTTCCTAATAATCCCCTTTCCACATTCATATGTACATGCATATCTTATGTGTATACACACTTCACATATATATTTCATATATATAAGTCTAGACTGTGAATATGAGAGAAAATACAAGCTACCTATCTATCTGAATCAGGCTTGTTTTGTATCACACAGGCCATTCATTTTCATGCAAATGTCATTATTTCATGTTTCTTTACATCTGATAAACCACCACTGTGCATACAAATCTCACTTCCTTATGCATTCATCTGTAATAGTCATGCAGGTCGGTTCCATTTCTTAGCGACTGAGGCTAGCACAGCAGTAAGCATGGATGTGCAAGTGTCTCTGTGGCGTGTTGCCCTAGAGTCCTCCTGGTGCACACCCAGGAATGGTACGGCCGGATCAGTTTTTTGAGGGTGGAATGCATGAGGAGCCAAGTAGGTATGGAAGCCATGGGAACAGATGTTGCTGAAATACCGGCTTCGGGAGGCAGACCTTCTGCCTGTGGTGATGCAGCCCCACCCCCTACCTGCAAGAGGATGTTGGGGAGTTACCTAATCTCTTGTATCCTCTGCTTTCATATTAGCAAAATGGAAAAACACATACTACTTACAGCCATTTTATCCAAACTGAAACATTACCTCTGAGGGAAACTCCTTAAGATTCAGAAAATTCTACTGGGATCCTCCTTAAGTCTCAGGAAGCAGTCAATTCAGAAGTCTTAGGAAGTCCCTGAAACTTACCAGATTGAAATCCCATCCCAACCCACCCCAAGTTATATAAGCAATAAGAAGTTCTAAGGAGAAAAGACTCTCCAGCTTTTCAACTTACCAGCAAAATGTGCAGAGAGCTCCAGGTTCAAGTTTTTATGAATCATACATAACCCAGGCTGGCCTGTAGTGACACAGCTGCTTTTGAGTTGTGTCCCTGTTCCTATAATTCACTTTACTCCTGCAACTAACCCAAATTAACTCAATGATTCATCAAATTGTACTTGCATAGTATTTTCTGTGGTTTCCTTATCTGGGATGAATAAGTGTTTGTTCACATTTCCCTAGGAATATTGTCTCACAGCAACACAGCAGCCATGAAGGTCAAGGGGCTCGATATTGTGCCCCTTCCGGACAGCATATGATTGATAACTATTGTCCTTACTCTCAGCTGTCGATTATTACCACTGCCACTGTTTTTCCATAAGCACACTGGGGTATAAACAGAGAATTCTCTGCTCATTCACCTTCTGAGTTCTTCTGTCCATCGTGGGAAACTCTGTAGATCAGAAAGGTTTTGGAAAGAGGTGCAATGGAATCTGGAGTGAAGCGTTGAGTCCTCCCTGGTGAGTGTATCCCAGCTGACCTGCCCCACCCTATGGCAGGTTTGCCCCAGCCTGCTGCTTGGCAGCAGTAGGCAAATGGACTGAGATGTTGAAACTGCAAGCAAATTCTGCGTCTCACTCAGGATACCTATGAGATATTTAAAGCAGGTAGCAGGGTGCAGGTCTGAGTGGTTCCTCTGGGTTCTCTGGGGCTCTGCTTTCTTACTTACAGTAGCCCCCACTTTCAGAGTAGTTGTGAGGCTTGGGGTAGCCCCAGAATACAAGAAGACTCTGCTTGCTGTGTCTCTACCGCAAGCAGCAATAGCACTCCAGTGTGGAGAGAATAGCATCACAGACTTATACTGGGCTCCTGGCCCCAAGTGACCCACCTTTTTGAGCTCCCGATGGCTCAGATGTCCACAGTCAATGCTCCCATCTCTGTCTCCATCTCCCATGACTCTCCCTAACTCCGTCATTCCACTGTGAGTCTCTAGCAGGATACTTGTCCCGGGGCAATGTAGGCAATTACATCTCAAGATGATTAACTGAATTACATCTGCAGAGAGCCTGTATCCCAGCATCCCTCTTCTTCAATGATTGTTAGACACTGTGCAAATTTACTTGCTTTTTCTCTGTGCCCCTGTTCTCCCTGTCATCAGGACAATGTGCACACCTCTCCCTTAGGCTCCCAGAGACGCAGGGCCCATGAAGCAGATTTATACCCAGTTCACAGAAAGCAGTAGGTAGGTGGCACTGATGACTAATCTTCTCGTCAACATCTGGGAAAAGCGAAAGTCAACTGATGAATTGTCTCCACGAGGTTGGCCTGTGGACATGACTATAGCGCATTTTCTTGATTGCTAATTGATGTAGAAGGGCCTAGCTCACCATGGGCAGTGCATCCATATGTGTATGTGTATATACATACGTTTGTGTGCGTGTGTGTTTATGTATGATGAGTAAACTGGAGGGAGCAAGACAGAGAGCAACATTTCTGCATGGTTTTTTCTCCAAGTGCCTGCCTGTAGTTCCTGCCTTGGGTCTCAACCATGAGCTGAACCCTTTAAGCTAAAACAATAAACCCTTTCCTCCCTAGGTTGCTTTTGGTTATGGTGTATATCACAATAATGCAAAGCAGCCCAGAAGAGTGCGACAGCAGTGTCTGCTTAAAAGAAACGTGACGGGTTTGGGACAGCGTCTGCTTGGTTCTGCAGGCCTTACCACCTCCAGCCTGCCACCTGTTTGTGTGACTGTGTGACTTCACTTGCACCGACCTTCTAATTGAACACTCGCCATTTCCCTTTCCTTTCTCCAGAGCCACTCCCTGTTTTAGACATGGCTGGAGCCACACTCCTGCCAGCGCAGCAACTCTTGCTATTCTGACCCCTGACCCAGGGTGCTCACACACTCCTAAGCACTTCTTCTAACCCAGGAGTCAGCTACTGAGGACTCAACTGGTAGCTGGCTCCCATAAGCATGCAAAAGTAAATCTATGGGTCTTAGTTTACTTTCTGTTTATTATAATAAAGTACTGACCAAAGCGGCTTGGAGAAGAAAGGGTTCATTTCAGCTTACACTTCCAGGTCACTGTCAATCACTGAGAAAAGTCAGGGCAGGAACTCAAGGCAAGAATCTGGAGGCAGGAGCTGAAGGAGAAACCATGGCGGAACACTCCTGGCTGGCTAGGGGTGGCTTCTGGATGAAGGCCAAGGATGTGCTGAACTCTGTAAAGGAAGAGCCGCCGGCTGAGGGAAGATGGCAGCACCATGGCTCACACTCATTCCTACACCGTCATCTCAACACTTCATGGCCTTGGGGGCATCAGCAAAGACACCCATTCTCTGACATCACTGGGGAAGCTAGCAACACCATGGCTCATGCTCATTCCTACATGGTCATCTCAACACTTCATGGCCTTGAGGGCATCAGCAAAGACACCCATTCTCTGACATCACTGGGGAAGCTAGCAACACCATGGCTCATGCTCATTCCTACATGGTCATCTCAACACTTCATGGCCTTGGGGGCATCAGCAAAGACACCCATTCTCTGCCATCTGGGGAAGCTGGCAGCACCATGGCTCACGCTCATTCCTACACAGTCATCTCAACGGCCTTGGGAGCATCAACAAAGACACCCTGACATTTCTGGAAACAAGACTTTTGAAATCAAAACACTGCTATGGCCATGTTCCTTTCGAAGGCTACAGGGAGACCCCTTCCTTGCCTCTTGCAGCTCCTGTTGGCCCAGAGGACCATAACTGGCACTTCCATCCCTGCTTCCATCTTCTCTAGGTCTCTCCTCTTTCGTCATTCCACTGTGGGTCTTTTAGAAGAGTACTTGTTCCTACATCATACAGGCCACTTGCCTCTCAAAATGAACCACTGAATAACATCGACAGAGAGCCTGTTTCCAAATAAGGTCATGTTCACAGGTCCCAGAGGACAGGTTGGTATCAGCAGATATCAGGGGTTAGAGGGCACCTCTAAAGGGATTAGAGGACCTTGTATCACAGACCCAAGAGATATCCCTTTGCAGCAGAAGCAGGCATGCTTAGTTAAGAGAAGAGAGACTTTCAAAGGAGAAAATGGATTGGCGTAGGAAAAAGGTTTAATAGCTCCAAAGGGGCTGATGCATAAAGGGTGGGCCTCATAGCATGGACTTTTCTGTGGATGCTCTGCCTGTTTTACGTTGCTCTAGCTATAGCTTCATGCATTGCATGTCTCATTCGCATCCTAAATTTCCACCCAAGAATGTGCAGTGTGGTGTTAGCACGAGGCATAGGTCATCTTCAGACACTCGGGAGTATCTCTGTGGTCAGAGGACACCAGTAGTGGAAGAGGAAATTCTTAGCTGGTTTAAACACTACCCAGTTTCTGAACAACCCTAATAACCCATTTACTATACTCATAATTTCATCCATACAGGCCGGACAGGTCAGGGAGAAGCCTTGCTGAGCCCATGTTTTTTAAACCAGTGGCTTGGTCACATCATTCTCTACCTGTTTATGCTAATGACTACTTTCGTTCGGGGGAGGGGATACTGCTCTAACCATCCTGGATTCCTGAGGAGCTCTTCCATTCCACTATTCAGGGTGGATTACAGCCCTGTGATTTAAGCAGAATAATTGTGAACGAATTAGGACCCACCTCCCGGGTTCTTGGATCCACAATCTTGATAGTGAGGATATGGCCCAATTACACAGGCACATTGTAAAAAAAGCAAAAGGCCTGTGATCAGACTGATTTTCCACTTACCTGCAAAAAACATACTTACTAAGCTTCAAGGCTTTAAGCCCTTTAGCCTGTTAAAGCATTCCTTGTGTTTCATTGGTCACAGTGGCTGCTGTGACCTTCCTGCTTGTGGTCTCACAGCCTGGTGGTGAGCACTGCAGCGAGCTGCCTCTAGACGGAGTGTGAAGATCTATCCTAGACACCTAAGAAATGAGAAAGGGGAAGTGAAGTCCTGGGTAAATGTGGAACACTTGACCTGAGCATGGCCCCGTGAAGGACTGATGCCTCAGCCCCATATGAATGGCAAAGCCTTCCCCGGGGTGAGGCTCAGTGAGGAAGGCCTTCCTCCAGCCCAAGTACAGATGCTGACAGTGTGTGCAGAAAACATCTACCATAGCTCTCCCTCCTTGCCCATGTGTACGCCATATGCCAGAAGACCTGCTCCTCTCTTCTACAATAAACATGCTGAGCTTTCGGGGTGCCACGGGGTGTTTCAAGAGCCCACACCCCGAACCCAGCCCTCCTATGGATGTGTGACTGTGTGTCAGCCCCCCCCCCCTCCACTTCATTCCTTCATTGCTTCAGTCAAACCAATGCTTGGAGCTGCTAAGGAATTCTCTTGATGCATCAGAAAAGTTACTGCCTTCCTGACCTGGGAAAGGAATTCACCCCCTGTGAGAGAGACCAGTGGACAACTGAGTTGCTGAAATAATTAGAGGCATGGAACTGAGGCCCTACTTACTCGCTGACACTAGCAAGTTGTGTCACTACGCAAATCTCCTTAACTATTTGGACTTTGGTTCCCTCTTCTTCCAGGATGTGGGGCTTCGAGTTGATGGTTTCTTCATCACTTTCCTGCTCTGACTTGCAGAAGGTCCGTGTTACTTGTGTCCTGGATCCTGGAACAGATCCACTCAGTGGGAAAGGGACGGCGGCTACAATCTCCCCCTTATCACCTTCTTGGGGAAACAGTCTACTTTCCCCTGCCTTCGAACCATCCACAAAGGCCAGCACAGGACTCTGTAGCCTTGGAAGAAATGGACATTTCTCCCCACCAGGAGGCAGTGATGTTGCTACAGGCAGCTACCGAGTGCTTAAATCCATTTCAGATCTAACACCATCTATCTGCAAATAGCTTAAGACTCACAGTGGAGTGCTCTCTGTCTACTGACACAAATTCTGTTTGTCTCACCCCTGATCCACCTGGTGAAAATCAAGGTCCCTCCAATGCCCTCCTCTGCTTTGATAAATTTACCATGCAGCTCCCAGAATCAGGGAAACTACTGGCTGGTGTCCAGGAGGGGCAGGTAGAGAGAAGTGTGTGGATATTTTATACCCTCTTCTGGGAACACCAATTCTAAGCACCTCCCAGTGTTCAGTTACCTCAATGTTCTCCAAAACCCTGTCCCTTTGGAAGTTGTTGGGTTTTTTTTTAATTGAAATAGAATTACATTACTTCCCTATATCATTCCTCCTTCCAGCCCTTCCTTGCTACCCTTTCTCAAACTTCTCCCATGACTCCCTCTCAAGTTGCTAGCCCTTTTTCCCTTTGTTATATTTGTTGCACATATATATATATACATATATATATATATATATATATACCTATATGCACACACACACACGCCTTCTGCTAAATCCATTTCTGTTGTTTGTGTGTTTAGGTTTCAAGGCTGGACTCTGCATCAGACAACAAACAATGGATCTCAGTGCCAGATGAGACTAATAGTCCTTCCCCCAGCAGTAGTTCTTTGTCTAGGGGTAGGGATCCTGGGGAACTTCCCCCATTCCATATTAACACATCCATTGATATTGGGTTTTTTTTTCGGTTTTGTTTATGCAGCCATTTCTAGAAAAGACTGGCTCACAGCAAACTGTCTGGTATTCTGGCTCTTACAGTCTTTCTGCCCTTTATCCACAATGTTCCCTGAGCTATAGAGGCAGGAGCTGTAATATGGATGTATTCATGGGGCTGGACTTCCCAGTCATTGACCTCTGCATTTACCCTGTTGTGGTTTTCTGTGACAACCTCCATTTGCTGCAAGGAGAGGTTTCTTTGCTAAGGGGCAGTAGCTACACTTCTCCAGGAAATATGGCTTCCACACCTCCTTCAGGTTGTTGGGTTTTTTGTTTGTTTGTTTTGTTTTTGTTTTTGTAGCTCCAGAAACACCAGACAGAGCTGTGTCCAATACTCACTTCAGCCAGTGTGTCCACAAATACATTTTGGGAGCTTATAATGGCCAGGCACAGACCTTGGACTGGAATTGTGCCTAGCCATTTTAAGCACCCTTTAGGGTTTTAAGGAAGCTTTGTAACATTAGCATGAGTGATACTTTCACTGGAGGTTGGTGACAAACTATATCTTGAGTTCCAGTGGGCTGGCAGTCTCGTCCTATCTTGCTTTATCTTTCCTGTAGCCATCCTCCACCCTGAAGCCAATATGATCCAAAAGTCATCTCATTAGCAAACAAAGTGGCAGGACTACTTCAGAGATTCCAGAATTTCTAGGACTTTACAAAGAGAGGGGACCAAACCAAAACATACTTCATCACGTCATCTCCTCCCTGAATCTCCACTTTGCCAGTCTACTTCAAGGAACAGAAAAAGGTCTCCTAGGATCAGTCACATAATCTGACACTTTGCTGTTATCTACTCAGCCAACAATTGCCTGCTTATTTGGCAACAATGGCCTAGGTACAGAAGTATTGATTTGTGAGCAAAATAAACAAAAACCCCTTTTCATGTGGGACGTAGTGGCAGAAGACAGTGATAAAGTATACGTGGGTAGATCACACATGGTGATAAACTTAGGATTCCAGGGCATGGGTTAGGAATTCAGAAAGTAGGTTAGGAGTCCAGATTATAGGTTAGAAGTCCAGAGTGTAGGTGAAAAGTCCAGAGGCAATACCGCTTTGGGGTATATATCCAAAGGATGCTCAATCGAGTCACAAGGACATATGCTCAATGATTTTCATAGCAGCATTATTTGTCATAGCCAGAACCTGAAAACAACCTAAATGCCCCTCAACTAAAGAATGGATAAGGCAAATATGGTACATTTACATAATAGAGTACTACATAGCAGAAATACATTTACATAATAGAGTACTACATAGCAGAAAAAAATAATGACATCTTGAAATTTGCAGGCAAATGAATAGAGCTAGAAAACATTATATTGAGTTAGGTAACCCAGACCCAGAAAGGCAATTATCATATGTACTCACTCATAAGTAGTTTTTAAACACAAAGCAAAGAAAACCAGCCTTCAAATCACAACCCCAGAGAACCTAGATAACAATGAGGACCCTAAGAGAGACTTACATAGATCTAATCTACAGGGGAAATAGTAAAAGACAAGACCTCCTGAGTAAACTGGGAGCATGGGGGCTATGGGGGAGGGTTGAAGGGGAGGGGAGGGGAGAGACAGGGAGGGGAGCAGAGAAAAATGTATAGCTCAATAAAATCAATTTTAAGAACGAAACAACCTTAACATTAAATATAGACACTACCTCAGGGTAAAGGGCTGGTAAAAATTTTCCAAGCAAATAGACCTAAGAAACAAGCTAGTGTAAGCCATTCTAATATCTAACAAAACAAACTTCAAACCAAAGTTAATCAAAACAGACAAGGAAGAAGATTTCACTCTCATCAAAGGAAAAATCCACCAAGATGGTTTTTCAGTTCTTAACATTTATGTGCCAAGTACAGGGGCACCCACATTTGTAAAGAAAATACTACTAATGTTTAACACACATCAACCCTCACACACTGATAGTGGGAGAGCTCAATACCCCACTTTCACCAATGGACACATCATCTAGATAAAAACTAAATAAAGAGGTATTGGAGCTAACAGACCTTATGTAACAAATGGACCTAACAGATATCTACAGAACATTTGACCCAAACACTAAAGAATATACATTCCTCTCAGCATCTTGTTGAGCTTTCTTCAAAACTGACCGCATAGTCAGTCACAAAGCAAGTTTCAACAGATACAACAAAACTGAATTAACTCCCTGTATCTTCTGACCACCATGGGTTAAAACTGGATTTCAACAACAGCAGAAAGCCTACAAACTTAGGTAAACTGAACAATTCTCTTCTGAATGACTACTGAGTGAAGGCAGAAATAAAGAAAAAAATTAAAGACTTCCTAGAATTCAATGGAAATGCATGCACAACATACCCAAACTTCTGGAACACAACAAAAGCAGTGCCAAGAGGAAAGTTCATAGCACTAAGTGCCTTCATAAAGAAACTGGAGAAATTTCATACTAGCAATTTAACAGCTCATCCGAATGCTCTAGAACAAAAGGAACACACTCAAGAGAAGTAGACAGCAGGAAATAATCGAACTGAGGGCTGAGATCAATAAAACAGAAACAAAGAGAACAATACAAAGAATCAATGAAACGAAGAGCTGGAGGGTTTTTTTTTTTGAGAAAATCAACAAAATAGACAAACCCTTATCCAAAGTAACTAAAAGACACAGAGAGAATATCCAAATTAATAAAATCAGAAGCGAAATGGGGGACATAACAAAAGACGCCAAGGAAATTAAAAGAAATCATTAGCTCATTCTTTAAAACCCTATATTCTGAAAAATTGGAAAGTCTTAAAGAAAGGGATAATTTTCTTGATAGATACTACTTATCAAAGCTAAATCAAGATAAGATGAACAATTTAAATAGACCTATAACCTCTAAGGAGATGGATGCAGTCATTAAAAGTCTCCCAATCCCCACCACCACCACCACCAAAAAAGTAAGCAGCTCTAGTGCAAACTTCTACTGGACTTTCAAAGAAGAGCTAACACCAATACTCCTCAAATTATTCCACAAAATAGAAACATAAAGAACATTGCCAAAGTCATTTTAGGAGTCTAGGTAACAAAGAAGGCTCAAGGGAGGAAGCATGGATCTTCCTGGGAAGGAGAAATACAATACATTTCACAGGTGGACTGGGGGTGGGTGGGATGGAGATAGGAGGGATCAGGTGGGGGCAGGGCAGAGGGACGAAGGAAGAGATTACTAGGAGAGATGACTGGAATTGGGGGCCCTAGGGGACAATGTAGAAAGCTAGTTCAGCAGAAACTCCCTGGAATTTACAAGAGTGACCCAGGCGGTCCAAAGTCTCCTAGTGATGGAGGTTATGGAGCCAACCTGGCCATCGTCTATAACCAGGCAAGGCTCCCAGAAATGGGACTGGGACATCAACTCAGCCACAAAACCTTTGACCCACAACGTGTCCTGCCTGAAAGATGTGCTAGTGTAATGGTTGTGTGGAACTTTTGGGAACAGCCAACCTATAGCTGATCCAATTTAACGCCCACATGAAGAGCTGTTCTTGCAAACTAATGCTGGTTCAGTTCCCAGCACCGACACGGTAGCATGCAACCACCTGCAACTCCAGATCCAGGGGCTCTGACACACACTTCTGGCTTTCTCTTCTCAGTGTACATATAGACATGCAGGCATACATACACACACGCACACACACACACACGCACACACACACATACAATAAAACTAAGAGGAATAAAATAAATTAATATTAAAATTTTTAAAAAGTTAAAAAGAGCATTTGAAGTGTAAGGTGGGAATTCAGAACGTGAGCCTAGAGTGCTGGCATCCAGGAGTCCTTCAGAGACTGGTGGAAGTAAGGAAGATAAAACGGTGTGGGCTAGAGTAGCCATGGTTTGGACAGGGTAAGAGTGCCTCTAGGAAGACACGGGACTCTGGTGTTGTCCCCACCTGCTAATGGAGGCCGGGAGGCCATGCTGCTCCAGCTGTGTACAGTTCTGACAATGCTGGTCCCCAGGTCAGCTCTACCATGGGAGAACCACCTCCCCAGAGGTCCTGCCAACAGCACAGAACCACAGCAGCGTCCCAGTCTGGGCAGGTCTGAGGGACAGTGTGACTGTCTGCTGACAGGTCAGAATGCAAGTCTCCCTCTCTCCCTGCCTCTTTCTACGTCTGATCTAAAGGAAGGTTCAGTCCAGTGATGCGGGAAATAAAGATGGAGACAGGCAGAGTGAGCGCTCGGGAAAGGGTTTAACTGGGAAGACAGCAAGGTTGGAGCAAAGGGTGGGCCCAGCTTCCCACTAGAATAGAGGTAGCATTTAATCAGCTTGTTGGAGTGGTCTGGACCATGATTGTGGTTAGTCTTGAGGGTGGTATTTTTAAAGATTTGCTCTGTGTATGTGTCGGCACGTGCGCGCGCACGCGCGCGCGCGCGCACACACACACACACACACACACACACACACACACGTGCTAGCACAGAAGCCAGAAGAGGACACTGGGTGTTCTTTTCCATCATTCTCTACTGATTTTTTTTTTTTTTTTGAGGCAGGGCCTCTTTCTGAATCCAAGGCCCAAGTTTGGGCTAGACTAGAAAATAGCAAGCCCCAGGGATCATCCCATCCTCACCCTCCTTGGTGCTGGGATTGTAGGCATTTGTAAGGATGACCAGCTTAATACACTGGGATCTGAACTCCAGTCCTCATGATGAGCAAGCCCTCTTAACTGCTGAGTCATCCCTGTCCTGAGGATGGTATTATATTTAGAACTGTTACTCATGGTTCCAGGGATGCTCCCCAAGTAGATACAGCTCCGTAGCCACTTGGTCCTTAGAGGCATCCCCACACTCACTTGGTAGGCTTTCTCTCTCACAGCGAGGGCATAAACGATGGGCATTGCATATTTTATTGACAGGGGAAGAGAGATTTTGTGGGTAACTGATGTATGGATTAAGGCGGTGAGAAGTGATTATCTTTCATCCCTGTGAGTGTCCCCATTTCTGTCTCACTTTTTACTCACTCCTTGCCTGTACTCGAGATTGTAGAGGAACTGGAGGAGCAGGCTGACATGAAGAACCCGCTCAGTCTCAGGAAAGACATGGCTCCAGAAACTGAATCGTGTGAGGAGCGAGGAAGGAGAATCATGTGAGGCTGGCAGTTGGGTAGCTGCCAGGCTGCCAGCTGGGACATCCCTTCTGTCCATTCATGTGAAAACAGAGACAAGAGAGTCTGTGGGTTCAGTGGAAAGTGCTTTCACCATCTAGAATTTTCTGTCCAGGTCCTAGGGCCCACCTATATTCAAGGCATGTGAAACCTGCTTCCAAATTTCATGGCCATTGGAGTGACAGGCTCTGGGAGACCCAGAAAATAGCCCTGAAGACCCCAAACAGCCATTCTACAGGGCACCCCATTCTCATTTTCAACCCTTCTCTAAAGCCAGAGGCCTTCCTCCTGCCAGGTTCAGTGCCCATGCACCTTGGCCAGCAGCATATCAGAACACATAGGGTCCTCTCCACCCAGGGCTTTATCTCTGCCTGCTCGGGGCTGGTTTCACGGCCAACACATAGTCTCATACCGTAAGGAGAGCCAGAGTAAAGATACTCAGGGAAACGACAATGTGATCATCTCAACCGATAGCAATGTCGTCTCAGCTGCTGGGGTGGAGGTGTCTATTACTCTAGGAGACTTGGGAGCTTGAGGTAGAAGCAGGGATGGTTCTGTTTGAAAGCAACCTGCTCCTGCTTCCATCTGAGACCCATCTTCTCCCACTCTCCAGAGCCTTTCCTGGGTGCCCCTCATCTGCAGGCAGGTGCCCCTACCCATTGCCCCAACCTTTCCTACCCTGCTCTTCAAAATCTGCATGAGAAACACTTGGTGATTTGGCCTCCGTAAGGGCTTTAAAAATAGACTGTGGATCCCCTAATTTTTTTTTTAAAGTCCCTGGTTAAAAATAGCTCTCAGCGTCTAGGGGAGAAAAAAAAAGAAAGAAACTGCAGCAAAATTCAATTGGAGCAGTGACTTTTCTGCTCTGATGTTCCGGGCCAGTTGCAGCGTGGAGAAGGCTGCAAGAGAGAGCAGGGACAGGGTTCCTTCAAGGACAGGGACTATGAGAGATGGCAGGCAAGCCATCCGGCACAGACACCTCTCGTTGTTCTCTGGATTTTGGTCAGTGAATCCCTCCTGATCCAAAACAGCCAGGCAGAGATCAAGACACGGTTCAGAGCAGCAGCAGATGCCCAAGCTGGGATGAGAGCATGTGTGGAGGAAGCTCAGGGACCAGGCACCCCCGAAGGGTTTCCAAAACGTAAGTCTCAGGGAGCCATGGAGCAGAGTAAGTCCTATGCTGTCCAGCAGCAAGCAGAGAACTGGGGGTGATGACCCTTAGGAAACGGCCGTTAGGAAAACCAAGCTCCCATCCAGGACTTGAATACATGGGGATGGATAACCACAGACTTTTATGCAAGATTCTTTCTGTAGCTCGTGGTGAGGAGCGATGTTGGGGAGACGAGAGAGCGACATGGAGAAGGGGTTTCACTGGCCAAAAGGGAGGGTGTCTGAAGTGGAAGCAAATAGGTTCTATACTTGCACACTCATACCCACGCACACACACAGACATGCTCACATCCACACACTAAGCACATACACACACAAGTGTGCAGACATACCATGCACACACATATCCACTTCACACACACACACACACACACACTCATCTACACAAACATGTGTTAACAGGCATACCATAACCATATCCACATAGTACACATATACACACATACTACAGAGATGCTCATGTACACATATACACGTTCACGTCACACACTCACACACTCACACACGTACTCATACTTAACACACAACACATAGCATGCACACATGTTTACTCATACACCCATATGCAGACATGCAATCTCTTTACAGACAGTTTGAAAGTCTCTGCCCATTTCTTCCCGTGAGCTGCCTTCATGTGCCCTGACTGTGCCCACAGGGGAAGGCTCTGGTTACCATTTAGCTACCCAACGCTGACAGCACGTGTTTTCATATGTCACCAGGGCTTGAGCACGCTGGTAGGCTAACTAAACAGGGGCCTGCCTTATTAGGAAAACCATGTGTGCTTCTGAGAAACATGTGGCAAGTCCCCACACTAAATTCTTACAGCCAATTAAAGCTCCCGTGGTTCGTCATCGAGGTTGTACTTATGTATGTGACGGAAGCTGTCCTGCAGATAAATTAGAGCCCCACATGTCCCAGTGTTACCTGGACTCCCTTCTTGCTTCTCTCGGAAGTTGCAGGATGGCTGCTGTCCCGTCTAGAAGAGCACAGGGGTGCTTCTCAGTGACTGACACCGGAGCTACTTTGAAATACCTTGAGGGCTATGATTTGTTCACAATGCTCACACAACACAATGCTCAGGTGGAGAGGAGAGCAGGGGGGAGGAGAGGGGAAGAAGGGAGAGAAGGAGGGTGAGGTTTGCATGCATAATGGTCATAGAGAAAGAAGAGGGCTGAGTATGCTCACGTTGAGAGGAAGTATCCAAGTGCATACTGCTCACGGGGAGGGGAGGGGACTGAGTGCCTGATATCAGGTCGTATAGAAAAGAAGATGCAGAAAGAGGCATGAGTGTCACAGACACGGAGTAGCCTGTTCCTGATGACGGACTTTGTATCCATTCCTTTGCCCTGATGGGTGTTCAAGATGTGAGCATCCTCCACAGAGATGAGCTAAGGGTGTACAGTGTGGACCATGAGCCTTTGCAAATTCAAAGAAGGTAAACTACAACTGTCTCATTTTGTCTTCTTAACTCAAGGACCGACTTAATTCTTTCTGCTACAAAATCCCCGGTCCTTCTCACTCCAAGGGCACATAACCAGACCTGAAACTAGCCAGTCTTGCTGCAGACTTGTGTCCCCTCCTACACATGCCTGGGCAGGAAATGTCCTGGTTCAGCCATCACAAGCCCCCATCATCTCTCACAACTCCGACTCCCCTACACACACACACACACACACACACGCGCGCGCGCGCATGCACGCATTCACACACCACTTTCTGCAGCCCAAGACAGCAGAAGATCCTTATTTCTTCTCATACTAGCACACACGTATTGCATAACGGGATTGATGTAAGAGGCACTTTGAGGAACGGAAGGAAAACCAAGTGCCTTGGGAAACAAACAGCCCCTCCCCTCTTCGCCAGGCACGTGGTTCTTGATGGCATCTGTGCACATCCAGATTGCAGCGCTGTGCTGCGGTCCTGGAACAGCGAGCCGAGCCGAGCCGAGCGCGTTGTCGGTGTTCTCAAAGGCTTTGCTCAGCCTGCTTCAGTACTTTTCCTCTTCAAACGCTCAGGGCTGCAAAGCAATGGCCTTGTCTCCCTCTAGTGGCCAAAACTCACAGAGCTGATCTGGGAGTCGAGGCTTCCGTTGCCTTGGAGACTAACTACTTGCTCATCTGCGGAGTTGACTGTTACCTATAAGCTAAGAAGCCCCCAAGGTATAAGTTTAGAACTCACCAAACTGCATGTGGGTGACATGGGGTCATCATTGTGTTCCAGGTTTAATAGCACAAAGTACCGGTCCCCTGACCTGTAGAATGACCTTTGCCTAGGAAGGAAACACTCATACTTGGACCCTTCTTAGCTGGGATGGTAGCTCATTGACAGGGTGCTCCCTAGCATGCACACGTTCCTGAACCCCTTAATTCTATCCCCACACCCACATAAACCTGGAGTAGTGATGCAGGCCTGTAACCCCGGTGAGTTCCAGGGCAAGCTGAGCTGACCTTGTCTAAAATAAAAATAAAAAATATTAGACATTTCTCATACCTGCTGGTTCAGCAATTCTTGGAGTTGCAGCTCAGAAACCCACTCGGTCTGTCTGTCTGTCTGTCATAACATCTGACTTTGTAGTCCAGGTTGGCCTTTAAGGTTCAGCTCTTTTGACTCCACCCCTGTGTGCTGAGATCCTAGGCAGTGCCTCCAGGCTCAGGTAGGAATTTGCATAATACATTCCCCAAGTGATTCTGACCTTCATGCAGAGGGAGACAGGGAAGCCCAGATCAAGAGCTCTTGGTATTTCATTCCTATTCATTTTCAGAAACCTCGTATGAGTTCTAAGGAGCTGACCAAAAAGAAAACCAGAAGGAACGTACCTCCATTAATAATTACCAGTAATGCACCAATTAGACCAAGACTCCTTTCTTCCAGATGCCCTCCCCCACACACACACACTGTCCTCCTGCTGTTACCCAGTTCTTCAGAACCCATCAGGGAGACTGCAGATGCAGCTCAGGTGCTAAGTTGCCTAGCCTGCACAAAAGCCCGACACTCTATAATCCGGGTCTGGTGGTGCATGGGTGCGGTGCCAGCCGTGGGGAAACAGACGTAGGAAGGTCATCCTTGGCCACACAGTGTGTTTGAGGCCAACACGGCACTTATGACACCCCATTTCAGATTTTTATAGAAGCAGAGGCACCATGACTCACACCTTTGATCTCAGCGCTCAGGAAGCAGAGACAGGCAAATCTCTGTGAATCTGAGCAGCCTGGGCTACCTAGCATGTGCCAGGCCAGCCAGGGCTACCTAGCAAGACCTTGCCACAAAAACACCTGGACAAGCACAGATACGAAAACAGCTTGAATGGAGGCTATGCTACCAGAGCATTTTTGAGACGTAACGCTTGGAATTGGAGAGGAGTGAAGATCTTCTAGCATGTCAGCCTCCCCCTGGAACCTCGTTAAGGGGCTCCAGTCTGCAAAGTGTAAGTTTGCCTGGAGAGGAAGGCAGCCAGGGCAGGAGATGAGGGTCTGGTGAACACGCCCTTGCGCCACTTTTAATATGCTCCTCTCCAAACTTTAAAATGCAGGGAGCCAGCGACCCACAGTGCAGGAGACCAAATGCACATAGCTTATAGGAAATAACCCGAGGACATTTGAATCAGTTCTCTGCTTGACAACGTGGAGGAAAGTGAGGCGTGGACTCAAAGACTGGCTCTGGTGTGGGGGCATATTCCCAAGTTCACCTTTTCCTCAGGCCCCTCTTATCCCAGGAACTGTTACCAGGAGGCACTCTAAACGCCTTGACTTGCTTTTTAGCTCAGTAAGATCCCATAAAATTTCTGTGACCAACTGATATTGGATCTGGAGAATTGTTCTTCCAAGAGACACTTGATTTTTTTGCTTTGTCATCTCCTTAGTTCCTGGGGATAGTACTCCACAGAGGAAAACTGGACCCAGGTCCCCTGGTCACCAGGCTTCTTCTGTGTGGAATTTCTACCACATACTGATTCCTGTTGCTCCCTCAGTCCTTCCAGGGGATTATGGGCAACCCACAAGCGAAGGTTCTGGAAGTTGCCTACCTATTTTCACAGGCCAGGGAACGAGGAGCCTTTGGCGCCTCTGTTGCTTCCAGATCTGCACAGGAGGTCTGAGAAGCCGTGGTTACCAGAGCACACAGCACCGCCAGGGCAGCTTGTCACCCATTTACCCCTAGTCATGGGCAACACCGGTGCAGCTGCACCCCATCAGGGGAACTGTGGCAAGTCTCTGTCAACAACAGACCCTAATAGTCCCAGCTAGATGGCTATACAGACTGCGGGCCCTGAATAGGTTTGCCCAGGAGGGCTTTGACTGCTCCTTCCAAACGGAAGTAGCGCTGGCTAACTCAGGGGCACCAGGGGCTATGGTGCGGTTAGGAAGGAAAGTGGTTGTAGCTCCCTCTAGTGGACTGTTGCCAGAAAGCCGAAGTGGAGAGAAGTGGAAGAAGGGGCCTGACCTGGGCAGACATCAGAGCTACTGGATGTCACTGCAAAGTAATGGATTTGCTCTTCAGAGGAAGCTGTTCCCATCACACTCAGCACAAATATCTTGGTGACAGAGGCTGTTCTCACGATCAAGCGGCAGGTGGACCAGAGTTCGGGGGAGCTGATCCCCTGCGCGGGAGCCTCTCTAGCCATCGTCACTCTGCTGTGAACAAACCAGAGACTTAGCTCCCCGAGACTAGCTTCCTTCCATTTGCCAGGAGTTGGGGGGGGGCAGTCAGCCAGACAAACCCCATCCCCGTGTTACTCTGAAATGCTGGGTTTCTGTGACCATGACTCAGGGAACTCACAGTTTATTGCTTGTCAATCAAGCTAACCCACAGGTCACCAACTTCCCCACACCTTGCCCTCGTGGTGATCAGTCGAGAGCCCTTTCCCTTGCCTCACCCACGCTGCCCTAATTAACCAAGGGGGTTTTGTACTCGGAGGTCAAGCTGAAAGAGAAGGACCCTCCTCTGTGATTGGACAGGAAAAGGCTCTGGGCTAAAGGTGCCATCAGAGCTATTGGCTGTTGTGAAGATGGGACTGAAGAACTCACACTAGCAAGAAGAGAACATCCGCAGGACCCATCCCGTAGCAAGGAGAGTAAAGACGATGGCTACCTTACATAGACTTACAGCCAGTGTAGGTCAGCGAGACTCTACTGTGCTCCCAGTAACCTATAAAACGGCCATTCTTGCCTGGGTACCAGACTCATTTCTGAACTAAGCAAAGTCATCTGGTTATTATAACTGCCTGCTGCCAAACGAAGAAGTTTACCGAGATAAACCAGTGTGGGTCTCCCTAGTCAAGAGGCTTTGTTCCCATCATGCACCTGTACCTGGAAATGAGTTCATGCTGGTGGCTTGTGGACAGAAACACAAACGTCAAAGCTATGAAGCAAGAAGAGACACTGGGGGTCACAGGTCATGCTGCCCATTTTCCAGATGGGCTCATGGGGGAAGTGAGGACCCGAGGAGGCTTGGTATGTGTCACACAGAGTTGCTGCCAAGTCTTCAGGCTCTCAGGCTGAAGCTCTTGTCCCTCCACCAAACTATATAGCCACCGTGAACTTGAACGGATGGACAGAACTGAAGTCTTCTCGCCACCTCCCAGAGAGATGTCTGTTCACTCAAGAGTGTCATGTTACATCACTTATCTGACAGCTCACCCTGGAAACGGACAAAAAAACCACCCCTAGACTGGTGCGTGACCCGTGCGATTCTGCCGCCGTGGGCTTGGAACACGTTGCCCGCACCCACCGTGCTCTGGGGCTCTCTGGTTACTTTTCCTGGGTGTGTTCTGCCACTTGACTGAAAAGCAGGTGCACCCGACTCTGGGTCTGATGGAAGAGAGAAACGTGAGGAGAAGCGTGAAGAAGTGAGAGGGAGGCTGTGTGGGGGAGGAGAGCGAGAGACGGGGAATGAATCATGGGAACTCTGCTGTACCCCATCCCAGGTCCAGGGTCAGGATGACAGGTGGGCATGGTGACAACAGCCTCCCCCTCCCACCGGCTTTCTGGAGAAAAAGAGGCGGCTGGAAAATGCTCAAACTCTCATTCACCTGGACTGAACAGTGGGGAGGAAATGGGAGCCATGGCGTGGTAGAGAGTCAACCAGGCCCCGCCCCCAGCCCCGCCTCTGTAACCAGTTCCTGTCCACCAGTGGCAGCCCAGAAGTGGGTCCAGCCACTGGGCCCACGTGCTGGCTTGGCTGACTGCCTTTCTTCCCCACATCACCCCAATTCACTTCGCTAAGTTCACAGCCTTCGAGTTTTCCTGGCCGTCCATCCTCTCATGTCCCGCATCCCACCTCTGTTGTTGACACTGCTTTCCCTAGGGATGAGATTTGGCCATGTCTCACTGGCTCCACTGAAGCAGCCGGATCCAAACCATCCACTCTCTAAGATTTTTCAGCCTCATCACTGGTGATTCCGGGAAAACTAATCACTCTTCAGAATCCTGTAGGAATGGCTTCCTGCTGTCCCAGAGCACAGAAGTCCCGTGGGGCCCTGACTTGCCCGTTCCACCCTCCACCTGAGGTTTCTCTGCATCGTCTCCTACCCTGCTGATGGCTGGCTAACCTCCAGCCACACGGCCCCTCCCTCTATCTACAAACCAACTGCCATGTTCCTACCTTTGCATGTGCTCAGAGTGGACCTTTTACTCCTGATCTAATGACCTCCTGGACTTTACCCAAGCACCACCTCCTCACTCAGTCCTTCCCTGCCCCCTTTTCTCAATAGTCCTATATTGCAGATAAACTCACCCACTGTACAAATATCTATTCATTTGCCGTATTAAAGTCCTGCCTTTCCTGGACAGGACCCAATCTTAATAACAGCCATTGAGATTATTTAGTAGCAAGAGAAGTCTGGTGGAGAAAAGTGTGTGTGCGTGTGTATTTGTGTGTGTGTGTGCATGTTTGTTCAACCGTGTGTGTGCATGTGTGTATGTGTGTTTATGTGTGTTGGAGATGTTTGACGGTCATCTTCACTTGCAATCAGTGGTTTACGGACACTTGATCATTTGAATAAGTACTTTAACCATATTTATCAGCCAGAGTCTATGCTTTCTCCATTCATTCACTGGCCCAGATGACATTCACAAATGGTCCTTGCACATCGGGTGTTCTAGTGGACATCGGGTATAGCCTTTCTGAGAATATGGTCCCTAGGGTAGGGTAACGGGCCCAGCTGTGACAACTAATCTGAGTGAATCTTAGCATTAAGGCAGACAGACACATGCATACAACACCTGACTAGGAAGTAAATATAGACCAAAAGGAACAAATACTTGGGTGAGTGGCTGCTGGTGGGGATGTCCCTCTCCGGAGACCCCAGAAGAGAGTAGAGGAGTGATTGTTGGGGGACTTCCAGAATACCATTACTGTTGTTCTCATGAGGACAAGCAGTCAGCTATGGGCTCCAAGGAGAACAACAAGAGTCACAGGATGAGCTGGGCATGGTGGTACACACACTGTAATCTCGGCCTTAAAGAGGCTGTAACAGGAAAATGAAGAATTCACGGTCATCTTTGTCTACATGGTGAGGTGAAGGGCAGCCTGGGTTGCATGAGAAAGCCTGTTTCAAATAAGGAAAGGAGAGACCACTCTCACTCCCCTGCGGAACCTATGTATGATATCAGCAGACCCTGGGAAGCCCTTGAAAGACAGTTCTGACCTTGACGTACGCCCTGTGCTGAGACCCAAGAGGCAGAGCATGCTAAACAGTTGGTCTCCTTGGGGAGCATCCCCTGCCTGGGCCAATCTGCAGAAGCTGATGGAGAGCCTTCTCTAGTGGCCCACGAGTGGGCACCGTGGGTGAGAAACATTGGGAAGCTAGCCAAGTGCTTTGGCATCTGCGCATCTGCCTGCCTTTGTCAAAGCCATGCGACGTGAGTGCTGAGCTTGGCTCTTGGAATTGTTACACAGCACAAGGCCTGGCCTCTGAGACTGCCATTTATTTATGAGTTAACTCTTCCACAGCCAGACCACGCCTGGACGCCTCCGCAGCAACGTCGTGGCTTCTTTGGCTCCCACATCATCCCATCCCCTTTTCTCTGTTGGTCATTCCATCAGCTCTCACCCTGCTCCTGTGGCCCCACCCCCAGCATTCAGAATCCCATCTTTAACTACAGGAATTCCCCTATCTTTCCATCCCAGTCACTGTGTGGAAGGCCACCAAGGGCTATCCGGCGGAGTCATTCATTGAGGAGGGGTGCCATCCTGCCATCCTCCAGGGAACTTGAAGGCCAGGTGTTCTGGGTCCAGCCACTCTGCGCGAGGCGTGTGTAGGTTTCCCCGAGTGGCCCACATGCAGCCTGACCCTGAAAGGGGGAAAAGAAGAACAAAGGAAGTTCAGATAAGGACGTGAGGACATAAACACGGGAGACGCCATCATACAAACTCTAATTTGGCTTTTTTCCCTCGTCTCCCCCAGCACTCACAAGGACCCGCTACCAGACCTCCACTCTCCTTGTTCCATCTTGCACTGTGACTACAGAACTGGCCCGCGGTAGGTGAGCGCAGGCCAGCGGAAGCCCGTCCTCCTTCCTGATTCAAGCCTGTAAGAAGGCGAAGCATCCCTAAGCTGGTGGCTCATCACGTGCCTGAGTGGAAACTGAGCTACACATCAGGAACTCAGGCCATGCTTTCCTCACAGCTTTCATGTGTCAGCAGCTCCAGTGTAATTTCCGCAACAGTCCCCAAGCAAGACACGTTCAAAACCATTCGACCCGGAGCTGGAAAATGGCAGATTAAAAGGCACCCACCATACAAGGCTGAAAACTTGGTCTGATCCCTGGAATCCGTGGTGGAAGGAAGGAAAGAACTGACTCATTCAAGTTACTCTCTTGTTGAAATAGGAGCGGCAGGGCTGCGTCCCCAGCACCCGGCCGCCCGCATGGCTAGCTTATACCCAGAAATAATTACACGGAAACTGTATTCTTTCAAACACTGCCTGGCCGGCTAGGTCCAGTTTCTTATTGGCTAGCTCTTACATATTGTTCTAACCCATTTCTAATATTCTGTGTAGCCCATGAGCTGGCTTACCAGAGAGGATCTTAACCTGCGTCTGTCTGGAGTGGGAGCATCATGGCGACTCTCCACCAAGACTCCTTCTCCCAGAATTCTCCTGTTTTCTCCACCCACCCAAGGGTGGGCCTTATCAAGGGGCCTAGGCAGTTTCTTTATTAATAAGAAATCACT
>NW_026068082.1:647171-720580 GCF_014885135.2 Alexandromys fortis
TCTCTCTCTCTCTCTCTCTCTCTCTCTCTTCTCTTCTCTTCTCTTTGTAAAATCCTCCAATAAATAACAGAAGACAGTTTGTCTATGAGAAAAGAAAAGGTTGCTTTGGAAACAAGAACCATTAAAAAAAAACACCCACAAAAATAAGGAAGGGGGTTCCACCTAAAATGTTAACCATTCAACGTCCAAGCAGAGACCATCCAAGCCTCAGAGAGGTGAGCGAAAGATTTGAAAGGGCCTCAGAAGAGGAGTCTTGCCAGAATCCAAGACCACATTCAACAGGATGGTACGACCTAGGGGAGCCAAGATGAAGGTGAAGTCCAGCCTAGTGTGTCTGCACACAGTAGGAGATTTACACTGCTGGCATGGCATTTACTGAGTCCTGTTCTCATGGAAACCAAATAGTGACAAGTACCTAGAAAGAGGCAGAACACAGGGAAGGAGATGCTTAGGAGTTCCAGGGGGAAAGAAATCGTGTGAGAAACAAAATATAATTTACCCCAGCCCTCTAGAGGTTTCTCCATGGGGAACACTATTTACACAGCCATGATAAAGAAGAACTGAATTCAGAGAAGTAAAAACTGACGCTTACACTACAGTGGGTGGGGAAGGTACACATGGGTGCTGTGTGTAGTGTGGAGAGCAGTGCTGGGTGGTATCTTGATGGAGGTGGGTCTTGTATCTTATCTGTTGCTTTCATTGGTTAATAATAAAGAAACTGCCTCGGCCCTCATAGGACAGAAAATTAGGTAGGTGGAGTAAACAGAAGAGAATGCTGGGAAAAAGAAGCTGAATGAGGAGTCGCCATGATTCTCCCGCTCCAAACAGACGCAGGTTAAGATCCTCCCTGGTAAGCCAGCTCGTGGGCTACACAGAATATTAGAAATGGGTTAGAACAATATGTAAGAGCTAGCCAATAAGAAGCTGGAACTAGCCGGGCCAGGCAGTGTTTAAAAGAATACAGTTTCCGTGTAATTATTTCGGGCATAAGCTAGCCATGTGGGCGGCCGGGTGCCGGGGACGCAGCCCAGCCGCTCCTAATTCAACAGTATCTTCCATAGTAGGGAATGGATTTTTTCTAAGACTTGGGAGACAAAACTTCGAAAGCAACACAAGTGTATTCCAGGGTGTGCAACCGTGGTCTAGACAAAACACAAGTGTATTTCTATGCATGCAACCGTGGATCTAGACAAGTCACAAGTGTATTCCAGGGAGTGCAATCGTGGTCTAGACAAAACACAAGTGCATTCCAGGGGGTTCAACTGTGGTCTAGACAAAGCAGCTACAGCAAAGGAGGGGGTGTTTCTAAGAGTGTAAGTGGGGGCATGAGGGCTGGGGGTGGTTGTTGTTGGGTATGAGGCTTGATGGGGAAGCTGGTCTTTTACAACTTAAACAAATGTTTCCATTTCCTTTTAGAGTAGTGGCTCTCAGCCTGTGGGTAAAGAGTCCATTGTGGAGGTGAAGCGGCCGTTTCATGGGAGTCACCTAAGACCATCTTCACATCAGATGTTTACATTACAGTTCCCAAAGTAGCAAAACTACAATTTTGAAGTAGCAACGAAAATAATTTTATGGTTGGGGGTCACTACAACACAAGGAACTGTGCTAAAGGGTTGAGGCACTAGGGAGGTTGAGAACCACTGTTTTAGAGGAGGAAACATAAATGAAAATTTCTCCAACCCAAAAGACACATTCTCAAGTTTGAAAAATATAAGCAACTTACAGTATTGCCAGATTTAGCAAAACAGGCAAAAACCAAAAGATCATCCAGCAAAATGTGAGTTTCAAAAGAGCAGACCGAAGTCTTTTAGGATAATTGTGTCCTAAATACTGAAGATGTTGCTCAAGTTTATCTGAAGATCGGGTTTATGAGCATCCTCCATTTTATCCAGCAACCCCATGTTCATTAGATCCACACCAAGGCCAGAGCCAGGATGGGCAGATCCTGACACTTACATAAAGAAGCAAGTTCTCATGGAAGAAAATAAAAAAAAAAAAAAAGCAGCAACTTTGGCAAAATCACGGCAAGATTAGAAGTTAGGAAACAGGAGTATGGTGTCTTCAAAACTGTAAGGAAAAACAACATCTATCCTGGAATTCCACATCCATAATCACACATGAGCTTGAGAACAGAATAAAGGCATTTGGCATGCCAAGTTCAAAACTGGACACTCACTCGTCATTTTTGAGGACACGGTGCACAGTTGGCTCCATTCAAACAAAAGCAAAGCAAGACTGAAGCACAGAGTCCAGGGAAACGGAAGCCCAACAGAGAGAAAGGGAAAGTGAATTCTCGGGATAACGGCTATACCGAGACGGAGCAAAAGTGGGCAAGGTAGAGTGGGAAAGTGGAAGGTTCCAGAATGGAAGACCTCAGTGGTGGGGGACCAATAGAGAGCCTGCTTGGAAAATGATCTAGAGGGGTTTCCCAACTGTGTCAGAGAGCCTGGAAAGAACCATAAATATGAACGCAGAAAATTAATCAGGTGGAGAAAATGAGGCAATTATTAACAAAGTGTTTACAAGAGATTAAACAAACATTATCATAATGCACTGCTCGGCAATGTGGAAAATAATACTTGATGGTGATAATGACATAAACGCCAATCTAAACAAAGCATTAAGCATTCGCCAGGCGCGTGGCTGCATCCGCAAAGACAAGAGCCAAAGTCCTGTGGCTCAAAGACGATAGGCTGACCCACAAGGCCCTCAATGGTCTCGCCCCACTGTATGACCCTGACATCATCCCTTTTGGTACCCCCACCTCACTCATTTTGCTCAGCAGAGAAGGCTCCTCCTGACTCGGGGCTTTTGTGCTGCTGTGTGTGCCCTTTGCATAGATCCATAGGGCTCACAGACCAACCCCGCAGGTCTTTGCTGAGACTCCCTCTTCTAGATATGCCCTCCAACTCCTTATGTAACACTGATTCTTCTCCGACACTCCCTACAGCACTGTAACTGGCGTTTGCTTATTCATAGCCATTTGCACTCAGCATAACACCACTATATGAGTGTGTTATATCATAATATATATATATTATAGCGAGATGTCATAGTAATATATATTAACCACACTTCCTGTTACTGTAACCAAGTCCCTAGAAGAAGCAAGTGATGGGAGCCACAGTTTCTTCTGGTTCAGCAGCATGTAGGTCATGGTGGCCCTGGGAGTCTGGAGGCAGGAGCTGGTCACATTTCATCCACAGCCAGGAAGCAGAGAACAGACAGGAAGTAGGGCAGGAACCAGTATGGTTATTTTAATCATAGACTTTGTTGTAGTTGAATGTACATGAGGTCCATGTACTTAGGCATTAGATGACAAGGTGGCACTGGGGGAGGCTGCAGGTCTTTAGGGGTCTAGTGGGAGGCCCTTGGGTTCTTGAGGGCTTGCTCTCAAAGAGGACACTGTGACCATACTTGCTCTCCTTTGCTTCCTGGCACTAGGCGAGCAGGTTTGCTCCACCATACACTGCCCCCACAGGTGCTGTTCCACCCCAGGCACTAAGCAACAGTGTCAAGGAGTCAGACCAGAACTTCTGAAGCTGAGCCAGGAGGAACCGGCTTACTTTATGAATTTGTTGTCTCAGATATTTGCTATGGTGACAGAGATAACCCAGACTTCCAGCCTCTGGAAGTGTTAGAACACAAAATCCTGTTGGTGTTGTTACCAATCTGTGGCAGTGGGCGACACAGCCTGGCAACGTGTGATTTGAGTAAGAGTGAGGCCTTCCCTGCATCTGGGAAAGAGATACAAAGGTCACAGGTCACTGAAAGGGAAAGAGAAAAGACCACACTGGCCAGACAGGGACATGCTGCTGAGTGTGATGATGCCCACAAGGAAGCATAGAGCCAGGCCAGAGGGGGCAGAAATACAGGGGTGACAAACCAAGACCAAGTACACTGAATAAAACACAGGATTCCCAGCTCCACTTGATCTCCAGGCAATTCTGCAAAATTTGGGAACTTAAAAACTGTTTTGTGTCTATGTATATCTATGTGCATGTGTGTGTGGATTACAGACACACACGTGTCACAATGTGTGTGGGCAACCTCATGTATCAGTCCTGGCCTTCCGTGTTGTTTGCCACTGCAGATACCAAGAGCCCTGGCCTCGAACTTCCAGGGATCCTTAGGACTCCACCTTGAGTCTCACCGTAAGGGAGCTGGGATTACAAGCACGCAATACCGTGTCCAGCTTTATGTGGAGTGGGGAATTGGGAATCTGAGCTATCTCCCAAGCTTGGTTCATTCTTATGCTGAGAATATACGCATCATTCGTGAGAGATGGAAACGAAGCTGTGAGTCTGTTGTTTTCTCTGGCATCCACCCAACACAAGTGCAATCTTCTAGAGACGATTTAGTGTACACACCTCAGTTTTTAAGGCATAAGAAATCTTCAGCACAGCAATCCTACCCTCAGACATTTATTCACGTGAAATCATAAGAGATAAATGTGTAAAAGTTGTGATATTTGTCGGTATATTGATTCTAATCATAAAAGAAACACATTTGGAGAAGAATGGTTAAATAGTATTTCTGTCCAAAAAAAAAACTGAAATCTTATGGTCTGTATTTATGTTAACTCTAATTCTATAAACTTCATCATAAAAATCGGAAATAAAAATCACCTGTATTTATTAACGTGAAAATATGTATAGAATATAGAGAGCTTAAAATGATAATTTCAAGTTTTGTTTACTAACTGTGCCAAACATACACACATGCATGCAAAAACATTCTTTGATAATCCTCTTTAAAGTTCTTTCTTTGCTTTTCATTTTTCTTCTTATCTATGGGGGGAGGCGTGTACGTGGCATCCGGGGCACAACTTTCCGGAGCCAGTCTTCTGCTCCCACCACGTGGGTCGAGATGCCTGAACTAAGGTCCTTGGCCTGGCAGAAAGTGCCTTCACCTACTGCAACCACTGTGAAGGAACTGAAGCAGAATTTGAGGTGTGACACACCAAGGAACTCCAGGCTCTGCTGCTCCAGGGTGTCCTTACTGGCCTTTTGTGCAGTTTTTGTTTTAGGTAGCTCAGAGCTTAAAGCAGGCGCAGGGAAACACTGGAAAGTACATAGAGTATCACTCACCAGTATCACCAGACGTGCTCCCCATTCAGAAGGTCTCCTGTCTGAACGGGAGCTCTTTGTAAGACATCCTTGAAAGCTAAGTTTGGTGGTAGAGGTACATTACCCACTGAGCCATCTTAATCCTCATGCCTGAATCAGGGTGGGGCATCCACGTAAGGACCCAGCAGCAGGTTACCTACAACAGTGGACTTGCTCCTTATCCTATTTTGCTATTGCTGTATCTACACTATGACCCTTCTCACACTAAAAGAGCCAAGGAGGAAGCTGGTTGCAGGAGATGCTGATTGATTTGTCTGTTTGGAGAAAGGGAGTTACCGCTATAGTTTGGCAATCCCCATTTTGTCCTTTCTTTTTATAACAGAGCAGGAATTTCCCCTAAAGAAGTCATCTCTGCGTTCTATCTCAGTTTGAGTTCTTTGGGCCACATGAGCGGCCACCTTCCCTCTGAGGTGTGTGTATGCACTGGACACAGCCAACCGAGCATGCCATCCCCTCGGTCTGATCATTTGTCCAGGTGGGATGCAGACTATTGAGGATCACATTACATACAGGCTTTGTTACACGGGGTAAGCACACGGATGAACAGGACTGAACAGAGTCCATAGAAACAGCCCCATAAGCTGGATGTGGTGGCCCACACCTATCATCTCAGTTCTCAAGAGGCTGAGACAGGAGGATTCCTAGGAGTTGAAGATCAGCTTGGGCTATATAGTGAATTGTAGGCCAGGCAGGGGTACACAGTAAAAAGAAGGGGGAGGACACAGAGAGAAGCAGATCCATGTAAGTATAGACAACTGGTTTTCCAGAATTCGAAAAGCGGTTGAATGGTGGAGGAGGAGCCAGGTGGTGGAAGCAGGATGGGTCAGCTGAGTAACCAGTATATTAAAAAAGTGTGTTGATGAATCTGACTTCATCAAAATTTAAAGCTATCCAACTAATCCTCTCACGAAGTTGAAAACAAAAGCCACTGACTCTAAGAAAATATTTGCAAACCACATCGTTGATAAAATATTCATTTCCAGAATTTCTGAAGGACTGTAAAAACTCAGTAGTTAAACAAACATTTAACTACTGAGAGTTGAGAAAAAGACCATATCACTGGAGAGATTACAAGTCAGGACAAGAGGGTGTTCCCTGTGTCAAAGAAAGGCAAATTAAAGACTGGAAGAACCATCACTCCATCCCTATCAGAATAGCTACAGTTACATACATATATTATATGTATCGTTTATCTGCATAATTTATAGTATATGCATGTGTGCTTGTATGTATCTGTTTTACATACTGACACCTGGCAGCATGCTTCATGTAGGCCGCACCTGATGAAAACATCAGGGAAGACTCTGCCATTGTGGCCTTGCTGTCAGCGTTGCTCCCCTCAGTAGCAGTCTCTGGTGACCTCCTGTGCAGGCTATTATTGCCCAGGTGCCAAGGGCATGAGGCAAGCCCAGAGGGGTATAGACCGGCAGGCCAGCCTTTCCCTTCGTTTCTGAATAAACCTATTTGCCACGTTTCTCCCCTTGAGGACTTCCTGGTCACCATTTTATGAAGGATGTTCCAGGAAAGAGATATTGCCTTACACATATACATACATGCACATACATGCACACATGTGGGCACACACATGCACATACAGAGGCATGTACTGCTCCAAGAAATCTCTGGGAGAGCTCTGGGACTAGCAAAGAGACTTTTAGCTTGAGCGAAGGGAATGAAATGAAGACTCTATAGCATGGAATCTGTCAGAGGATGAGAAGATCCCATCATCCCCTGCGTCTCCTATGCGCCTATCTATTTTCCAGGCCATCACGGAGTCTGCTCACTCTCGAGAGCTTTTGGAGAAAGTGTCTCTCACCCAGGACAGCAGTACCCCAAATACAAAGGTTCTTCAGAGCCCATACTAGGTCTATCTGTCCATGAAGCCCTAACAAGTGCTCAGCATGGAGCTATAGCCCCCGAATTTCTGCAACAGTCCCAGTCTGCTTGGTGCCAGGGGAGTGTGCTGCGGAAGGAGGCCCCAGCTCAGCCAGCTCAGGAGCACATCATCCAAAGCGGATTCATGAACAATCATAAAGGCAGCCTAAAGTCAGGTTGCTGTTCATTTTCACCAGTGTCAGTGGTAAAATGCATCTCCTGACCTGTGGACCACTCTTCCACCTCCCTCCAAAGCTGGCTACACACAGCCACCACCTCCACAGGGGGCTAGCCCTTTTCATTGCTACCTTCCCTTCAGCTGGAGGCTTCCCTCCCAAAGGGAAGCCCTGCTGAACTGGAAGCTGCAAATCAATAGTTGCCATTTTAAGCTCCTTAGCTTAGAAGTGTGAGTTACACAGCATTAGCTAACAGATACATTCTTGGTCTGGGAGTTGTCTTTCCTCATTTTTTTATTGTCCTCGTTTGTTTCTTTATTTGTTTGTTTGTTTTTGAAAGTCATTGTCAAGGCTGTGAAGAGAGCTCAGTCAGTAAAGCTATTGCCTTGCAAGCATGAAGACCTTAATTCAGTCCTCAGTACTCCTGTTTTAAACAAACAAAAAAGCCAAGCATAGTGGTGTGTGCTTATAATCCCAGCACTGGGGAGACAGAGACAAGAGACAGGAGATGGCTGGGCTCACTGGCCTGGCTGTCTAGCCTATATAGCAAGTCCCAGCAAAGTAAGAGACCCTATCTCAAAAATCAACATGGACAGCCTTCCTAAGGAATGGTACAGGATTGTCTTGGGTCTCCACATGCACATGCACTCACTCACACACACACACACACACACACACACAAATACACAAAGACATCATCATAAGCACCCAACAGCTCCCTGACATGGGTGCCCCTGAGAATGAAGAAGAGAACAGAGTGACCACAAGTAATTCCACACATGCCACTGTGGGGTCATTACATGATTTCCAAACCACATCAGCTTCAGAACAGAACTGTGGGGGAGAGAGGACTTATTGCTGGCTTGAATGAGAAGCCTTTCAACTACTGAGCCCAGATTATATGCTAAGCACCCCCCACCCCAGCCTGTATTGGAACATCCCAGGAATGCCTATGATATG
The DNA here is from genome assembly GCF_014885135.2 of Alexandromys fortis. Lineage (NCBI taxonomy): Eukaryota > Metazoa > Chordata > Mammalia > Rodentia > Cricetidae > Alexandromys > Alexandromys fortis. The sequence continues at coordinate 655,312 of NW_026068082.1, forward strand.
AGATAAAGCAAGATAAAGTATGTCTCTTTTTATTTATTTTTCAGGAGGTGGTGGGTTGGGGATGGAGCCCAGGGCCTCACTCTACCACAGAGCCATGTCCCAGTCCTATAAACTCCCCCCCATTTTCTAGTTCATAAAAGACGAAAGATTTGGGGACTGACCCACAGTCCACGTCACCAAGGGCGAGCCAGGGCCAGACCAAGGTCAGCAGATGCTGAGACTTATGGGGTCTCTACTGTGCCGCACGCAGCACCTGGCTAGAGTCATCTCCCCAAAGTGTAAACTGGCACACGACCTCTTGGCCAAGGGAATGTGTGAATTGACCCTTTGGACAGTCCCACCTCTGTTGCATGACCGCTGTCACCGCCATGTGGCCTTGGGCCAGTAAAGCCATCATTCCACTCCTCAATCCTTTTTCTGTTAAACACCGCAGTACAGCCAGGGAAGGAATCAGATCCTTTCATCTCCCGTGACTTGGAAGATTTCTCTCTCTCTCCCACAGACGGGCTAGCCTGGACCAGCCATACCCACTAGTGCTTTTTAGAAGGGGTCACAGATTGACTCAAACTCAGTGGTAACTTAATCCACTGTGGAAATGGGTCAGGCAGTACCAGCCTGGCTGCCAGAGGCTCGGCATTATGGGTGAAGGGCAGGGAGGGGCTCCCTGTGAGGGCCTCTGGGCCACTCTGGCAGGTAAAGATTTACCAAGCCAGCTTTTCTGGGCCTCACACAGCAGCTGCAGCCACAGGAAACACTCTGCCAGCTGTCTGCCCCTTCCTTCCTTTGCTCAAGGAAGGAGAGTTGGCCTTTTCCCTCCTCCCTCCCGTCCTTCCAAATCTTCCTACCCAGCAGAAGTCACAGCTACACATGGGACTGTTGTGTAAGAGGAGAGAGGTACTGAGTCAGGGCTGCTCTGCTCGCTGAGAGGGGGCCATTTCCCGAGAACGGGAGCTGGAGATCACAAGTCACTGAGGACACAACCGTCCTCTGCGCCAACCCACAGTGCGCAGGCCCGGGGGCAGGAATCTGCTGACAGCGGCTTCAGCTTGGGGACAAAGCTGCACTATCACAGGTACAGGGGATGGAGAGACATAGTCTTGGTCCTCTGCCCTGCACAGCAGAGGTACTGCAAGGCCTACCTGCATTGACAGGGCAGCGAAGCTCCACCTCCTTCCTCCTCCAGAGAGAGCATCCCAGGCTGCAGAAGCCCCATGCAGAAGATGCCTGCAGTAACTGGGAGCTTCTCCAGGACGCAGCCTAGTCTGGGCAAGGGACAAAGGTTTGGAGGAAAAGAGGGAGAGGAAGATCGTCCTTGGCTGGATCAAGGAGAGAGGTTGAACCCATAGTTGGTGGCCAGCTGGGGTGGAGGTGTAGGGGGAAGTCATAGTTTGGGAGTATGCTTCCTTCTCTGGTGGAATTCCCATCAACCAGAGGATTCCCAGTTACAGTGACTCCAATCCTGTGTGGTAGCCTCACAGGAAGGACTCGGGTGAGCTGTGGGGCTTCTGAGGAGGTGGGTAGTGGACACAGGAAAGAGGGACACTCTTGAAGTGGATATGAGTTGGTGATGGGTGGCCATGGGGGAGAAAGGACATGGTGGTATGGTTGCTACAGTTTAGATGGGACTCCCTGGAACTGTGGAACTGCCGGACTTTCTATAGGGTATCAGCAGGGAAGAGGCTTAACCTGAGTCCAAGATCTGTTGTCAGACCACTGGAGTCGGCATGATGTGGCTGCCCAGGCTGCCCCTCAGTGCTGTCCCTTAACTGTGATGCAGGGTAGGGAATGGGAGGCAGCACAGCCGCTGACCTCTTGGGAGGCTGTCTGAGGACCAGGGGTGGCAACAGTGGCAACAGAGGCAGTGGATGGAAGCTATGGTTGTTTCTTCTGGACTGGTCTTAGGGGAAGGAGACTCCCCCTTTCATAAGGGCTGGGTTCAATGAGTGCTTGCCCATCATGTTATGGGCTTAATCTTCATCATTGCAAATAAGTATATACAAAGACAAATGAATGAATGAATGAATGAATGAATGACTGTTGCCTGGCATGGCTGACCGTGGGGTGGGTTGAGAACAAATGCTATGTCATTGTGGGCAGCTCGGGCTACCTCTCTTAGCCAAGGGCAATCATAATATTGTCTGGTCTGCTGGTCCTCATAGATTGTTATGTTAGTCTATGGTTAAAATTTTTTTAAAAAAGGAATTATACAAGAAGAGTCATTCAATACAAAGGAGTAACACCGCCACCACCAAGATTTCTCAGTCAGGTGGTACTGGATTCTAGAGTCTCATCTGAGTCTCTTGAGAAGCTTTTAAAATCCCAGACCTTGACATCAGTCTGGGTCAGTTATGTAAACGCAGGTTGGTAGACAGCAAAAGGGCAGGATGTGGGCCTGGAGCTCACTGAGGGTGCCTTTCTGGGGCCTTCCTACTCTTCTGATTTCTTGGTGCTACTGCTGGCATTGCCTGTGACCCAGCAGCATCTCGGACCTCCCCCAGCGCTGCTGTGTCCCCCGCGGTCTTCATCTGCAGAGACACCCAGTTCCCATCACAAATACTTGGGAGCAAATGCTTCCTCTTCCTCATTCTCTAAACAATCCTGAAAGTTCGCTCTGTGCTGCACTGCAAATTACCTAGGGATGATTTACAAAGAAACGGTGCCTGCCTGAGTATCCGTGGATGTTGGTATCTGTGAAGGTCTACAAACAAATCGTCCTCGGGGTCCAAGAGCTGAACACAGTCGGCAAGTGTGTTCTAGCAGGAGGGACCTCTCCTCTAAGGGAAGGTTCGCAGAACCTCCTGCTGGGGGCGAGGGAGGGACGACACACCTCCCAAAGCTCTTACTGCTTTGTGCTCTGGAGGCGGGGTTACTCTGGTTAGCCAATCCCGTTCCTCCCGCTCCACCCAGTGGTGAATTGCCCAGGCAAAGACGGAGGGCAGTGTAAGACAGGGAATGCAAATGAACTATGGTAACCAGCAGCGCCCATAAGCCTTCATTCAGTGTCTGTCTGGCGCCTCGATTTCCCAAGCGGTTCCAGCATTCATCAACAGCTTGTTTGGGGATGCTCGCTTCACACTCTCTAAGACACCTCTGCTCCGTTCACTGATGCATGAAAACACACGTGTGCACACACAGACACAGACACACCCAGACACACACACACACACATACACACGTACACGTCGACCTCATAAAACACAGCAATGAGAAAAAAGGAGAACACAAAAGCCTACGAATTCCTATTAGCGACTGTGTCCCAGGGGCTGTTCAGTTCAGTTTCTCCATCTCACCGGGGTGATATGAGCTTAGCAGTTGAAAGAGTTACTCCAGGCACTGACTATCTAAAGTCAAGATGCCACCACCTTACTTCCCAGCATGAGATGGGTGAGCGGTGGGCAACTGGGCAGATAAGATGGGGGTATGCACAGTATACAGCATTTATTCATTTATTCCAGATGGGAAAAGCTGGGGCCTAGAAAATGACGACACCTGCTCCAACTACTTGACCGTGGGGAGCCCATGGAGAGAGTTTTACGTGGGAGCAAATATCTGTACTAAATGTTCTCTGGGTTGGCATTTCTGTCCTGCTGTCACTGAGAGCTTGGGTAGTATGAGTTGTTCTTTATTTTATTTGTATTGTATTTTTAAAGACTTTTAAAAACAATGTTTAATTATGGGCAGGTGTATAGGTTCTGCACGTGGGTGTGTTCCACGAGCACAGATGAGCACAGATGCCTGCAGAGACTAAAGATATTAGATTCCCTGAAGCTGGAGCTACAGATGCTTGTGAGCTTCCCAGTTTGGGTACTAGAAACCAAACTTGGGTCCTCTAGAAGAGTAGCAAGTGCTTTTAACTGCTGAGCCATCTATCCAACCTCTCTATTGTATTTTCTTTTTTAGTAAATTGATTAATTTTCTTACTTTTCTTTCTTTTTTTTTGTTTGCTTACTTGTTAATGATAAGTCTCAATTAGCCCAGGCTAGTCCTGAGCTCACTAGGTAGTCAACGATGATCTTGAACTCCTTTCTGATCCCCCTGCCTCTACCTCCCAGGAGCTGTGATTACTGGGGTTGTGCCCAGCATGTCTGGATTAAGATGTCTTTTAAATGATGCACGGTGTGACTTCTGCAGTAAAACAGATGCAGGGCTAGCAGGGCTAGAAGAAAAGCATGAGGAAATTGCACCTCAGTGTCTTGGTTGTAAGACTCTGGAGCTATTTTTTTTTCTCCCTTAAACTTTTTGAATTGATTTTCATGAGTGGAGATGGCTCCTTTTGGAATCAAAACTCAAAAAGTTTGTTTCTGGCAACATATTCTAGGTCAGACAGCAATTCAGAGGCCCACTGTGCTGGTTAGTCTTGACTGTCAACTTGACACCATCTAAAGTCACATGGGAAAAGAGTCGTCATGCATGATAAATTTCCGGCATCAGATTAGCATGTATGCATGCCCGTGGAGAATGTCTTTCGCTTAATGAGGGATTATTTGGATTAGGTTGGCCTGTAGGCGATGTCTGTGGGAGACTGTCTTCATTGCTAATTGCTGTATAAGAACTCAGCCCATTGTGGCAGCAACATTCCCTAGGCAAGGGATCCCGAAGACTATGTGGGAGGAAAAGACTAGCTAAGCAATAGACATGCGTGCATTCATGTATCTCCGCTCTAAACTGGGCATATGATGTGATCAGTCGTGTTAAGCAACTGCTGCCTGCCTTAATTCCCCTCCACTAATGGACTGTAACGCGGAACCATGAGCCAAAATAACTCTTTTCTCCCTTGGGTTGTTTTCATTGGGGTATCTTACCATAGCAACAGAAATAAAATGAGGACACCCACCCAGGTTTTCCACGCTGTCGGGTCCTACCCTGTAAACTGAATGGGAAACAGGAACCAAGAAAGATTAGTGAATACCAAAGAGTGACAGGACAAGGTAGAATAGGCTCCAACCTAAGCTTCCTGAGCAAAGTTGCTTTCTACCCTAGAGCCACTGCACGGCACCCAACACAATGTCTGTCTCCCCTTTGAAGGTACTCTCCCAGGAATAGAGAGCCAGTTCTGACTCTGTTTAAGGAAGCCAAAGCACTGTACCAACTCCCCGCCCCCCCTACCATGGGCTCCTTTCCAAAAGCCGGAGATGCTGCTTAGCATCTGGCTGGTTTGCATCCCCTGTTTCTCCTTAATATAGAAGAGTCTTTCCATGCCCAACATTTTTCCAATCACAATGCCAAGGTGTGCGGCACAGCCAAAAAGCAACGCGTGTTTATTTTGCAATGTCAAACTAGACAGAAGGATCTGGAAACACTTAATAACTAAGATAGACCTCATCTAAGAGAAAAAGAGAAAGGAAATAAAGAAGGGAGGGAGGACGGGAAGGAAGGGGGAGGGGTGGAAGGGAAAGCGGTGAAAGAAGGAGGGAGAAAAGCAGACAAGCAGGTTTATTGAACCAGATACTAGAGAAAATTATTATGTCTCTCTTCAAACTGTCCTCTATGACCTGCTCAGAATATTTTCCAATGGTATGTTCTGCTCGTTGTGTCTAAAATGGAAAGCTGAAACATGTATATGAGCTCTGAAACACAATTATACTCTAGGAAGTTGAAATTGGAACAACCTCATCTCTTTTTCTTCAAAGAGTGATAGCTACTTAGCAATCATAGCCGCTGTGCCCTTCAATAATGGTGCCTGGGCAGCCACAATTTTCAGGCAGAAACTCAATGATGTAATCCAACTACTTCACATCATGGGTCAAGACCATGGGCCAGAGGATGAGGTTCATGGTCAGTACATTCTAGGTTAACAACAAGTGACTTCCTGAAGGTCATGCAAAAGGATCCAGGATGACACTAGATTCCCATCTGATCTGACTATGCCTGGATTTAAGGATGAGAGTAAGCAAATGTCAGAAACATTCTGAAGGTTCAGAGAGTTCAGAAAAGGAGCAATTACCACAGCACCAACAGGCAAGAGTAGCTACTTCCTCTCTCCTTTTGTTTCAACATGGAAAGGAAACTACACCAGACACCTTTAAGAGGGTTGATACACAACCACAAATGGTCTGTGTGGAAAAACTAATGGCCGGGGCTCCCATGAACTCAAATACAATAGAAGAAGCTGCCAATCTCAAGAAGTTTCTAAATAATTTGTTTGGATTATACTCTTCTGTGGGCTTCAAATAAATTACCTTTCAAGACAGTAAGAGGTTGGAGATGCTATAGTACAAAGTGATTTGAAGAATACCAGATGAAAGAATTAAGAGGAGCTTAATTGCTGCGAGGCTTCTCAGGACATTTCTTTTGTGTTTATGTGCAGTGTGTACCTCTACAAAGCAGCATTTCAGAGACCAGAGCCTGGAGGTGCTTTTCACATGGAATGTCATGTTCTACATAGTTGACATGCTCTACACAGTTGGCTAACTCTGAGATGGGTTATTCTAGGTCAGATGTTTGGGTGAGCATCTGAGGAGAGGACCAAACAGGAGGGAGGAAGTTGAAGGTGCAACAGGTGACATGTGACTCGGACATGGGGCAAACAGCAAAGATCCTCAGACACAAACTGCTTCAAGGAACTGACACTCAGGTGATGTTTCCTGAGAGTTTTCTGAAGAGGCCTGGCATCTTATTCAGCAGAGCAGAGCAATGAGTCTCAAGACTTTCAGATTCATAGTCCCCTCTTCTCTCTTTCCCCCTCTCTTCTCATCCCTTCCTTTCTCCCTCTTCCTCTTCCTTCTTCTCCTTCCTCCCCCACTTCTTGCTGTCCTACAACCCCAGTATTGAACCTGGAGCTTCTAGCATGGGAGGCAAGAGGTGTGCACATGAGCCACAACCCCAGCTTTCTTGATACCTTTAGAGGCAGGGGCCTTTAGGAGTCCAGGCTAGCCAGAAACTCACTCTGTGGCTCATGCAGGCTTTGAATTTCCAATCTTTCTCCCTTAGCCTCTTGAGTATTGATTGTAGGCTTGTGCCATCATCCATGGATAGTAGTTTCTTTCGGCCTGACTATTCCGCTATTTTGCCCTAGTCTCTATGTGTCTTTAAGTGAGTTCAGCTGACTTACTTGCAAATTAAAGATGGTCTTAAAAGACTTTATACAAAGCAAAGGCTTTATTTGCAGATTAAGTCATAGTTTCCACTGACTTGTAATCCCAAAGAAGAATGTTGACGTCATACACACCACCAACAGTGCCTTCAAGAGTCTGCTGGGTGCTGCAGGAAGTACCCTACCTCTACCTGTGCCTCAAACAACCTTTTCCAGTCATTCTCCCCAGCAAGAACAGCCCAGATGTCAGGCGAGAGATACACTGAGCCATGTGAGCTGTCCACACTCAGCTAGTTCGCAGTTCCGTGGGAGGTGTGCTCTGACCATGACATCCTGTCATTCATATTCTTCCTGCTAGGCGCTTATCTAAGCCCTTGGCATTTTGAGCATGGAAGCCATTTTCTCTAAAGGGATGATGTCAAAGCCTCTTGAACAGGGCATCCTTGTTAAAGCCAAGTGTTTGATGACTGCAGAGCTAGCCCATGGTCACTTAGATGAGAACATGAAAATGTACAAAGTACTACAGGAGGGGGGGAGAAAGAGGGGAGGGAGGTTATCAAATTTTGCTATATGTCAGGCTTCCTGGGTGCCAGACAGGACCTGGGTGCCAGACAGGACCTGGGTGGACAATATCTCCCATGCTTCTATAAGAGAATTCTATTCATCATTAGGCTTCTGAGAAGAGAACAACTCAGAGAGGCTCCTAACTCTCCCAAGTCATGCAGCTCGCAGGATGTAGGTGGCAGTGCCTGATACTGAATTGCTTCACAGTAGGCAAACTCTAGCCTCTTCCTGCATTGTCAGATGGCACTAGCATCAGGACCACACCCTCACCCAGCATGGCCCAGGGTGGGAAATGTCATGCTGCACACTTGCAAATGTGTCACCTTGGGGGTCCAATGCAGCTAGGACTCTTTCTCAGAGTTCCCACTCTGAACCATAAACTTCAAAAAAATGCCCCCTTGTTTCTCCAATGGGAGAAAAGAATCTAGGATCTGTTTGGTTATAGCCAGAATTTCCTTTGGTTCCAGTAGAGGGAGAGTTAGGATTGTGGATATAATAGGAAGTCAGGGCAGGAACTTAAGACAGGAACCTTAAGGCAGGAACTGGAGCACAGGCATGAAGGAGTGTCACTTGCAGGCTTGCTCCTACCACTCACTCAGACTGCTTTCTTCAACAACCCAGGACCACTTGCTCAGGGACTGTGTAGCGACTAACGAGCTAGGCCTGCCCACATCAAATGTCAATCAAGACTTGCCTACAAGCCAGTCTGATGGAGACATTTTCTCAATTGAAGTTCCCTCTTCCCAGACTCTAGCTTTTGTCAAGTTGACAAAACTTAACTAACACACACCTCCTGGGGAAAATGAGGCAGACACACCAAATGAAGAAGGCCCATGGTGAGGGTTGTTTTTTAATATCAACTTGATCTAATATCTTCTTACTGGAGGGGGGAAATATTTGGAAGACAGGGAGAGTACAGCCCTTTAGCTTCTGACTTTCAGGAACAGCAGATATCCCCAAGGAGTGATAACTTACAAGAGGTCTCTTCCTCTCAGAACTCTAAAGCTGTAGCCCTGACTGACTGTAGCCTATAGGTAAATCTGGTGGGGGGGGGGGTGAGGAGAGATCTTACTTCCCTCCGGAGGCACTTACCCCGGGGCAGTGACAACCCTGCACACATCTAACTTGTGGTTAGAACAACAGGAGACTTATCTAAAAGCTTGTATGGGTCACATTTGCATCATTGAGAGCAGCCCAAAGATGGAAAGAATCTTTTTGGCTCATGGTTTCAGAAGGCTCAGCCAATGGCTCCTTGACCTCTTGCACTTGGACAGAAAGAGTTGTGTAGCCCAGGAATTGTTTTATATCTAGGTAAACAGGAAGCAGCCAGAGAGAATAGAACTGGGGTTGGGATATACTTTGTAACACAGAGCATTGAACACTCGACCATCATGGTCCAAACCATTTTCAAGCACATCCCCCTGAGTGACCCATTTCCTGTGCCTGGGATTCACCTCCTCAAGTTCACACCACCTGCTGGGGATCAAGCATGCAGTACAGGAGCTAGAAAGCATTACATATTCAAGCCACAACACAGCAGAAGCCCACTGAGAACATCCTAGGCAGAGAGGCAAGTGAGAAGCCTGGACTTATAAAAAGAGCCCTATAACTCCACAAGAACACATCCTTCTTCCTCCCACCTCCAGAGCAACAGGGTGCAGGGAAGACTCCTGGCTCCCAAGGGCTTCAGCAAACCTTGGCGTTCCTGGATAAGATGCCAACTCTCTGTGCACCTTCTTTTATCCCCCCAAACATAGATATCTCTAACAAGCTCTTACTTTCCTCATTTCCAATCTTTGACCATTCCCTTACTCTAGTCACTAAATTTAGCAGAAAACCCCAACCTCAAAGGTTAAAGAAACTCTTTGACGGGTGATAGCGGAAGCCCGACGCTTGGCTGCTGAAGCCAGCCCTCTCAAGCCTCTTTGCTCAGGGGTGAATACCACTGGTACTCCCAAGGGCAACACTATTTAGCCATTTCATAACATAGGAGACTGTCAGCTTGGGGGGGTCCCCAGCAAGGCCTGCTGGAAAGAGAGATGGGAAAGATAAAATTCAAAGTCACTTCATTATGTTCCTATGGGCCACCTTTCCAAAAAGTATTTTTAGATAGGAAATGAACGAATGGGTTATACACTTCTGTTTAATTCCTATACTCCTTCGGCTTCCACTTTCTGTAGGAAGACAGTGAGACCACATAATAAACAGGGGTCCCAGAACCAGTTCTGCCCAAGGTCCTTGCCGTCTTGAAATTTAATCATTTCGGTTCTCTGCCCCAGTTTCCTCTTTCTTAGAGGGGACATTTAGTGACCCCCTCGTAGCTCCCACACCCCATCCGTCTGCTGCCTTCAGAACTAACTGCTCCTCGTGCCGCTCAGGAAAGGAAAGTAAGATCGCCCAGTCTTGGTTTAGTTAGAAGCAAACTTGGTTCTTTAAGAACTTCCCATGATATCCAGCCCAGCCTTACGAGATGCACCTGCACATTTCTGCGCATGCGATGACAGCCTAGGGGAGATTATTTAAAGAAAGTCTGCTGTAGGCTGAAAGACTCCTCTAGTTTCTGGCACAACCAAGAGCTACCCAGAAGCTTTTTTTTTTTTTTATTGAAATGGTTGCAGCCAGCAGGGACACTCTCTTCCTTTGAGGATGCAGGTGGCTTGCGGGCTGCCAAGTGGGCCCCACAGCTAGTCAGAGCTGGCTCCAGCCTTTAACTGGCAGTTTCATCTGGGCCTCACAATGCTACCTTGCGAAGCCAGTGGTATTTGCTTCCCTGTTTTGCAGATGTCAGAGCTGAAGCTCGGTGAGGTTAAATGAGGTACAGAGACTCAAGTCCAATTTTAAAGGCAAACAAACCATGCGGTTCTTAATCCAAAAGCGGCGGGGGTGGATTTGTGCGGCCCTGCTTTAAGCTGGATCCTTCAGGAGACGTTTTCGGGATGGAAGAAGTGAGTTGGGATTGGGCAGACATTCTGGATGGTGTGACGTACCCCCCAAGGAGAACCAAGGTTCTTAAATAGAGACAAGAAAATGGAAGCAAGCGTATTCATGTTGCAGAATCCCCTGTGTGTGTGTGCTCCATCCTAAAGGAGGGCAGAGTAGCTGGAGCAGATCTTAGAAATGGATGCTAATGGCTGTCCATCAGTGAAGTAGAGTGTTCACAGGGCAGCATGAGGGTGGCTGGGGAACGAGAGAGTGGTGAGGAGGAGATAATAGTGATCACAGTAACACAGTAACAAAGGGCTCAGCAGAAAAAAAATCCATATATAAGATGAATGCACAGACAGATGTAGGCATATAGAGAGATGCAGATGTGGATGCAGTGAATACAGATGCAGGTGCCACCGTGGGTGTAAATGCAGGCACATTTATGTCAATGCACAGATGCAGGTGCATATGCACACAAATGCCCACACAGAACAGGTGCAGACGCAGGTGTAGATAAACACACAGGTGCAGATTCAAATCCATGCTTAGATACAGAAGCAAATGCAGACATAGATGCAGGTGCAGGCACAGATATCAATGCGGACAGATACAGACCAGAGATGCGGTCGTAGATACAGACAAACATAGATGGAAATGCCAATGCAGACAAATACAGATGGAGATGCAATCGCAGATGCAGACAGACACAGATGCAAATGTAGATAGGGACACAGAGAGATATAAATGGACATGCAATAGCAGATGCAGGCTGCAGACATCAATGCAGATAGATACATATGGATGGAGATGCAAGAGCAGATGCAGACAGACACAGATGCAGGTACAGATACCAATGCAGACAGATACTGCAGACAGACCCAGATGCAGGTAGGAGTAGACACCAGTGCAGACAGATATGGATGGAAATGCAATAGCAGATGCAGACAACACAGATGCAGGTACAGATACCAATGCAGACAGATACAGATGGATGGAGATGCAAGAGCAGATGCAGACAGACACAGATGCAGGTACAGATGCCGATGCAGACAGATACTGCAGACAGACCCAGATGCAGGTAGGAGTAGACACCAGTGCAGACAGATATGGATGGAAATGCAATAGCAGATGCAGACAACACAGATGCAGGTACAGATACCAATGCAGACAGATACAGATGGATGGAGATGCAAGAGCAGATGCAGACAGACACAGGGGCAGGTGCAGATAGCAATGCAGACAGATACAGATGGAGACACAGGTGCATAAACATAGACTTAGGCACAGACACAGATGCAAATGCAGATGCCAACACAGATGAAGATGCAGATACGAAGCTTATGCACTTTCGAAGCCCATAGAGAAAACCAAAAATACTTGAAGCTTTTCTGTCAGAGTTAAACTGACAGATAAATAAAAATCTCTACAGTCAGGAGACACCCCCTTGCTCTTCTTACTCAGTACCAGAATCACCTTGCCATGCATTCTGTTCTGTAACGTTGGCAATGAACCATACATAGCTATGAGCCCTTGAGCATGTCACAACCCCTCTTGCCTCTGTTTCTCCTATTCACCAAAGAGGATAACTACCTGCCTGCCTGCCTGCCTGCCTACCTACCTAGGTTTGCTATGTGAATAGCCAAAGTAATCAGTCTTTAAATTTTATTATTTTATGGGTATGGGCGATTTGCTTACTTGTATGTGTGTGCATTGTGCTCGTATCTTGTGCCTGCAGAGACCAGAAGAGGGTGTTGGATCCTGTGGAACTGAAGTTACAATTGTGAATACTATGTGGGTCCTGCGACTCAAACCAGGTCTTCTGGAAGAACAACCAGTACTGTTAACCACCGAGCCAACCCTCCGGATCCAAAATAGGCAATCTTCAAGCAGAGATTACTCTCTTAAATACTTTACATATGCTAACTCATTCAATCCTCAGAACAGCCCTATCAGGTCAAAGTTATTATCACCCCTCCCCCCATGTAAAAGAAAGGGAAACTGAGTCATGGGACAGTTTCACACCTGCCTGGTGATGCATAGCAGGGAAAGATTTGAACCAGTGTCCTGGATCTATACCACTTTGCTCTAAAGCCTAATTGCAAAGAACCCTGACTGGGTTTCAGAAGCTCGTAAAGGAAAAGAAGTGTTGTGGCTCCTTGCCCTTGAGAGGCTGCAGAGTACATCAGCTTCCCTGGCGAGGGTGAAGCCACAGCCGGAGTTCTGCATGCACAGACCCATTAGCTTCCTTGGACAAGGGTAAGGCCACAGCCAGAGCTCTGCATGCAGAGTGCCAGCAGCTTCCCTGGCAAGGGGAAGGCCACAGTTCTGCATGCAGACTGCCATCAGCTTCCCTGGCAGGGGTGATGCCATAACCGGAATTCTGAAGCTGCTTACCCATGGGCTTGCTTTCTAAGGGTGAAGAAGACAGCACCACCTTCCGTCCTCCCAGTCACAGGATGGTCAGGCCGTGTATTCCCTCAAAGCACATCTCTGCCGCCAGGAGCAGGTTTGCCTGTCTCCAGGAGACAGCGGTTGTCAAACCCCCAGAGAACAGCAAGCATGTCAAAAATAGCAGCGCTGGCAGACTGCGTGGCTGCAATTTCCTTTTGAAATGTTGACTTTGCGTTCACCAAAGAGTCCAGGACTGAATGCAGTTCACGCAGCCAGCAGCAGACTGCTTAAGGTCCCAGGATGTTTTCTAAGGGCAGGCGTCTGCACAGAGGAGTCTAAAGGGGGTGTGAACTGCAAATCGTACAGTTTAAACGCATGGATCTGTGGGCTTGTCTAAGGGAAATTCTCTCTGTAGTATCAGTGATGAGGTTACAGTTGTATTTAAAAAAAAATGTTATAAACCTGAGTAGGGCTAGGCCCCAAACAGGTCAAGGTTAGGCCAGCATTAACATTGCGTTTCTGTCTAGCAGGCTTCTTCTCTCCCTTTTTTTCTGTGAATGAGTCAGTATCGTGAAGAAAAGACCCTCAACCCTGGTGGAGAGCTGGCAGCTCCACTCCTTCTGCAGGGCCACCGTGTAAACAAGGGCATGAGAACAAAGCGGGACCAAGAGGGTAGAAGAATCACTTTCCAGCTCAGAGTAAAGATACTTGAAAACATCCCAGTCTCCAGCCCCACGAGGCCCTCAAGCCCAGAGCAGGAAAACGACAGCATGAGAAACAGGCTCCCATCTGTCCTCATCCCAGTGGCCCGTGTCTGGCAATATGTGCCCTCGCTCCAGTGTCCTGTGCTCCAGGCCTCATCCTGCTAGGAGGTACCCGTGCAGAGGAGTCTAAAGGGGACGAGGGCTGTGAATCCTTCCGTGGAATGCATGTATTTCTCTTTCTCCTGTAAGCGACCATGACACATCAGAAGGAGAAGGACACACTTCCCTTCCTCAGGCAAGAGCGCACAGTCAAGACCAATCAGAGTTAGAACAGCAGTTCCAGCCACACGGTCCAGGGAGTATGACATCTCCTGGGAAGCTTTCCTGGCATCCACAGAGAGATGCAAGGTGAGAGAAATGTTGCCGCCAGCAAAGCCCTGGGCGGGGTTGTGTGCAGAAGGCAAGCGATAGGATTGGGAGGTGTCATGTGGAGGGAAAACCCCAAAGGAAGAAGGTCAGGGCTCTGTGGGCACCAGGCAATACAAAGAGATCAGTTCCAAGGTCTAACAGACCATATGAAAAGTATGATAAACTCCAACCACGTCAAATTAAACCAAACCCTAGAGGATTGCCAGCCCCCATCACACAGCGCTAGTGAGGGTTAATGGAAGAGGGTGAAAAATAACTAAACTTAGTTCTTGATGCTTAGAGATGCGAGGATTTCGTGGTTTGGGGGCTTTGTGGGGTTGCTTTGCTTTGGAACGAAGTATAAACTCCTTGAGCAAGTCCTTGACCCTACTCCTGTAAACCACAACACATGCAGCGCCTGCTTCCCCCCCCCACCTCCAGAATGGCCTGCTGGGTCTTGAGAGCAACGCTAAGCATGTGAATCTCATGAAAGCTTGACAGTTAAAATAAAACACCCCAGCACCTGCAACATACACTTACACACACTCCACACATACCACATACACACCAAAAACATACACATACCACACATGACAGTCATATACCACACACATATATACACACACATACACACACTACACACATAGCCACAGACACCCCACACACGTACACATACACCTCACACCACACACACACTACATACACAGATACCCCAAGACACCACACACACAACACATACATACTACACATACAGCACACACACCACAGAAAGACATGCACACACCACACACTACACACATACAAACTCAACACAGACACTCCACAGAGACCCCACAGACACACACACACATACTACACACGTACTCCCCCACACACACCCCACAGAGACCCCACAGACACACACACATATACTACACACATACTCCCCAAAGACACATACACCACACAGAGACTCCACAGACACTACACACACAAACATACATATATCTCACAGAGACCTCACAGACATACAACATCACACAGATATCCTACACACATACATACACACACAACAAACATACACCTCTTACACCACAGACACATACACACCTCACAGAGACCCCATAGACACTACACTCACACATGTACCACATATACACCATAAAGAAACATACGTCTCACACACCACAGACACATACATACTACACACACACACACCCCAGATAGACCATACAGACACCATACACACACATATACACACACCACATACCACACAAAAAACTCACACATACCATAGGCACACACATATATACATACCACACAGCACATACACACATACCACACACCTCACAAACACCACATGCACACACCCCTTGCCCCCTACTCCCCGCAGAGCCCTCATAGTCACCTTACACACACACATACCACACATGACACATACCAAAGACACACATATACACACCCCATAGAGACCCCACACACGCACACACATCACATACACATTCCACAGAGACCCCAAACACACACACCACTCACACTAAACACCCCCCACAGAGACCCCATGCATACTACATACACACATACCACATACACCACATGCACACACACACCAACACACACATACCACACCACAGACACATGCCATGCATCCCACAGCACCCTCACAGACAACACACATACACACACACATACACACACCACTTCTTGGTATTTTGTGACAGCTACAAAGAGCAGCTACGGGATAACTAAAGTTGCAGAAGAAAAAGTCTGACACAGATTGTCCGCGTGGTCCATCCTTTTGAGTTATAAAACCAGACCCTGTACCAGCTCATGGGAAGACTTAGGTCATTAGGCTCGTGTCTCTCTCACCCGAATCATAGGACTTTCAACACATCTGGTTTAGAACAGTTCTGCCACCCTCTAAAGTTCTCTGGTGCCAGTTTATAGCCTATGTAGAACCCTGTGTGTCTGATGGGCCACCAGGACGTCTGGATGAAGATGGGGCTTCACCCTAAGCTCCAGGGAGGGGCAGTCTACACCCTCGCCCTGTGGTCTAGTCAGTGAATCTGTCTTTCACATCAAGAAGCATCCCCTGTATTCTACATCACTGAGAATGGTGTCTTTCCTCTTGCTCTGCCTTGGGGACACAAGGAGCCAGCCAGAGGCTGAGCGAGCCTTCAGTGAGTGCTGAGTAGTTATCAGATCTGCCTCGCGTCCTCCCGGCAGCCCCAATTTTCTCTGCTCCACCATTACTACCGTTTCCTTGACTCCAACGTCTCTGCAAGGCTCCTGAGGTTGGAGGATCCTCAGAAGGACATACTCCATGCTAAATGGCCGAGTAGCTGAGACTCAGATTAGTTATCTAGATATCATCTCTATTTCTGTCTCTCCCCCACACTCGTTCCTCCCTGCCACCTTTCCTCTTTTCTCTGAGCATTTTCATGTTCAAGAAATTTCTAGAAGACATTTTACTAGCCGCACGATATCATCTTATTGTGTAAGTGAAGCTCCTCCAAGAACAGAGAATATGCAAGGGAAATACGGTACCCTGAGATGCCAGGGAAACAGGGAACCTTCTTAGCAAAACCCTGATCCCAGCTGTCCTGTAGTTCAAATCATGGCTCTCACAGTTATGCCAAAATGGCTCCCAAAAGCCAAAAATGATGAAGAGGGGGAGAAAGAGAGATAGAAATGCATGGAAGGAAAACCTGTTTAAGTGGGGAGGGGGGTGGAAAGAGGAGAATTGGGGAAGAAGAGATAGATAAAGTGACAAGGAGAGGGAGTCTGCAGAGAATGGGGAAAAGAGTGGGGAGAAAGGAAGGAAGGGACAGAGACAGATGAAGACAGAGAGAACCCCACGACAATAAAGGTAGACAGCAAAACCCTGCTTTAACAGATGCTGGACCCATCTCCCCCCACCACGCTGTCAGGGCACATACCTCAGGTTCAGGGAAGGCCAGTTGTTCCTTGCTCCTCTGGGATGCTAAGCTGGAGGAGTGTCCTCATTCCAAGCAGAAACTGGCAGTCCCAAGAAGTCCTCTGGGAGCCCCCACTGGTTTAAGTCAGTTGTTAGGATAGCTTGGACCCACCTTCTTGGGCAGCTGTGATCCTGTCCCAGCTGTTGAGACAGCACACAGTGCATGTTCTCTTGATGCCAAGGTTGCAACGTCCACGTGGAGGCTCAGAAGCAGGGAGGGATCACTGGATAAAATTCTCCATAAAAAAAAAAAAGAGAGAGACTGAGTCGCTGTCTGCCTCTCAGCTTCTGCATGACATCCTAGGAGCCACCTCGGAGCTTCTTGTCAGAAGCAACGTTGCTCCCTGTGAGGAAAGGATTTCACTCCTCGTGGTCTCTCTTAGAGCTGGAAAAAGCCTGCATCTAAGACGAGAATGTCAGGTTACCTCAGACTGGTGTCATCCATGTCCTTAAGGCCCAACCTGGCTGCTGTGGAAGGGACATTTTGTACCCCTCTCTGAGGTCGCCTTTGGAAAGCCTTAGTAGCATTGCTGCGGACTTCATTGGGCAGGTTTTAAGCATTCAAGTTTCTGAAGACTCGGGCATAGTAAGATATGGCAGCATCAGGGACCAGATATGGAAGCAGAATAAAAGGTCCCGGCAGGAAGTGTTGAGAACCTACTTCCTCCACATTTCCGCGAGGTCCCGAATCCTTGTCTTAATTCCACCAATGCCTAAACCAATAAAAAGGAGGTGCTCCCATTTGAGAAGCTGGGATGTGTAGTCTGTTTTCCCTTGATACCCAAATCAGGAGAGAGAACAGTCTGGAAGGTTGCTACGGCAACCAGAGTCCCTGGAGAGCCTGGCTTGCCACAAACCTTTTACTTTCAGGCATGCTCTGACTTGAAAAGGCAATGTTTGCATAAGGACAAGGACAGTGATGAGGGTAATGATATATACACAGAGGTCCATGCACACATGTCCCCATGATCACCCTTAGCTGAGGGCATCCCTTTGGCCACTGGGTGGGCTTGGGAGTAACTAAAGAGGTTGGACACAAAAAACACTTTGTTACTGGCTTTGGGATAGGTCTCTGAGTCTTAAATATCTCTGTCTTTTATTATGTTCCAGGCTCGGAGAAGTCAGTCTCCCAGGTAAAGTGACCTCCAGCCACCAAGTCTACTGCAAGAATGCATTCCATTCTGAAGGGTAAGACAAAGGATGGAGGCACAGCCCAAAAGGCCAAGGAGAGACTTAGAGATCTAATGGTCTACAATGGCCTAGTCGTAGGCTTTGAACTCAAGGTGGAAACTTTGGGAGACAGGAAGGCAGGATAATAAACTAAAACTCAAATCCATGACTATAATTCACACATTTGCATAGTATCTTCCCCACCTTCCTGGGTGAGTTTATTGATATTCCCCCATGAGGTAGGGAGGGGAAGACATTAATGTTCTCATTTAATGGATGGGGAAACTGAGGCACAAAGAGGGACTCTGACACCAAAGCTACCCTGTAAAGCTGTGGCAAAACTGAGACTGCGGTCTGTCACTCGCTGGAGTCACAGTGCCTCTCAAGCCAGTCCCTAAGGTCAGTCCCTAGTATGATGCTCTTCGAGAAAATCTTTTTTTTTTAAAAAAAAAAAAAGCAATCTCTTCAAAGAGTCTTAAAGCATTAATATGAAACTGAAAACATGGTAACAGTCCTTTGGGGTTAGGAACCGTGCTCATGAGAACTGAGAACAGTACATCACAGTTTATCAAAAGCAAAACGGAACGGCAATGCTACTCGGGGAGGCGGGCAGTGGGCAGCTGGAAGGGAGGGTGGTGGCTTTGCAGTGGGAGAAGATGGCTTGGTCTCAGTGGGAATCACCGAGTTACCTTAGCAGTTAGAGCAGGCCAAATGCTGCTCCGCAGGAAGAGCAGACAAACATTTGCTTGACTCAGCAAAATCCTCTAAGAGGGAGGCTGTCAACAAAAGGACCGTGCGCCTGTTCCTGGCTCCAAACCAGCTGTTGTTGCCCGTGGCAGGGAAGGAAAGCTATGCTGGCGTTCAATATGAGAACTCACCTGTCTGCAGGTTATAGCTGAGGTTGCTTTATTTAAAAAAAAAAAATCACCTGCAATCCTAAGTCAGATTCCCGGGAAGAAGAGTGGAGGGGACATTAGACAGGTCTGGGCTAACTAGGGAGAATTGGCCGCTATCTGCAGCGGAGTCCCCTCTGCCTGTCCAAGGTGACAGTCTCGGCTAAGTGGCACCTCGCTTCAGATATGTGGTCCAGCCGATCACTTGGCTCTGGTCAGCCTTCTCTCCTGGCTCTGTAGTACCATTTTCCAGTTCCTCTGCCCACGAAGACGTTTGCACAAAGAATATTTGGCTCAGAGAAGGAGCCTTCCTGGAAGCTCAAGGGAGTCGGAGAATCAGAGCAGGAGGACTTAGGTGGACCACAGCCAGGGCCTCCTGTGCCAGATGATTCCTAGAGGAATCCACCGGCCCCTTTGGTCTAGAACTGACCCTCATTGTCCTTCAAAGAATCCAGTTGGGTAGTATTTTCTCTAAGTCCATCCAAATTTAGGCATGAATAACTTTCAAAACCGTGCAGCATACAGCTCTGCCAGCCGGAAGATGGACAGGGCTGGAGCTAAAGCAGCAAGTTGAATTCTTTTCCATTCTCCGGATTCTGTCAGTGGTCAGTGACCAGAAGCTAAGAAGGATGCACAACCCAAAGCAAAGGACGCCAGAGAAGGGACCCGAGCGTAGCTGCGTTCTATTCTATTGACATCACCATGCCCAGTGGTATCACAAGACCCAGGCAAGAGAATTCAGTCTCGAGGGAAGGTCAGGCAGACATGTGTATCTCATCCACTTGACAGATGGGCATGATTGAGCGGCACCGTTGAAATTTCCGAAATGTCACTAAGATGGAGAAACCTCGAATGCTGCGAGGATCGAGCAACAGTCTACAGTCCAGGTATTTGGTCCAGGATGCCATGTACTGGGTACAGGGGGAGGGGATTCGAGGTCCTCGGGAGCTATGGCGGGAGTAGTGAGCATGTGAAGGAAGCCTGAGAGATGGCTTGCTCAGAGCTCCAGTGTTCCTGCAGGCCCTGCCTGCATCCGTCAAACCTCCGTGAGCATTCTTTTCTCTGCATAAGCTCGGTGTGGAGTTGGAAGGTAGCTAGGCCGCCTTTCTCGTGAAGCCTCGGAAAAGTCAGGCTTGCCAAGCCCATTGTCCGTTGCCTTCAGGTCCGGGGTAGGCTGCCCACAAGTGACGTGGGTATACTGGCCTTGCTCCTCCTGCTCCGTCTCCCGGTGGTAGAAGTAGTTGAAATTGGAGACAATAACTGGTACCGGTAGTGCAATGGTAAGAACCCCAGCAATCGCACACAGTGAACCCACGATCTTGCCCCCCACTGTCATGGGGTACATGTCCCCATAACCTACCGTGGTCATTGTCACCACAGCCCACCAGAAGGCATCTGGGATGCTAGGGAAGAGCGAGTCATCATCATCCGCCTCTGCGAAGTAGACGGCGCTGGAGAAGAGGATGACTCCGATGAAGAGGAAGAAGATGAGCAACCCGAGCTCCCTCATGGATGCCTGCAAGGTCTTACCCAGGATCTGCAGCCCCTTGGAATGACGGGAAAGCTTGAAGATGCGGAACACTCGAACCAGGCGGATCACCCTGAGAATGGCTAGGGACATGGCCTGCTGCCCGTTTTGGCCACTGCCACCACTCACGGACTGCTCGTGTCGTTGCACTAGCTCAGTGCCCAGGGTGATAAAGTAGGGGAAGATGGCCACCAAGTCAATGATGTTCATGATATTGCGAAAGAAGGCTGCCTTGCTGGGACAGGCAGAAAAGCGTACCAGGAGCTCAAAGGTGAACCAGACAATACACAAAGTTTCCACCAGAAAGAAGGGGTCAGTGAAGAAGGAACCCCCAAGAGTACTGAATGAGGACGTTGTCCCAGTCCCCACCCCTCCAGGAGGAATGCCACCAGGAAATGCATAGGAATCCTCATCCTCTTCTTCTTCCTCGTGGCTCCCCCTGGAGGCCGAGGACAAGCGAGTCCCACTACCCTCGTTGCTTCCACCACGCCCATCTGCACGGAACTGGGGCAAGGTCTCCAGGCAAAAGATGACGATCGAGATGAGAATGACCAACACAGAGACGATGGCAATGCCTCGGGCGGGCCCAGAACTCTCCGGGTACTCAAAGAGGAGCCAGACCTGGCGCTGGAAGGGCTGGGAGGGGAGTGGTTTCTCATCCTCGCCACCTTCGGGCAGGCAGCCCTCATCTTCCCGGAAGGCCGCCAGAGCTTCGTCCCCCAACTGATAGAAGCGGATCTCTTCCATAAAGATGTCCAGGGGCACGTTGACCGGCCTGCGCAGGCGGCCCCCGGATTGATAGTAGTAGAGAATAGCATCGAAGCTGGGTCGGTTGCGGTCAAAGAAGTACTCGTTCCTCAGGGGGTCGAAGAAGCGGACTCTGCGGCCAGGGTCTCCCAGAAGCGTGTCAGGGAACAGGGACAGGGTGCGCAGCTGCGTCTCAAAGCGCAGCCCAGAGATGTTGATCACCAGCCTCTCGCTACTACAGCAGCCGCCGCCGCCCGCGGCCTCCGGGAACTCTCCGGCATCCTGTTGCTCCCCCTCCGGCCCACGGACCTCCCCCGGCGCCGCCAGCGTCAGGGATTTCTCCGATCTCATGTCCCCTTGGCAGTGCGCTCCCCGCCACTAGGACGGCGCCCACGACGCGAGCTCCGGAGCGCGGCACCCGCTTCCCAGCTCCGGCTGCGCCCTCCTTTAGGGTGGGGCCCGCGCTCTGACCTGGCGGTTAGGTCGGTGAAACCTGCAGCTGGTCCCTCTGCCAGGCTAGGTCTGGGATGTGGCTCTGGTGCCCAATAGCCGCGCCTCGGTGCTCAAGATTACTGGGATGCCTGGAACCCGCAAACTGTCGCACGCGTGAAACTGGCTGCCGGAAAAGACGCGTGGCTTAGCTCCCGCTGGTGACTGAAGCTGGTGACTGAAGCTGGGCTCGGGGACCCACGGGTCCGCCCTCCTGTCTCTGTCCGGGTCCCGCTGTTCTTTTCCAGCCTTACAAGACCCTGGGTGGCCGCTGGTACCGAAGCGCCAGATGCGCCTCCCTCTGGCTTACCAAATACTCCTGCCCGGGCTCGGCCTCTGCCTCCGCCCTACGTCCACCACCGAACTAGGTCTGGCCAAGGTCGCGGTTCCAACCGCCACCTTTTTCCCAGGAGCTGTTCCACAGGCCTCGGGACTGCCCTGGGGCTGCCCCGGCCCCCGGGCGCAGGGACCCACCTCCCACCGCTTCAAGCCTTGGCTACACCCGTAGCAGCGACAGCAGCAGCAGCAACAGCAGCAGCAGCAGCAACAGCAGCAACAGCAGTAGGCTCAGCTCTCCGCTCTGCCCTTCCTCCCCAACACTCTCCAAGTGACGTGGCAGGCCCCGCCTGCTGCCCCCTCCCACCCCACTCTCACATCACACCCCTTACCCAGCCAGGGGCTGCAGCAAGCCTGGATGCTGGGGAATGCTGTGTACATTTGCCTCCCCAGCAATCTTTCCCGCGCTCTCCTCGCGCGCCTCTTGCTTTCTCACATCCACACGCACGCCCCCGCCCCCACCCCAACCACACTGCAGCATCCTAATAACACACCCCCTGCATCCTTCGCATCTCTTCTCATTTCTGTGCACCGGGCTGACCTGCGCAGTGTATTTTCTCAGAAAGAAATCACACCCTGGCCCAACACACCCCTCCCCTATACACAGCATCTGACTCCCTTCAATCGCTATTTAATGGGGGGCGGGGATATTCCGTGTTTTCTATATCCATGAAGACACATTTGCCAATCTCAACCTCTACTGGGAGTGGAGAAAATGAAATATTTTTAAATATCTTGAGAGCTTTCCGTTTAGGCTGTGTCCCAATGTTAATTCCCCCCATAGATTCACTTTTGCAACCTGGAAGGGTGGGGATGCAATTTTCTTCATGGCATAGGACAGAAACAGGGGAGAGAAAGCCTTCGCGTGCCCAGTGTGCCCAGCGAGTGGGAAACCCTCTCACCGAGTCCTGGGAACACCCACCATTAGCTCCCATGAAAAGAACCAGAAGATCGTAGTATTAAAGACCCACAAAACACAGGGAATCGCAGGCCAGAATCTTTGCTCCAAGCCTCCCTGGGGGAAAATAGAATTCTATAATTTATATTTATTTTTGTCAAGAAAGGGGGAGGAAGATAACTGGAAAGGGGGTACATCAAAATGTGAATAAAAAAAACTACAGCTATGTTCAATGAGTTTCTAATAGACACATTTTAGGTGCTTTGCCAGAAAGCTAGCCTCTACCTGTAGACCATGTTACAGTGGAGACTCATTTGGGAAGCTCGAGATGGGGCAAAATAAGCTATAAGGGAACCTATGCCTCTTGCTCTGGCTTTCCTTGAATGCCAGAAAGGTTTCCCACCCATTCTAAAGGCTTTAGACTGCTTCCTGCCTAGATCGCAGGGATAAAGATGCTGCAGACTGCCAAGTACAGGTCGCTTGGCCTTGACTTCCCTGTAGCCAGAGTGGATTGGCTGGCAGCGGCCAGCATTTCTGTGCAGCTGCTTCTTCATAAGGACGACCTTTCGAAGGCTGAGGTTGGGAGCGGCACATAAAGATTCTCTCAAGCCACACAATGCACGTGTGGGTTCTTTGCCACAGGATACACACAGACTGTTTTAAAAGCCACAGCAGGCCGCACAGCAGGCGCTCCAGGAGGGATGAGGCAGAGGAGGAAACCAGAGCTCCTGGACCTGTGCAGAGGAAATCAAGTGGGGGGAAGATAAGAAAGAGGCTGGCTGCAACACCAAGGCACTGCACCTGTGCTCTGCTGTGTCCCTCCCCAGGCCGACCAGACAGCAGCCTCTCCTTCCCTTCTGCTTGGTCTCTACTCCCTCCCCTCCCCCTGCACAGCTCCCTGAAGGGTGAGGGATCAAGAGCACTGCATTTACCCAGTCGATAGTTTTCCCATTTACAGGCTATGTAATTAAGCAATTTAGGCTTCCCACAAAAGTTACTCCATTCAAAGAAGAAAAAAAAAATAAAATCAAACAACAAATAGCATGTAGGAGATACACTGCCTTGTCCTGCGTGCTGCGGTTATTTCCTGTGTGTCCTTTCACTCGCCCATGATTCTTTGGGCTTTGTTTTCTAAGTCTTATCACGAATTATTCATTTGTATGTTTGCTGGCCCTATGATCACATTCCCCCAAGTTGCTGTCCATGAGATTAGTAGCATCCAAACAGAGCTATGGGAAGAAGTTGCATCCTTCTAGAGGATGCATCAGGATCTAACATGATGGCGGACACCCATTTGAATACTCCCATTAAAGTGGCTGGCACTGCCTGCTGTCCAACAGGCCAAAGTCTGGTCTGTGGTTACCTTCACATCAGACATAAGGCTGGGCCCCTAGAAAGGCTTCGGTGTGCACTGGGAGGTTCCCTTGGGAGGCAGAAGCCATTAGCAAACTCATGAATCAGACTTCTGTTTTTAGTTCTTTTGTGAAACAGACTCATTCCCTGTGCCTAGACAGTTCTTCTTCAGTAGACAGTAGGGGTGAAATTTAACGACTTACACCTTCTGAAGTGCCAGCTCCTTGAAGAAGGAAGGCAGGAGGCTCACCTCCCTCTATAGACACTGTGTTGCTACTTCCAGTGACAGGTAGTTGTTATTTGATGTTCCCTCCACCATTCCCTGGGCTCTGATTTATTTCATCACAGACCGTATGCTTATTGTGTCTAAAATCAGACATCTGCAATGACCATAGAGGTCAGTCATTTACTCAATTAAACACTAGCTGGGCAGCTACTATGTGGTCACCGTGGGTTCAGGTGCTGAAGCAGTTAACAGTGAATACATTCCATGCTAACCAGGAATCTTTACCACATGACAAAAGAGACATTTACACACTAGGCATAATAAAGAGAACAAATGGGATGCTATGTCAGGGATGAACGTAGAAGGCAGAACTTCAAAGGGTGTCCTTCTGTAATAGTTCATTTTAATTGTCAGTTTAACTGGACTTAGAATCACTGGTGAGCCAGACTTCTGGCCAGGTCTGTGAGAGGGTATTTGCAGAATTTAACTGAGGAGAGACGATCTGCCTCGAACGTGGACAGCCCCATCCGATTGGTTGGGGTCCCAGGCAAAAGAAAAAATACAGGTCTAGCTGAGCACTGGTATTCATCTCTCCCCCATTGCAGACACAGTGTAACTAGCTTCCATTCCTGCAGCCTGGTCTTGCCAGCGGTCATGTGAGACAAAAAGGCACCCTTCCTTTCTTCTGTTACTTTTTGGTCAGGCGTATTGTCACAGTGATAACAAAGATAACAAAGAAACAAAGGAATGTTTCTTGTAAGAATTCAAAGCAGAGATGGCTCCACCAGGTTAATCAGCAGGGAAAGAACATTATGGACAGACACGTGTGGAAAAACCAGACAGGTTTTAGGCACTGAAGACTCATGTAGACCAAGCAAGGAGAAAAGTAAAGGAGATTGAAGAAGAAACAAGGGTAAGATCTTGCAAGGTGAAGTGTTTAGGTTCTGTGAAGTTAATGATGGTTCCCATGCGGAGATGTGACTTACACAAAGGATGAAATGAGAAAGAACCCAAGGGACTGCCTTAGTTACTGCTCTATTACATGGTGATGCAACATGACCAAGGCAACTTCTAAAACAATACGCTGAATTAGGTGCCCATTTACGGTGTCAGAGGATGGGTCCAGATCATCAGGTCGGGGAGTATGGAAATAGCAGGCAGGCGTGGCACTGGAGCAGTAGCTGAGAGCTTACATCCGATCCTCAGAAAGGAGCGAGAGAGAGGGAGTGGGGCCGACATGGACTTTTGACATCTCAAAGCCCATCCCCAGTGACATACCTCTTCCAAAAAGGTCACACGACCTAATCCTTCCCAAATGGTCCCACCAACTGGAGACCAAGCATTCAAACATAGGAGCCTATGGGAGCCATTCTCATCCAAACCACCACAGGGACAAAAAGAAGAAATGAGAAGACCAGGAAATGAATAGTATTCTGAAGAAAAGGTGATGGCAAATTGGATGAAGGTAAGTAGAGTAGGTAGAGATTCTGGAAAGGGGTGGCTTTAGGAGATGAAGCATTGGGAACTGAATACCCATGAGAAGTAAGCAAGGAGCATGCCAGGGCTTAGCTGGAGTAACAGGGTGGGTCATTAGTGCAGTATGTTAAGGCAGGGAAAGTGAGGGATTGAGCCCTCTGAGTAAAGCAAGATCTTGTATTTAGAGATGTTAAGTTGGAAAGGCAAAGTAGGTATGCAAATGGAGTCATTGTAGGGATAGTGGCTGATTTGTATCTGTAACAGATGAGAAATATATGATTTGTAAATTTTGAAATAGAGAAATATCTAAATCTACAGCACTAAAGTTTTTTAGAAGAAAAGACAGACCATAGACACACCTGGAGGTATGTGCCAAACACACACCTAACATGGCACATAATTGATTATCATTTATATTCAATTGTGGTTTTGCTATTGTTTATTGAGAAAGGATTTGATGTCACCCAGGCTAGCCTTGAACTCATTGCAACCTGATGTAGAAGGGTCATCTGTCCATGTGTTACTTTTATTGGTTAATAAAGAAACTGCCTTGGCCTTTTGATAGACCAGCCCTTAGTTGGGTGGAGTAGACAGAACAGAATAGTGGGAGGAAGAAAGCAGAGACAGGAAGATGCCATGAAGCTGCGGCCCAAGACGGACCTTGGTTAGACTCATGCTGGTAAGCCATGACCTCATGGTGAACACAGATTAATAGAAATGGGTTAATCAAGATGTGAGGATTAGCCAAGAAGAGGCTAGATATAATGGGCCAGGCAGTGTTTAAATGAATACAGTTTCCATGTAATTATTTTGGGCATAAGCTAGCCAGGCAGCCGGGATCCAGGTGGGAACACAGCCCGCTGCTCCTTCTACAACAGAGGAGCACCCAACATGGTAACTAAACCCGCTTAAAAACCTGAGAGGGCTTAAAAAGGAGGGAGAGAGAGTTTAACACAACTTTTTGTTGGCGGCGTGCTGCAGAGAAATTTCCCTGATTCAGCAGTCATAGCAGGAAAAAAGCTGCACAGTTTTAAAATGCAGCTTTCGGGCTGTGCCGCCTGCACGACCTCCGTCTATAAAGCGTTTCGATGGCTTTTATGGGACTGGATGTTTGTGTTCCTGCTCAGGATTGGGAAGAAAGTACTCTGAGACCCTGCCAATGGCTCAGCACTCCCTGCCTGCACCTGGGCAGGCAGCAGGATCAGGCTTAGGCAAGCGGGAGAGCTTGGCAGATATCTGCCGCCATACACAGAGATGTTTCCAGGCTGCACAGTGGTCTGCCTGGCAGATTAGGCTGTAACTGAGATTAAAAAAAAAAAAAACCTCATTCTCAGAGTTAAAGTGCTGAGTGTGGCTCCTACCTGGAGGCAGAAAAAAAAAGCTGCACAGTTTTAAAATGCCAGCTTTCTGGGCTATGCTTCTACTGTGACCTCTGTCTCTTGTGGGAGACAAAGAATTAGGATGGCGTTTTGTGAGTAAAATGCTTGCTTGCTTGATGGCAATGTAGACTTGCTGTGTGCCTGGAACTGTGCACAGCGTAGGGGCACCAAATGGCTGAGGCAGGAGCAGCTCTGGCTCCACTCCACCATGCTGAACTGTGCTGATCTCAGACAGGAACTATCATAATAATCATAATAGCAGCGCAGTTAAGGTTTAGACTAGGCAGGAAACAGGCGGTACCAAATTACCCCTATGTGGCACAAGCTAAAGTTTTTAAGAAGTGCTTAACATTTTAAGAAGTGCTCCTGGATTTTTTCACAATAGGAGAGATTCAAACATAAAAGACCTATAAATGGAGTACTTTTTTGGATAGGTGTACATAGACTTGGGAGAGAGGAGAAAAAGAATATAGAGAATAAAGTTAATGCCTTAAAAAAGGGTAAAGTCTTTAAAGAGACAGAATAAAGTAATGTGATAGAGTAAAAATAAGCCATGTAAAACTGGAAAATTCACAGAGTCTGGATTCTTTGTATTATTATATTTTCTTTGAATTTTTTGACTGTAAAAGAGCTAAGTACAGAGAAACATTTCATTATATGGGCTGCCAAGCTAAACCAGAATGGTTATCATAAGGGTATTATGACTTCAGAATTTGGGTCTAAGGATATGATAGTTTCTAAAAGAGGGTCTTCTTTTGTTTTCACAGAGGATGAGACCCTGTGGATTGCTTCTATCCCAATATGGTATGATAGACCACGCCCTCATGAAAGATCACCATGAACACCTTCAGAAAATTATTTCACTCAGCTGCTAACTGAGATGAACCTAGCAGACAGGTTACACTGTGAAAGACCTAAATAACAGCGCCCCCATTCAGCACAAAGCAGTTTGGAGAGAAAAAAAAACTGTGCTCATATTCCCAAATATTGTTTATAAATGTTCTTTTACATTTAAAGGGGGATATGATATAGATATGAATAATTTGCATTGGTATGTATTTTAAGGTCAATTTTGTTATATGTATATGTATTTCTGATATTGATTAAGGTATTGTGATTGTGTAGTTCATTTAAAAATGTACTGTATAATTAGGAAATGTAGGTTGTTAATGGATAATCATCAATAATAGTCAAGCTTGTAGTCATGTTAGTTAGATTTTCTAGATATATAGAGATATATTTCAGTTAGATAGGTATTCTTCATATCTTTCAAAGACTACAGAATATGGCATTTAAT
This sequence comes from Alexandromys fortis, assembly GCF_014885135.2. Classification (NCBI taxonomy): domain Eukaryota; kingdom Metazoa; phylum Chordata; class Mammalia; order Rodentia; family Cricetidae; genus Alexandromys; species Alexandromys fortis. The sequence continues at coordinate 684,085 of NW_026068082.1, forward strand.
GTTTTAACAATTTAGGGCTTTTCATGACAATGAGACACATCTGCTCCTGGCAGCACCAGCTACTTCAAGAGAAAGATGGGCATCGAAGAGGCTCCTTGTGGAGCTGGTTAGCCATTTGGGCAAGAAACTGCTCTTGCCTGGACTGTTGCATAAACTGGATACAGAGAACCCATAGAGAGAGGGCTGCTAAACTTGGCTAAAGGTGAGATGGTCTTTAGGGTTTCCTGATTCATGAAAGAGTCTGCGAGACATTCTGCAGGACACAAAAGAAAGTGACTGACCTGTCTTTGGAAATTCCTGCTTCATGGAAATATCTGATGGATGCTGTGGGTCTGTAGGCTGAAGATGGATACCCCAATGGTACAGAGGAACTTTGGGTGACTGTCCAGGCAGGGAGATGTCTCTATCAGTTCTAGAGTTTTGGAAGTTGCTTACTTCTTGTTTACTTAGGTAATATTATATCCTTCTGGAGTCTTTGATGGAGTTGAAGAATGGTTAGTTATAGTTATAGTTTTCCTTTGTTATGGTAAAAGATAAACTAGATCTAAATATTGTAACTGTAATTCTTACTTGATAACTGTTTTGTTATATGTAATTTTACTATGTTAAAGTTAAAGCCGTTCTTTGTTGTCTAAACAGAAAAAAGGGGAAATGATGTAGGTGGGTCATCTGTCTATGTGTTACTTTCATTGGTTAATAAAGAAACCGCCTTGGCCTTTTGATAGGCCAGCCCTTAGGTGGGTGGAGTAGACAGAACAGAATTCTGGGAGGAAGAAAGCAGAGTCAGGCAGACGCCATGAAGCTCTGGCCAGAAATGGATGTAGGTTAGAATCTTCTTGGTAAGCCACAACCCCATGGTGATATACAGATTACTAGATATGGGTTAAAGCAAGATGTGAGAACTAGCCAATAAGAGGCTAAAACTAATGGGCCAGGCAGTGTTTAAATGAATACAGTTTCTGTGTTATTATTTCCAGGACTAAGCTAGCCATGCGGGAGCCGGATGGGATGAAAAGCAGGCCGGCTCACCTCATCACTACAGGAATCAAGGGTGACAATGAACTCCTGATCCCCCCACATTCATCTCCCAAAAGCCAGGATTGTGAGTGTGAGGAGCCACCCCTGGCTCTTTTTTCTTCTGTTTTTGTTGTTTTGAAACAGGACTCATTCTATATCCTAAACTGGCTGTGAACTCAGCATGTAGATAGCCCACACTGGTCTTGTACTAGAATCACAACTGTGCCTTATTTATTGTCTTAGCTTGGCCACACACCATAAAGCATGTTGATCTGGGTAGACAAATGACAGCTCTGTTCTAGTTTTTACTTTATTTTGACCTGTCTGTGTATGCATGAAACTTGAGTATTTGACTTTATCCTAGCCCTAAGATCCCTGCAGTTCCCCATAGGGAACATCTTGGGGGTCTGCAACTTCTCCCTTCCCTCTCTGAGTGGTCAGGGCCCTTGTTGTTGAGCCTCACCTGTGCATGGAGTCACTCCCTTCCTTAGAAGTATCTTCCATGCCTGAGCTTCCCACTGTGGAGTGAAGATCAGTTAGAACTGGCTAGAAGCAGGGCCAGTGAGTCAAAGTCAGGTCCTGTATCCCCCATCCTGCTGTTTCCTCTCTAAGCAAGGTTCATGCCTACTTTTCAGCTGTGTACCATGAATTATATGGAAGTCATCCTGAACCAAGACAGTCATGACCAGCAGGCCCCGCATCCCTCTTCCTGTTACCTTTTTCATTACTTCCCCCAAGACTTGGGCCATTTCTATTTTCTGCTAATGTCTCCATCCTTTCTCTGCTGGAGGAGTGAGGAAAGCCTAGGTGGGAAGGATGAGCAATTGAATAATTCTATACTTTACAGTTTTGTTGTTTTGTTTTTTTAACCTCTCCTCTTCATATATAAATGCACACACACAGAGACACACACTGCTCATCTGAGAGTGATGTTAAAGATCTCCTAAACATCAGGGCAGATTTCTTGCCAGTAGTATTCACTGGTCCCGCAAGCTATCTGAAAACCCACTTGACAGTGTGAATCTTAGTCCTGATGTCCCTTTCCCTTTCAGTTAGTGGTTAAAAACCATGTGACTAATTCCTTTCTCCTCAGCTTTCCCCCTGAGCAAGTGCACCAAGGAAAAACATGTGCCCAGACCCACCCCATAGGTGCATACTCTTTCTAATAAATTGTGCTGTTGAAGGTTTTGATGAGAAGAAGGAGGGCGTCAACAGCCAGATGGTGATGTTGATCTTAGCGCTGTAGAATCTGCCAGCGAGGATTCAACAGTTCTCACTGGAGGGAGGAAATATATTGGGAAAGGAACGCATTAGACATCTGTGCCCTGCAAATCAACAGCCTTCAGAAAGGGCCCTCTGTGCCAAGAAACCCATCCGCGAGAAACCCCTCTCTTTCAGAGAAGATCCCAAAGGAGCTTGCTAGCATCATAAGTTGGCAACCAGCTTCTTCTTCTCATTTTCTTGCTGGGATGAGCAGCGGTGCTGTTTCCTGAATCCCTTTAGGCTTAGGAATGTGGGATCTTATACTCTCTGGTGTATTTGTGACCAGGCAGGACCAGGCAAATGGATCTGGATAGTGAGTTACCAGCAGAAGGGGGAGTTGTGGCTTCTGAACCAAAACATTAATCTTCAGTGTTCCCCCTTCCCCGAACTTTCTTTCCTCCAGCCACAATGGCCAGCATTGCAAGGCACAATGGGTGGCTGCTCTGCCAGACGAATTTCGCAGTGAGAGACATGAAGCTAGACCACTCCTCGTATCCCCAGACAAAGCAACAGTAGCCTGAAGGAGAGAGAACCACGCTTGTTCCAAGTCTCCCATATTTGGGGTTTCTCTGATATCCTTATATAACTGAGTCTACCCAAGTTGATTCAAAAGTTAGTGCCTGGGAGCAGAAAGCTGTGATAGCCAAACATTAACAATCAGCCAGGCTGTTTCCCTGACAGAACGATGGTTGGTGAAAAAAGCCCTATTAAAGAGTTGCTGGAAATGTATGTCACAAGAGGCAAATGCTTGAAAAAAAAAACTGTAGCAACTTAGAAGGCAGATAAAATGTGGACATCTAGGAAAAGGTTCAAAAACAAACTGTTAATAGCATTGGGTGGCTACCGTTGTTTCTGAGGGAGAATGCAATGGGCCCAATAGACGAGCTGGCCGGTTAGCATGGAGAGATGAAGTGGACAAGAGAGAGTCCAGATATGTGTAAGGGGAGGTCAGGACTGGCAAAGATAACCACTTCTTGTTCTACTCCCAATTAAGTGAGCAAATACTTAAAGGCCCTTTGTGTGAGCTAGGCTGGTTAGGGCTCAGACTTGCTTCTTGGAACAAATGTTCAGAATCAAAGGTAGGGTAGAGCAAACAGGTACAAAGTCAAGGCGTCCCCGTGAGTCATTTGAATTGGACACAGTGGCACGGGGAGGAGGGAGGGAAGGAAGGGAAGAAGTGACAAAGAGACACAAGAGGGAGAACCTCTTACAGCAAACTGGAAGTATCATGTTATGCAGTGTTTACATTGTTTACAATGTATACATTGAGAAGAACCATACATGTGTCATACATGGAGTCACTGTCACTGGGGTATCGGGAACAGAGAAGACAGCCTAAAAAAGGCTTTCAGACAGTCTGCATCACTCAGCTTTCCGCCATTTTGATAAAACAGCCGAGATAATCAATGTATAGGAAAGAAATGTTTATTCAGGTTTATATCTTCAGAGGGTTTAGCCCATGGTCACATGGTCACTTTGGGGCCTGGAATGGCACAGGACATCACAGTGGGAGCAGGTAGTGGAGACTCCACCCCAAACACCAAGAATGCAAGAAAGAGAAGAACTAAGGGCCCAGCATCCTTTTCAGTCACCTTTTGAGACTGTGACAAGAAGTCTAGTGAAGGCAGCTTGGGGAAGGGAGATATGCTTTTGTCTTACACTTAAAACTGCAGTCCGTCATGGTGAGGACAGCCCGGGGCAGGAGTGAGGTTCTGGCCACACTGTGTTCACAGACAGGAAGCAGGGAGGGATGAATTCTGCTACTCTTCTTGCTTCTCTCTTCCTATTCAGACTGAAACCCTGGCCCATGAATTTAAGCTGCTCATATTCAGGGTGGGTCTTCCCACCTCAGTTATACCTCTCTGGAAATGTTCTCACAGACACCTCCAAAGGTTTCTTCCCCCCCGGGATTCCAAATTCCATCAAACTGAAAATCAGTATTATCCGTCACACCCACAATGACCTAACTTCCTCCCATCAAGCTCCACCTCCTAAAGGTCCCACCACTCCCTCCCTGCAGTGGCAATCAAGGATCTTGGGAGAAATTTGTGATCCAAACCATAACACAGTCATTCTACCAGAGGAACCATGACCTGGAATTCTCAGGACTATTCCAAACCTCCAGGACCCTAAATGCAGATGGACAATACACAGACTGTTCAGTCCCCGAGGAAGATGCCACCAGCATCACCAATCAGCTATGGCCAGGGCGGTAGCAGAAAGGAGAGCCTTTGGAGGGGGCAGTCAATGGCCATAGAACAGCAGGCTGGCCACTCCTCTAGGCATTTCATGATGTCTCATCATGAACCAATGACTGCTTCTCAGCCTCCTTCTCTGTCCTGCAAGTAAGAATATTGACTGCACTTGCCCTACTGTGAGTGAACAGATGGCAGACATTTTGGGGTCCTGTAACTTTAACTTAGGGGGCTTCCATGCCCATAACAGAAATGGAGTTCAGAACATGTTACTGTCTAAGAGAAAAACCGCGTCCACCTCATGAGTGAACGCTGGGGCTGCTTAGGCGTGTAGGAGTTAGCACATTTCCTGTGTGTGAGCCAAACCCTTCATGACCTTGGTGGTCATTGCTGCTGGTTTTGAAGGCTCTCTAGCTCTCTTCCTCGTGAGCACATTGTATGAGGTGCTCCTTCCGACCTTGGGAAGACCAGGTTATACCATATATGCGATCTGATTGGCATCACTTAGTGGCCAGATAATAGCAGGGACAAATATAGAATCTGAGCAATAACGACTCCTTTAGCGGAGTCCACCAAAGCTTCCAAACTGTGGGTTACTGCATACAACACAGCCGAGTCCTTGCTGATCAACCTGCTTAGCTGAGTTCCTCTCTATAAGATGCAGCGACAGAAGTAATAAATGTTCTATCTCCTAGCGCCAAAGAAGAGAATTGCAGTTCTTTTCATGAGATCATGGACTTCATTTCCAAAGCTTAACTTTGGCGATGCTCATTCTCATGGTCGGTTCTTTTCTCTCTCACCACACCATTCTGTAGAGAGCCCCGTGTGTGTTTATAGTTGTAACGATTCCTACTAGTCCTTGAAATTTTGCTTCGTTTTGTTTTGTTTTTGAAACAGTACCCAGGCTGGCCTGAAACTCACTATATAGCTCAGGCTGGCCTGAAACTCTCAGGGATCCTCCTGCCTCAGTCTCTTGAAAGCTTAGGATTACAGGCAGGAACCATCAGGCCTGCTGTACCTGAACTTACTTAAGACATTGTTTCCAAACGGATTTAACCATGGAAACCTGTTTGCCACCACCTTACATTTGGAGAGATGTGCATTCCAGAAAGCACAATTTAAGGATGAGATCGCGATGTCAAGCTCTAGAAGAGGTTATGATCATTACCTCAGGCAGCGGCATTGTTTGATGGTGCCAAGGTAGGAATGTGAAGTGAGGACACACATTCCAGCGTTTGGGGGCCATAGTGACTGGGATCCAGATTTCTTTATTCCCTCTGTATCCAGACTACAAAACCCAAGACGCCATAAATAGCAAGTGCTTCCGGGGCAAGGAGAGAAGCCCCCTTCACTTAGGTACTCAATAAACTGTAGCTTGTGAGGAGCCGTGAGAGACAGAAATGAATGTGGTGTCCAAGAGATGGAGGAGTCCCATGGCCTCTGCAGGGAGGGCAGGGATCACTAAGCTGGTGATACAAAACCGCCCCAGGCCCTGGGGGAAGAAGAAAAAATTGTGTGTGTGTGTGTGTGTGTGTGTGTGTGTGTGAGAGAGAGAGAGAGAGAGAGAATGCACATGCGCACACATGCACGTGCCCGTGTGTCTGTGTGTGTATCTGTGCATGTGTCTCTGTGTGTGTGGAGTTGAAAGGGCAAGTGGTAAAGAGAAAACAAGCTGGACAAGACATAAACATGTGATTGTAAATACTGCACTAATTACCGTACATGGGGGGGAGGGATTATCACTGACCTGACAAGTCACTGAGAAGCAACAAAGCCACCACTCTGATTTTTTTCTAGAAAGATCAAGAGCATATTTTCCTGCTCCTTTTAAACTGTGATCTTGAAGTATAAGTTTGTCGAATATGATCCAGAAGAGATGGACGCTGAACATTTGACGCAGTGAAATTGTACTTTCTATCTATTGGGTCTACCGTTTAATTTGCTAGAGAAGGTAGACAGTGCTTTTAGTTCAGACATAGAATTAAAGGGCTTTATGGTTAGTAATAGAAAGGCCTAGCATATGCTGTGATGGGCAGCCCAGGGCAGAAGTTAAATCACCTTGCATCAAAACAAAGAAAGAGGATTTTCTCCCCATCGAGAACTTGGGGAGGTGAATTCCTTGTACAAGAGAGGGAATCAGAGAAGGAGTCTGCTGAAGCAGACAGATGGTCTCAAAATAGAGAGGAAAGGACAGGGTCTCTGATCCATTCCTGGAAGGCAGGATCTCAGCAGGGATACGGGATTAGACAGTGATGTCTGAAGGCCACTTTAAAAGACTGTTCTATTCTCCTCTTGATTCCCCCTCCTAGTCTTGGGGACTCAAAGAGCGGCTTCTACAAAGGAGGAAGTGTGAGTTTTGGCAGCATCCAACAGAAGAGACCCCACCAGGTTCTCTCTCTCATGTTCCTCTTTGCTGCAAATATACCTGACCAGCGAAGACCCTCTGCGTCTGACCCTTCTATGGTCCGTTCATGTCACCTGTGCAAGCCGCTCTAAGAAGAGCTCTGGATCCCTTGCCCAGTGAGTCGGGGTGTCTGTTCGGGGGGCTCTATGCTGCCGTTTCCTTCCTCGGAGGCACAGGGTGTGATTTTAGTGTTCTGGTCCTCCTGCACTAGGGATATAATGAAATAGCTGGGGTTAAATAATGCAAAACTCCTGGCCAATGGATGGTAACTTCTCTCTTTTTTTAACTACAGTTTCTAATTCACTCAGAGGAACAAATTATGTTTTATGGCATTTTATAAAATATTCATGCCCTCCTCCCCCAGCACTCTCAGCGGTTCAGGAAGCGAGCAAATGGCCTGGTAGAAGGAGGATCTCATTTCCTCCCAGACACAATTTACAGAGGCAGCAGGCTTCTGACAAAGGAAAGGGAAGGGCCCTGGTGCCAGAACAGGCTGAGGGAGAAGCCTCTGGGCGCTGGACCTCTCCTCTAAACATGTCTCAGGACATCAGGGGCTTTATAGCTGGGTAGCGGCAGGGAAGAGTGCAGGGGCTCTGGGTGGCACCTCTCTGGGGGAACTTTCCTCTTTTCCACTTCTCCTCGCAGGCTAAAACTTTCCCAAGCTCCCACACTGCATAGGCCCACCTTGTTTTCTGCATCCTCTTCTCGGATACATGAGTATTCTTTCCAAGACAACAGCAAAATGGCCACTATGTGGGGAGATGATGAACAGGTTTGTGAACTGGATGTAGCAAGACTGACGGTTCTGTCTCTTCTTTCCTTTTCCGTCTATTAGGATCTAAGTGACAAAAGGAGGCGCATGGGTTCTGACTTCCCAGTTTTGGGGAATATTCCATCCCAAGACAGAGACGCTGGCAGTGGAGTCAGGGCCTAGGAGGTCCGTCTTCGCTGGACCGCCATTCTTTTCTACATAGGAAGAATCTTGGGTCAGAGGATGAGGAACAGGGTAAGTTAAAATCCTAGTTCTGTGGCCCAGTGAGTACTTTGGCTTTCTGCCCCTGACTTGAGGCTGACACTGTCTCAGGGGGGTCCCTGGGCATCAGCTCAATGGCAGACAGAGACATCTATCTCTCACAAGCAGAAGCAGGAGCAACTTCACACCCAAGAGTAACCAGAAAAAGAAGAGGCATCTTGCCCTGCTGCCCACAGAGACCAAAGTCTGATTCTCCGAGAGTGACATTGGCCTCCAGCTGCTCTGTGACCAGCATAGAGGCAGGGAGAGGACACAGATACTTTGGTCACCCCAGCACCTCTTTCCCTCTCCCTGTTCTGTTCCGGAGCATTCCTGCACTACCCTGCAGTATCTTGGAGGACCCAGTGAAGAGACGTGACTGAGGGGTCTTTTAACAGAAGTACAGAAAAGGATGGTTTTAATTTACTCACCGTTACAAATCTCAAAGGACTCTGAGTTTCCTGTCTGCCTCCAGAACGTGCTCATGAGAAAAGAAAACACCAGTCCATGAATGTGAAGACTGTGCTGTGCTAAGTAAGGCAAGAAAGTCCTCAGCTTCAGCAACGGCAAAACAGAATTCTCTGCCTGTTTCAAAGCCAGCATGAGCTGTGTTTAGGGATGTGTAGAGAATAAAAGGCTCATGAGAAGAAGCCTGTCTATTGCCTCCAGGATTACTCTTGTACACAGGAGCCTCTGCAGTTTATTCGTCTATGTGCCAAGTAACCATGAAGCGGTTTCCACGTACCAGGCACTGTGCTACATTCTATATCTCAGGGACATTTGCACATTAATACTCATTACAGTACCAGTCACAATAGCTAAATTATGGAATCAATCTAGGTGTCCAACAACTGAGGAATGGATAAAGCAAATGGACTAGGGGTTGAACAGATGGTCTAATGGTTAAGATCACTGACTGCTCTTCCAGAGGACCCATGTTTGGTACCCAGCACCTATATGGAAGCTCATAAACATCTATAACTCCAATTCCAGAAGATCCAGTGTCTTCTTCTGACCTCCAGTGACTCCAGGCACACATGTGATGCCCATATATACACATGGGCAAAACACTCATGCACATAAAATAAAAATAAAGAAATCTTTAAAAAAAAATATAATGTGCCAAATACACACAATGGAACTTTTGCAGCCACAAGAAAAAATAAAGTTATACATCATTTGCAGAAAAATGGATACAAATAGAGACAAACACATGAAGCTAATTCAGCCCTTCTCAGAAAACAAATTAATGGTTTTTTGTTGGTGATACCTTGCTGTGAGACGATGCTTTTGTACACTGTAAAGATTTGTCACTTGTATTGGTTTAATAAAATACTGATTGCCGAGTATCCAGGCAGAAAGTATAGGCAGGGCAACCAGACTAAGAGAATTCTGGGAAGAGACACAGTCATCATCCAGAAGCAGAGGAAATAAGATGAGAATGCTTCACTGAGAAAAGGTAGCAAGCCATATGGCTACACATAGACAATAATTATGGGTTAATTTAAGTTGTAAGAGGTAGTTAATAATAAGTCTGAGCTATTAGACCTAACGGTTTATAATTAATATAAGCCTCTGTGTGTTTATTTGGTACTGAATGGCTATGGGACTGGGTGAGACAGAAACTTGCATCTACAGTTCCTAGATTTTATACAGATAGACAGTCATGTATGTACACATGACATGGAACTAAAAGTTAAACCATACATGGACAAATGGTGGTATCCTAAATAGTGTTTCTTTTTTTTTTTTGTTTGTTTGTTTTTCAAGACAGGGTTTCCCTGTAGCTTTGGAGCCTCTCCTGAAACTAGTAGAACTAGTTCTTGTAGACCGGATTGGCCTCGAAGTCACAGAGATCCGCCTGCCTCTGCCTCCTGAGTGCTGGGATTAAAGGCATGCGCCACCACCGCCCGGCCTAATTAGGGTTTCTATTGCTGTGCAGAGACACCGTGACCAGGCAACTCTTGGGAAGGAAAACATTTAATGGGGTGTCTCACAGTTTCAGAGGTTCAGTCCACTGTTGTCATGCCACAAAGCACGGCAGCACGCAGACAGACACGGTACTGGAGAAGGAGCTGAGACTTCTTCGCCTTGATCCACAGGCAGCAGAAGAAGACAGCCACACTGAGCATAGCGAGCATAGGAGACCTCCGAGCCTGCTCCCACAGTGAAGCACTTCCTCCAACCAAGCCACACCTCCTCCAAGAAGACCACGCCTGTTCATAGTGCCACCTGCTGCGGGCAAGCATTCAAACACGGGAGACTGTGGGGGCCATTCCTCTTCGAACCACCGCAGGTAGTGGGAAAAGGGAAGGTAGAGGCACAAGAGAATATGCACAACATATAATACATACTTGTGCCTAAATTTAGAAAAGAATCTGATTAAAATAAAGCGTGTGAATGGAGAACGAGAGAGCCATGCCTCTGCCAGTCAGACTTTTGGTCGCTGGGACAAACACCTGGGAGAATACATTCACAGCCTCCTGAATCCACCGCTTTCAGAACTCTGCTGGAAGACACATCTTGATGGGAGTGTAGAACAGAAATAGGATGCTTGCTCAGTAACCCAGAAGTAAAGAGCAAGACAAGATTGGACCAGGGACAAGACACCCTTCCAAAGCATACCCCAGTTACTACTTCCTTCAGCCAGGCCTCACTCTCCACTGCTTCCCTCAAATGCCATCAGATTATGACTCCACCCAAGAGTGAATTCATTGCTGAAGGTAGAGCTCCATGATTTGCCCTCTTAGTGTTTGCATACACCAGCTGGGAACCAAGTTTCCAACTTATGAGCCTTGGGTACAGGGGGAGGGGGACTCACTTTGTATCAAAATCAACCTGGCCTCAGCCTTCCAAGATGGCCTAAATTACATATGTGTAGATATATGCACATGTATCTCCTAACACACACACACACACACACACACACACACACATTCCTGAACATCTTTCTACACCATCCATCTCCAGCAGGGAATTCTTGCACAGAACAGGATGTACCTCCAGTTTCTCATTCAGGGAAAAAGTAAAGCCAAGCTAACAGGGTGGCAACAAAGAGCCAGCTGCTGGAGACCCTGTTCTAGCCTTGCTCTGTAGCTCAGAAAAAGCAGACATATGGTTCCAATTTGAATTCCACTTCCTTGGGAAAAAAATAAGAAGAAAACCTTCCAGTCTAATCCTTGACTCTTCCCAAAGCCAGGAAAGGGCCCTGCTCTTGGGAAGTGCCCTACGGATTCTCACTCCATGTCAAAAATAGGAAGACTATAAATGAAGAAGTGGAGAGCCAACCCAATGCTGTCCAGGAATTCTGCTGTGGACACTCCTAGCCCTGTTGGCCCTGGGAACCAGTCGGGGGAGGGGAGAGGCTATATTTTGGGCTTGGAAAAGGGAAGCAGCAACCTGATATCCTCCATATATCCAGACTCTGTTTCCCATAGTTACTTAGTGAAACATGGAACCATGTAAGCACCACAGTTTTCTGGAGAGATTGGGTGTCAGCAAAGGGAGGCACAGAGAGAAATGCTGAGTAAATCAAAATGCCACCAGCAACATCTTACTCACTATTAGAGTTCCTCTGCCTCAGTACTTGAGGAATGGATGAGAAAATGGTCTCCATGTAACAGGCTAGATGCCATGTTCCAGTGTATTTTAGGAAGTGACCTGGCACCCTTTGATCCAGAATCATGCCCAAGATCTCTGGAGAGAGAGCGGGCACACTACTAGGATGGTTTTGCCCATAGGTTGAGCTCACACTCCAGTGGGATTTGTGTTGAAATGCCACACTAGTCATTGCCCTGGATGCCCCTCACTCTCTAGCTGGGTGACTGTGGACTTGCTTCTTATTCTCTCATCTTTAATATCAACCCATTTTTTTCTTCTGAAATTGATACAAAGATATTTGGATTATTTTCTAAAAAAAATAGATGTTTATCACCTGAATTGTTGGGTGTTTATTATTAAGATTATTTGCTGATATTATTAGAACTTTCTCCTTGTCTGGATTGTTGACAGCATTAGGGACAAAAATGTTGCCATAGAAACCTATAACTCAAGTGTTGGGTGACAGTGTTCCTTGAGAGTCACGGACAAGCGTCTACTCACTCCAGAGAAGGAGCCAGCGGCAGACCAAAGCAGCAATCCGACACTGAAATCCAACTTCGTGAACCAATGAGCAGTGGACATAAAAGGTTCCTTGCAGAAGTGTGGTGGACACAAAAGTCACTGCAGCACTGAAAACCCTCCCCAACATGCATAAAGATGATACAGAAAAGTTGACACCCCAGAGCTCTCTGCAAAACTTGCAGGCAAACCGCATCTCTGAGAGCCTCTCTCCTCAGCAGTCCTAACTGTTGAAGATAGAGACCTTGCAAATCTAGTCAGATTCAGGGACTTCCTGAACCTTGTGAATTCTCTGTTTCCTCGGTGTTGCAGAACTTCCCTTCAGAGCTTCCTGACTCTGAGGAAGCTTTTCTCCAGGCTGGAATGTTCCCATGCGGAAGGACTGCTACACAGCATGGCTTTCCCTGTGCTGTGTCTGTGTTGTATCTCCCTCCCCACCTCCCTGCCTTGGCAGGCTGTCATACCTGACTGCCATACTTACAGGTGTCCTCTGAGAGGGTGGCATTGAAAACACAATAGGGCTCTGAGGAAAATTACTCAAGACTTTAAGATGGAGCAACTCGGTTTCAAATTACACCTCTTCCACTTCAGACAAATCACTTCACCACTGTGGCTTCCTAGTCCACACCCATGAAGAAGGAATCACCATCTCTGCCCCAGGACTGGTGTGCCGGCTACTGACTCCCAACAGAAGGGCTCCTCTTTCTGCCTTGTGCAAAAGTGCTCTAAGGGCGAGCGGTGGCCCTGGGCTGACTAGAGGATTAAATGACATGCAGCGGAAACATCAATTACCTTGTTCATAATTAATAGGAGGAAGCTTTACGCTTTTCCCAAGTTGAAGAGATGGCTCAGTGGGTAAAGTGCCTGCTGTACAACTGCGAGGGCCTGAGTTCGGATCCCAGGCATCCACATAAAGCCAAATGCAGTAGCACACATCCACAGTCCCAGGGCTCCTGCTGTGAGATGCAGAGTGGAGCCCACAGACTCCCTGAATCTCAAAGCCTGGCGTATGCAGCCACAAAATAAGAGATTTTGTCTCAGGCAAGGAGGAAGATGACAAACGGCATCTAGAGTTGTTCTCTGACTGCCATACACACTCACTCCATGGCTGGCATGTGGCCAGATTCATACACACAGACATGTGCTCATGTATGAATGCACACAGAGAGAGAGAGAGAGAGAGAGAGAGAGAGAGAGAGAGAGAGAGACAGAGAGAGACAGAGAGACAGAGAGACAGAGAGACAGAGAGAGAGAGACAGAGACAGAGAGACNGAGAGAGAGAGAGAGAGAGAGACAGAGAGAGACAGAGAGACAGAGAGACAGAGAGACAGAGAGAGAGAGACAGAGACAGAGAGACAGAGACAGAGAGACAGAGACAGAGAGAGAGAGACAGAGAGAGACAGAGACAGAGACAGACAGAGAGAGGTTTTAAAAGAAAAAAATGATAATCTCCCACAATCTGACACTGTTTTCTTCCCTTTATGACAGCCCTAGAGCCCTAGAAACTCAGAATTTGTCTTCCACACTGCCTGTTGGCAGTGACTCACAGAGGCTCCCCTGAGCCGACTGCTTTGATTTCCACAAGATTTTGGAGCTGGTTGTCAAACTCTTGGTAGTTTGAAATTGGCCAGGGTGGGACTGTCTAGGCTCCAGAAATGAGCAGACATTACAGCCCAGAGCCTCCCCAAGCCAGGGAGCTGTTAAAACAACACAGCACTCACACCAAGCCCCTGTGGCCATTTCTCCACCCACAGCCAGAGGGAAGCGATCAGACCCTAAGTGCATGTGTGCTCTTTGCTTGCTTCAGACTCCCAAGGCTTCCTATCACCCTACCCCAGGCAAAACATCTGTACTCTCACCAACCCACATCAGTTTCACCCTGAGCTACTGGTACCCACCTGAGAGCCAGCCCCTCCCCCTCACTTAGCTCAGCCAGCCATGCCTGCCTTTTCAAAGCCCCGTGCCACCTCAGGACCTTACACCCGTTTTCCCAGTCTGGACCATTCTTCCCTGCATCCTTGTGCACAATCACACAATATTCTAAGGAAAAGTATGGGGACTTTAGGATGGGCACTTAAAGATGCATCATGAGAAATGCGTCATTGCGTGGCATTGCTATGGGAGTATTCCCACAAACAGATGTCCTGTCACACAAGGCAGTGTGTGCCCACATTGCACACACAATGTAGCCTTCTGCTCATAGAGCCTTGATGAACAAAGCCACAGAAGGCAAAACATGGGAGAAAACGGTGCCATCATGAGGCCTGGTAAACACAAGATGTCTGAGGATGGTGCCAGCAAAACCACATGCTCTTTATTGTATGTGGGGTGTGTGTGTGTGTGTGTGTGTGTGTGTGTGTTGGTATAGATCCACACTATTTACGCATGTGTGTGGAGGCCAGAGAGAAACCTTGGGTGTGGTACCTCAGGTGTCATTTGTTGTTGTTATTGTTCTTGCTGCTTGTTTTGCTCTGACTTGTGTATGTGCATATATGTATGTATACATATGTGTGTGCAAATATACATTTATGTGTGTGACCCTAAGCATGTACACACCATGGCACACGTGGAAGTCAGGGCGGAATCCTTGGGTGTTGGCGCTTGTCTTCTGTCTAGTTTGAGATGGGCCTCTTGGTTGTTTTCCTGTGTATGCTATGCTAGCCAGTCATTGTACCTCCAGGGCTTTTTCCTGTCTTAACCTTAAGCTTTTCTGCAGGAGTGCTGGAATTACAGGTGTTCACACTATGCATCTAGTTTTTGCAGGCATTCTGAGGTTTTGAACTTAGGGCCCCCAGAATTGCACAGCAAGCACTTTTACTCAATGAGCTATGTTCCCTAGGCCCCCACCTTGGGTTTTATTTGGGCTTTCACTTTTTGAGACCGGGTTTCTCAATGGGACCTGGGTATGAGTCAGCAAGGCTAATTGGCCAACAAGCCCCCAGGGTCTGCCTGTTTCTACCTCCTTGGCACTGGAATTACAACCATATACCACCCCTGGATGCTTTGCATGGGTTCCGGGCATCAAACTCAGGTCCTCATAGATGTGTGGCAAGCACTCGACCAACTGAGTCATTGCCCCAATGCCAGTGAGTTACTTTTTATCAGAAGAAGGATTCCACTCTTCAGTAAATGCCCAAGTATAGTACATACTAAAGCCAGCTGCGTTCTCCCTTAGCATCCTCGTGTATTACGCCCTAGGCACAGCAGGAGGCACTTTACACTGCCACCAGCTCAGGCAATTTCACACCAGCATCCCTGCAGACCTGTGAGTAATGCATCGTGTTCCAGCCTGACAGCAAACAGCCAGGCAACAGGGCTATCTCAGCTCCACCACAGTCTTATAGGACAGTTGTTCTGTACAAAGTTTGTTGAACAAGGTGTCACTTTGTGTTGTGGGATTTTGTTCATATTGCTCATATCCTCCCTTCTTCCTGGTTTCCATGTCAACACCATCTCTGTGGAAAGACCCTCTTCAGGGTCATTCTCTAAATAGCCCGGTCTAGTAATTCTTCATCACACTTATCACTACTGGCCATAAACTTATCTGAAATTCATTACCACCCTCCCAAGTGTTGGTGTATTGGAGGCATGAGCCACCATGTCTGGCTAATTTTTAAGAGCTTTTGTTGGTATGGAATTCACATGCCACACAATCTGCCCACCTCAAGTGTGTGGTCCAGTGGGTGTTGGTGTATTACTGGGTCTATTCAATCATTACTGTCAAGCAAAATCATTTTCATCATCACCAAAACACACACCTTCAGCTGTCACTCCCCAGGCTCCCAAATGCTGGCTACTTCCCATCAGCCCCAAGCAACCACTCCCCCATTTCTATGTACTTGCTCATTCTGGATGTTTTGTACAAATGGACCCATGTGATATATCATCTAATGTCCATATAGGAGAAACCGGGAGTGATCATTGACATCGCAAAGGATCCACTAAAGTTGCTTGGGAACTAGTAAATCACACAAAGCAGAATTTAGCTACATGAGCACTCCTAGCTTCTCTTACCAGGAAGAAGACAATTAATTCTGCCTCATAGGCAGGATGACCCAAGCCAACAGCAGCCTGGGAAAAGGAGCCTAGGCCAACTATGGAGAACTCTGTCTCCGTTTTTACACTGTAAACCTAACCATTTGTCCAACACCTTGGAATTTCTGTCTCTGTGAAACGTGTTTAATTGCTCAGAGTGTAACTCAGGGCAGTGAAACTACGTAAGTGGATAAGGATTTCTGTTCAGGGCTGGTTCCCTTTGGTGCGTTAACCAGAACCAACTGTGTGCTATTTATCCTTTATTAATCTCTAAGTGCTTGGAGCTACTTCTCACTGGGAAGCATATTAATCCTATACCATTACAACTGCTTTCCCGCAAGGTCTACTGATTCATTCTTGATGGACAAAAGCACACTCCATCACCTTTTGTTCATCCACTCACCCCTTAGCGGAGAAGGAGGTATTTTTTAGAGTTTGCCCTTGTGGATAACTCTATTTGTATTGCATCTTGTAGTATTCATAGACACAATTCTATGAGGACATGTTCCCATTTCTCCTTGGAGTCTCACCTAAGAATAGAATTCTCCTGGGTTAGGTGGTAAGCTCTCACCTGGCTTTCCAGGACCTGCTAGGAATCGTTTGTCAGGGTGGCTGGACCCTCTCACATCCCCAGCAGCACAATGGGAAGACTCCAGTTTCTCTACAGTCCCCAGCCACCATTGCTATTTCTGTTCCTAGCAACATCACATGCGTGTGCGTGTGATGTGGTACCTCCTCCTTGTGGTTTTGATTGGCATCTCCACGGGGGGTTAATGAAGTTGAGCATCTTTTCATATGCTTATTAGCCATTTGTACATCTTCCTTTGAGAAATGCCTATTTCCGTCTTCTGCCCATTTTAAAGAAATTATTTATGTCTTCTAAATACAAGCCCTGATCAGATATAAATCTGCAGTACTCTCTTACATTTTGTGGGCAGCCTTGTCAATTAATGCGCTTTTATAGAAATTCTAGGTCTACAGGAAAAAAAGCTTTGTTTTTTTTTCCCCTTAGCAGCACACATGAAGCATAAAAGCTTTTCAGTTGGTGTAGTCAAACAGATCTGTCTTAGTTTCTTGCGTTGGGGCTTTCTATGTCATGACTGTGAGTTCATTGCCAAGTCCAAGGTCCCAAACCTCTGTTTTCTTCTGAGTTTTTGTTTCATTTGTTGTAACTTGCTTTTTTGAACCATAATCTATGTAACCCAGGCTTGCTTTGAACCTGTAATTTTTCTGCTTCTACCTCCTGGGTGTTCCAATTACAGGTGTGAACTATCAGGCTCAATGTGTCTAAGACTTCCACAGTTGTTCTTACCCTTAGATTCCTGGTACATTTAGAATCAATTTTTGGATGCAGTATGAGGTGTGATCCAGACATAGATACTTACCTACGCCATCTTAAATATATTTATTTTGGCAACTCTTTTTCTGGGCTGGGCTGAGGGATGGCTCCACGGGCAATACACTTGCTGCATAGGCATAGGGACCTGAGTTAGAATCCTCAGAACTCACCTTAGAAAACAAAGAAAACCCCAGCAAACAATAGGCGCAGTGGTGGCATGCATCTGTAATCCCCGCCCTCCTGCTGTGAGATGGGAGACAGACCACAAGAAAATTCCTGGAACTTCAAGGTCCAGCTACCCTGCTACACACAGCCCAGGCAACAGAGACACTGTCACAAGCAAGGCAGAAGGCAAGGACCAATAGGCTAGGCTGCCTCTGACCCCACGTGCTTGACGCGGCATGTATGCCCCTGCACTCACAGATAAGAACATGCACACGCGCAATTAAAAACAAAATCTTCTTTTCTGCTAATCCCTAAGCTTCACGGGAGAGGGATTCTTCTGTTTTCTTCCCTGACGTATCTGTTCTCAGCACCAAAGCCCGCTTGGCATTTATCAGGCACACTCTACTTACTGAATAAATGAATGATAATGAGTTCCCCAACTGTTATTTACCATCCGCGTTATTTTACACCCTCAGTTCATATGTTCTTCAGACCCAGTCTCCAAGGCTTCCTTGCCTTCAGCCTTCCTAGACCACCACATTCCTGGTCATCACCTAGCCCCCCTTCTGACCTGTGGACACGGGTAATTCAGCCCCACCCCCACCCCAGGTTGTCTGCAGGTTGCTCAATCCTCGCTTTCCTACTTACTGCCTTCTCTCCACCTCCTCTTTCTGGAAATTTCCTGGCTCCTGGGTCACTCTAGTGTCTGACCTCTACAGTTCACCCACCCTTGAGAGGAAATAGCCCCCTACCTACTGGTCCTGGGACATCTCCTAGATGCTACCCTCTCTTGAGGGTTGCTGTCCAGTTTGCCTCAGACCTCCCATGAGAACTCGGTGGAGCAGAGAAGCCCAGTAGGATGATCACTATTTTAAAATGGAACCTGAGGGGCCTGGGGGGATGGCTCAGCTGGTAGAGCGCTTGCCTTGCAAGCATGAAAACCCAAGTCCCTTCTTCTGAATCCACAAAGAAGAAGGAGAAGCACAAGGAGAGGAAAGAAGAAAGACAGAGAGAGAGAGAGAGAGAGAGAGAGAGAGAGAGAGAGAGAGAGAGAGAGAGAGAGAGAGGACCTGGGGGCATGTGATGGCAATCTCAGCCCTGAGGAGGCGAGCTCAAGGATGTCCACCCCCGGGATCTACTGGCCAGACAATCCAGCCTACATGTCTAGCTCTGGATTAATGGAAGAAATTGTCTCAAAGAGCAAGGAGGTTGGCACATGAGGATCAAAGACTAAAGTTGTTCTTTGATCTCCATATGTACAAATATTCAAGTGAACCCACAAAATACATGTACACCCTCAAACACACGTGCAAACACACACACATGCACACAAAGACTAGGAAGGTGACCCATCAGGTAAGAGTATTTGCTGTGCAAGCATGAGGACCTGAGTTCAAGTCTCCAAAATTAATTAAAAATTTGGCTGTGATTTTGGATGCACCCTTAATTCCAGTACTGGGAGAAGTAGGAGACAGGAGGATCACTGGAGTTTGCCAACTGCCAGCCTAGCTCCAGGTTAAGTGAGAGACTCTCTCTCAAGAGAGTAAGGTAGAGAGTGATGGAGCTGGACACTGAGTATAGTCCTCTGGCATCTGCACATGCGTACAGACAGATCTGCGGCCACATGGCTTACAAAGCACACCACACACACACACACTTTTAAGTTTCATTTATTACTGTGTGTGTCTGTGTGCTGGAGATCTGTGAATGCATGTTCACACACATGTGGACGTCAGAGAACAACCTTGTAGAGTCAGTTCATTCCTTCCTTCAAGGGGTTGAATTCAGTTTGCCTGGCTAGTGTAGCAAATGTTATATCCACTGTGCCATCTCCCTCGCCCCCACCCCCCCAGATAATTCTCTAAATGGTACCTGAGTCCCGAACTGCCATATTCAAACTGCCCAAGGGACTGAAGCATGTTGTGGCAGCACCATGACCACAGCCCAGCTCTTTACCCTGCTAGGTCACCAGTTCAATCTCAGAATCTCTTAAGGACACAGGCTGAACACCTCCCTCACAATCAACAGCCTGTATATCCTGGGACCAAGTGACTCGAGTTTATGATCAAAGGAGCGGGCCAAGAATCAGATCCCTGGCTCTTAAGTGCCCTGAACAACCATATTCTGAAGCCCTAACTAAACCTTACAGGATTCCTGTCTAGCAGAAGCCCTAGCTAAACCTTACAGGATTCCTGTCTAGCAGGAGACTTTGCGTTTCATCATGGCATGTGTCAGCATCAGCCAGTCCAGACAGACCTGTCAATCATCTGGACCAACACAAAGCCCTTCAGGAAAAGCTGCTTGTTCTGGAGGCTACAGAAGCAGCATGAGGCATCCTTCGAGCATAGAGTGGCACAGTGTCCCCTTTGTCACTGCCCATGTCACCCGCGAGAGTGTGCTCAGCTCTGCTCTGGGATCAGCTCCACCCACCTTCAACACTGCACTCTTTGTGCCTTGTCTGAATTCTCTCATTGGTGAAGCTAAAATGAAATCCCAGTGGCAAGAGATGTTTGTGTGCTCCGGGACTCTGCTGTCCCCTCCGGGATGCCTTCCCACCTCTCCAGTCCTCTCCCTGGCAAACTAAGCACTTTTTTTAAAAAAAATATTAGTTACAGTTGATAATGCACCAGACACATATATTATTCCCCTAATCGCCACTAGTTTCCAGGCTTCGGGGTTGGGAGTAGTGAATTTCCACCAGGTTCCCAAGCTAGGAAAACTGCAATTCTAGCCTCAGTTTCTAACAATGATGCCTTTCTGTGAGATCTCTGCTGGGAATTTTCCACAAGGAAAAACACAATTAGACAACGCCAAGATGTCCCCTTCACCCCAACAATGACAAATCTCTGCCTGGGTCTCTCCATCTCTTCCTTCTGAAACACAGACCTCAGAGGACCCGGTACTGGGA
The DNA here is from genome assembly GCF_014885135.2 of Alexandromys fortis. NCBI lineage: Eukaryota > Metazoa > Chordata > Mammalia > Rodentia > Cricetidae > Alexandromys > Alexandromys fortis. Next base: position 704,542 of record NW_026068082.1, read on the forward strand.
TCCTGATGCCTGGGTTTCTGTCCTCACTGGCCTGGCCTCTTCTTCCGCCATCTTTCCTCTCTGCTTTTCTTCTATCGCCCAAGCCAAGCCCCAGCCGCAGTCCTTCCTCCCCAACCACCTCTTCACGTCCAAGTTAGCCCTTACATCAAAGGACTCTTGTGGCTTCCCTCCCTGGGCAAAGCAGAAATAACTCCTGGCAAGGTAAAAAGCTCAGAGCCCTCAGCCACAATCACTATTTCAAGTTAGTGTGTCCTGCGCCTTCCTTCAAATGGCTCCTATTTCTCACTTTTTGCAGCTTGCCTTGAGCCCTAACGGGATGGGGTGGGGGTGCTCTTTCCTAATAACCCCACGGACATCAGAGAGGGGTGTGCTTCTAAGGCCACCTTGAGAGCTGCTCCCTGCCAGCCCGTCCCCACAACTGCAGAGCTCCTCAGAAAGCCTGCTGAGGCTCTCAACAGCTGGACGTGTAAGGGAGATGGATGTGTCCCTCAGGACGTCACTAAAAGCAGCGCGCATCAGTTAATAGCTTCTTCCCACTGCTTTTTCCAAGGCAAGGACTGGGCTGGTGAAAGGGAAGAAGAAATAATATACTTATTATGTCTTTAAAAAAAGAAAAAGAAATACGTATTCAGATGGAAAGGGAGATGGACTTTCTTCCATTCTTGCTTATGATCCCATCATGTTGGGGGGAGAAGATGGGAAGAGAGGGGGAGTGAGAGAAGGAGGCACTGTGGAGGGAGGGAATGTGGAAGCCAAGCCGATGGCGCAGGACTCTCACGCTTGGGGCCAAGTGGAACCAGATCACAAATCACTGGAGTTCCTAGTCCCTCCCTCTGCTCCACTCATTTGCTTACCCATTGCACACACATTTCAATTAGTGTGGCTACTTCCCTTGGCCAGATTGCATTTAATTCTCCTTTCGCTGGCCTATGGTGCCCTATTTATCCCTCTGAATTATCTTGTCTGGTCTAATCCACCCCGCACCCTTTATCACTCTTGATTTGGCTCCCATTATAATCCTGGTGAGAGGAATTAGCATGTGTGTGTGAGTGGGTGCTGGAGGTGGGGAAAGCAATTAGGAGCCAAGACAGAGTGGAAACAGATCAAAGGGGCTGTGGGCTCCACAGGCCCAGCCCAGGGGCCTTTGTCTGTTGTGGAGAGCTTTTTGAGGGTGCCCGGGGCTAATGGACAATGTTTTCTTGCAGAGTGTTTGTTACAGAGGATAATGGTCTGGTTCTTGCTATTTTATTCTGACTCACTATGCTCTAAAAGACAACATTAAGCAGGCCTCCTCCCACAACACTTAATTTACATTTCCTTTCTCAAGGGTGTGTTATTCTATGAGACAGTCTCACACACACACACACACACACACACACACACACGATGTGTTCTAGGCCTGTCTGAGCACAGGTACCTAGTGATCTTATCTAATTCCAGAAACAAGTTTATCCTCATAAAACACTGCAGTTCTACAAACGATTGCCCACCTAGACACACAGCTGGACTGCATTTCCCAGATACACTTGCTCCCAATTGGGCATAGCGTGTTCCTGAGTTCTGCCCAGTGAATTGCAGGTATAGCCTAGCCTGGCTCACAAAACTACAAACACTTTAACCTTCTCTCTCTTTTTAGCCAAAGAGAGGGACTCTGGGGGACTAAGATGGAAGGATCCTGAGTCCCCGAATCACAGTGGGAAAAGAGTACCCTAGAAGAGCTATGTGACCAGGCACGCCCAAGTCAGACTGCTACGTGGGCAAGATAAAACCTTTTCTAACATTGGAAGCCTAAAGTTTGGTTGCAGCAGTTAGCTCATATTGATTGCTTCAGCCCCTGTTCCATAATTAAAATCAAGACTCAGAGAATTGTGGTAACTCCCCCAAGGTCAGATGAAGCTGTAGAGGGTGGAGTCGCAGCCTGACCCTGGGATTCAAACCCTTCCTGCTTCCGTCCATCAGACCGAGCTGATGGACGGCACTTCTGCCGCCGCCTTCTAGGGAGCGAAGAACCTGCTGAGAGAAGCGGTCGCTTTATAGAACTGCATTTCCAGCTCGTTGGTGCTGTCCTAATTAGGACTCTAATGAAGACAGCTCTGGGGAAAAGAAGCCTAAAGCAGGGAGGTAATCAAGGCCAGACCCTGGTGTGATTCGGGAATTGATGCTACAAAGTCACCTTTGAGGACCTCAAATCAGGCTCAGTCCACAGAAGGTGGCAGCCCTGGAGGGTGGCGGTAAGCGCAGAACACACTGCTCACTGAGACAAAGCCAAACATTTAGGCCCCCTGGAAGGAAAGAGGCCCGCGTGTGTTAGCTTTCTGCCACCATAATAAATACCGCAGATAATCGAGTAAGAGACAGAAAAGGTAGAACTGGGCTCAAGGATTTGGAATCTCTAGCCTATGATCAAGCAAACCATTGTTTGGGGCCAGTGGTAACACATCATGCAGGAGCCCATGGTGGGGCCAAACCACTCACCTCATCGGGACCCAGGAAGCAGAAGGCAGAAAAGGAGGGGGGACTCAGGGTCCTATAATGTCCATGGAGGCACATCTCCAGTGACCCAAGGGCTACTCAGGAGGTCAGCTCTTAAAGGTACTACCTCTCAGTGACAGCACCCTTGAGGGTTTCCAAGAGACCCTCTCAAAGCTCTTGGGAAGCCACTATACTTGGGCCAGGTGCCATCTGTTTCTACGATCTCAGCTGGATGATTCTTATCTGTGTCCCACAGTCCCCCCTGTCACCTCTACTACATTACTGCCAGACTGCACTGCTGTTCCGCTTTCTTGCCTGCTACTCGTCTGTGGATTGTGTGACTTTGGCTTCCCAGCTTCTGGCACATGGCACAGTAGGAGCTCAGTAGATACCAGAACGCACTGCTTAAATAAGCAGAATCCTGAAGGAAAAATCACTTGACCCTGTGGCAGACTGAATACCACGTTTTCCAAAGACGTCCTCACCTCAATCCTTGGATCCATGTTATGGGAGAGAATAAAATTGGAGCTGCAAATCAGCTGATCTTCAGACAGGGAGATGATGCTGGATAACTCAGACGGTCCCCGTGGGATCCCAAGGATGTTTAGAAGATGGGAGAGGGAGGCCAAATGGTGTCAGAGTGCTGAAATGGGAGAGGGACCCGGCTTTCAACTGATACCCAAGAGAAAAGGGCCACCAGGCTGGGACACGAGGAATACTCTAGAAGTCGTGGATGCTTTTAAACTGCTCTCCCCTTCCCCAGCTCCTTGGGAAGCCAGAGCTCAAGATTTGTTCTGATTCAGGTCTGTCTCCCACAAGACCGACGCAGCTCTTCGCACATAGATGTTCAATTAACCAGGAAGAGGAAGGAGCAGGCGCTTCTTTGAAAATTTTGGTGGTGGTGGTGTTGATGGTGGGATTTTTGTTGTTGTTGTTTTGTTTTTGTTTTTTGAGACGGAGTTTCTGTGTAGCCCTGATTGTCCTGGAACTTGCCTGTAGACCAGACTGGCCTTAAACTCAGAGATTAGCCTGTTTCTGTCTCCTGAGTGCTGGAATTAAAGACTTGTGCCACCACTGCCTGACTCCTTTGCAGCTTTAAAGCTGTGGTTGAAGCAAGAGGACCGTCATGAGTTCAAGGCCAGCCTACATCATATAGTGAGTCCTAAGCCAACTTCAGCTGTGGTGAAAAGAACTGTGTCTCCAAGAACACCACCACCCTGGATTAGTTTTCTGTTACAAACTACCATGAACAGTGGCTTGAAGAAAGTTAATCATTTTACAGCTAAGTTTGCTTATTATATGCATCATCTTGCAGGTGGAAGGCTCAGAAGCCTGAAATGGGTCCCTCTGGGCTAAAGTCAAAGGTTTCCTTTCCTTCAGGAAATTCTAAGGAAGAGGTCACTTTTGTTTATCATTCTTACCTTGTCCAGCTTCTAGAAAAGGCATGGTGAACAACACCAAGATTGAACAATCTTGGGCCTCTAGGCTAGGAAGTGTCTGTCATTCCATTCCCCCCCCCCCACCAACTCCCCTTGTGTAAGGAAACCTCTTTGCGCCCTTCCTGCTCCATCCCTGATTCCCATGCATCATCAGCATCATTTAACTCCACTCTGCCAAATGTGAAATGAGAGAGAGAGAGAGAGAGAGAGAGAGAGAGAGAGAGAGAGAGAGAACACCGGAGGTGGGGAGGAGGGGAAGGAAGAGACATAAAATTCAGAAGGAAGCCGAAGTGCGTTTGCAAAGCTCTGGTGTATCTAGGCCATGCTTTCTGCGGCTGTGACGTCACAGGGGACAGTAAGCGGTCCTTTCCCTCTTTCTCTGGTCCCTGTCATAATAGGAGAGACAGTGTATGTCTGCTGCCTGGGGGTGTGGCTCAAGGGTGCAGCCCTTGCCTGGTATGTGTGACAGAGCCCTGCTGTTGCTCATCCCAGCATGCAGTTGGAGGACCTCTGAAGAAAGACTGTGTTACAAGGTCGCTCCAGACAGGAAGGACAACACCCAGCCTCCCTGACTCCCTTCCTGTCCCCAGAGCTGCACCGTGGGGACTGTATTTGTCTTCAGCATTCTCTGACTTATGAGTCTAATTGAACTTTCTCTGTGTCCCTCACACATCCTTCCCCACCAGCTGTGGCTTTGGAGGTGGCCTGCACAACCTGCTAGGGCCTATCCGTGATTACACTCTGCGGGCCCTGCTAACAGACCCTACTAAAAGCCCTGATGAAATAACACCACCTAGGGACCCATCATACTCTACAGTTTTCTTTCTAAAACCTGGGAAATTCTCTCTCTTCCTCCTTCTGCCCCCTCCCACTCTTTCAATCCATCTCTGTGTTTCTACGTCTCTCTGTGTCTCTGTTTCTTGTCTCTCTGTCTCCCCACTCCAAACCCCTCAGATGTTTCAGGGGAAGAAGCCCTGAAATGGAGACTTTCCGTTTTCTACTTGAAGGAGGCCAGAGGTAGAAGGGGATCCTTGCCACAGCACCGGTGCCAACAGCTGGCTAGGCAGAAATATTCACGGCCAGGTCTTCACATTCCAGTAACCATTATGAAAAGGCTCTTGCAAACGTCTCTTTATGAGGCCTCCAGCCAAGAAGAGAGGGAACCTTTGATCCTGTCTGGAGCCAGAAGGATCAGAGGATGGAGTGGAGACAGACCAGGGTACTGGCCAGGACCTCAGCCGGCTGTTTGTCCAGAGACTCCGCACCGCTGGACTCGCCAGGCCATTCTGGATCAGCGCCAGGGTGAGCTGGGTTCCAGGGTGGTTGTGGGTACATGGGACCACACTGCTGTCAGGGAAGGTTGGCCAGCTCGAAGAGGCCTGGCCAGTAGCAGACTCCCTCTTTAGGGGCCTCTGTTCTTCTCACAAGAACCTCTTATCCTTGACTTTTGGGTGGAAGTTACCCTGGATGAATGGAAGCTTGTTTGTATGTGTGCTTGTTTTCAACTCTTCAAACTCCTTTCTGCATAAACAGAATGCTTGGGAAAGGTTGGGAGAGCAGAAAGTCTACTGTGGTGGTCACTGAGTTCCGCTCAGAAAGCAGTGGGTGATGGGTGGTTCTGTTTAAATTGATTCTGTGCAGGCTCTGAGCAGACAGAACCCAAACAGCTGCCTTTCTCCTCCCTTCCCCAATTCTCCCTTCCCCTTCCTTGGACTCAAAGTTCACACTGGTCCAGGTAAGTGGACAAAATACCTTCACTGTCTAGGGTGATTTCTCACAGGGCATTCAGGAATCCTCCCTGTTCACAGAGGGTTGAAGGGAGACTGTCTTCTTTTATAGAACGTGTCTCAAGATGTCTGCCCACATCTGTAGCTCACTGGAGCCAATGCTCCAAATGCAGCTCCCCCCATCCCCTGCTGCTCCATCCTGACAGATGCCGAGCCCATCTGAGCTGATTATTCTGTGTTCAGCAGCACCTGCCCCTCAGGAGCTAAATTAATCCTGTGTTCACAGGCCCTGACATCTGGGAAGGAGAGGCCAGGAACGCCTCGGCACAGTGATAGAGCCATCAAAGCTCTCCTGCAGGACAAGAGTGATGACCACCGAGGGCAATGGCCTTTCACAGCCCACCCTGTCCTAATGCCCAGGCTTGATTGCAGACGTTTGCACCACAAACAGGTCCCTGCAGCTGCCAGAGCTTCTTCAGGCTATCTCAGGGCTGTGAGATCCTCCTGCGAGGCCAGCTGGTGCAGGCAGAGCCCCCTGTCTGCCCACCCTATCCAACCCCCACAAGATCTGCTGCCTAACCGCTCTGTTTTCAGACACACCAATTCTTCATCTGGCACGGTTGGTTCTCATCCACCTGCAGTCACCCACACTTCGGTGTTCTCAAGCCCACACCAGTTTGACACCGGCCAGTGTGGTTGTGAAGCCAGCGTTCCTCTGTCCCCTCCACCGACTTCTTTTGTTGCCTCAAACATGCCAGAGAGCTCGGGTACAAAGTGTTTCTCTTCAGGCCGGACCTGGCAGACCTCAGGCCACAGAGCAGCAGCCTAGCCAAGGACCAAAATGCTGACCCTCTTCTCTGGGTCTGAGGGCGTCTCTGCCCCGGATGAAGGGAGAGAGACAAGAATGGAAAGGCAGAGATAAGGAGAAAGAAGCTCGTGAGTCAACAGTTTCTATACCTCCTAAATCAGGACCAGCTGCCTGGGGCCAGCAGCAGTCAGGGACATGTGACTAGTCCCTGCACTAGCCAGGAACATGTGATCCGTGTCTGTACCACCCTGTGCAAGCTTGTGGCATCTGCTCGGTGCACAGTCTGTGACACCTTCCCTGTGTTTTCACCAGCCAGGGACACCTGTCCAGTGCCTGTGCCTGCCTGGGACACCTGTCCTGTGCCTGTATCTGCTTGTGCCACCTGCTCTGGGCCAGCCTATGGACCACTGTCCTGCACCTATTATAACCTGTGATACTTGCTGTGTACCTATGCCAGCCTGTGACACGTGCCCTGAACCTGTGCCAGCCTATGCCACCTGACCTATAACTGCAACAGTCTGGGACACCTGCCCCAGACCTGTTTCAGACTGGAATGCCTGCTTTGTCCCTTCAACAGCCTGTGGCATTACCCTGTGTCTGTACCAACCTATGACATCTGCCTGGCACAGGCAGCAGCCTGACATCTTCTCTGGACTTGTGGTAGTCTGTGGTACCAGGCCTGTGTCTGCAACACCATGGCACAGTTACCAGAAGCTATGACAGCCTGTGAAACCTCCTCTGGTGAATGCCAGCAACGACACTTGCTGGGCTCCTGTCCCAGCCTGTGACACCTACCTTATGCCTACAGCCTACAAGAACCTGTTGCCAGCAACTCCAATGGCCTGTGACACTTGTCGTTCACCTGTACTCTCCTGTGATCCCTGCCCTGTGCGTCGTCCACACTGTGACACCTGCCTGTGCCTGCATCAACCTGTGACCCTGACAGTGTGCATCTATCTGGATGTCATCAGTCGTGTGGTATGCACCCATCTGGCACTCTGTCCCTCCTGTAGAAGGCATTCTGGAAAGGGATCCCATGAAGAAAGGAGGCATGGTGTGTAGGCAGAACTGGATGCCAAAGACTTGCCCTAACATTGGAGTGTTTGGGGCTGTGTTTTGTTGCCAGTGTCCCTGCACAAAGTCAAAGTGGATCCCAAGACCCACTCCTGTGCCAGGGGTAGCTGGCATGTCTGTGGTACTTCAATTCATTGTAGTAAGTGGAGGAGTGGGCTGCATTCCGGCCACCCCGGCTCTTGCATGGCTAGCTTATGCCCCGAAATAATTACACAGAAACTGTATTCTTTTAAACACTGCCTGGCCCATTAGTTATAACCTCTTATTGGCTAGCTCTTACATATTGATCTAACCCATTTCTAATATCCGTATTGCCACTTGAGTGTGGCTTACCAGGACAAGTCTAATGGGCATCCATCTCGAAGAGGAGAGTCATGGTGACTGCCTGACTCGGCTTCTTTCTCCCAGCATTCTGTTCTGTCTACTACACCCACCTAATGTTCTGTCCTATTAAAGGGCCAAGGCAGTCTCTTTATTTAACCAATGAAATCAACACAAAACAGAAGACTCTCCCCCAACACTTCATTCCATCTTTAGCCAAGTTCCTAGAACTTTCTGTTGGTATAGTCCCCACCTTAATAACAGCTTGAATCATCAAGGGCCACCACATGGTGTGGTAGGGCGTGGGCCACTCAGACCCACTGTTCATGGGCAGCCCCAGCCCATTTATCCTGAACAAGAAGACTGCTAAACTTTCCCTGAGGCATTAAAAAAAACATTTGTTTTAAAAGGGTAAGGGGCTGGAAAGATGGTTCACTGGGTAAAGCGATTGTCATACAATCATGGGGACCAGAGTTCAGATCCCCAGCACCAAGTAATGTTGGTAACCCCAGCATTTAGTGGGCAAATGAAGCAGATTCCTTGAGCAAACTGGCAAACTACACTAGACAAATCTGTGATCTCTCATTTCAGACCAGAGACACTGCCTCTGTACATGAGTTGGAAAGCGGTCAAGACCCAAGGCCAACCTCTAGTCTCCTTATCCACACACATACACACACACATACACACACAGACACACACCTGCACATGTTCCTACACACACCTATGTGAACACAATACACACCAGCATACACATCACACACACACAAACACACACACATTCAGGAAAGGATAAAAAGCTACAACTTTTTTATGCTTGCTCTTTTTAAAATTTGTTTTAGGTTGGCATACAAAGAATGGGTTTCACTGTGGCTTTTTCAGACATCTGTGTCATTATCCTCTGGTCTCGCTGGCTCTCCTCTCCCATCTCTGTCCTCTGTGCCCCTCCCATCTGCAGCTGGTTCCTTTCTCACCCGGTCAGTTGGCGCTCCTACTTTCCCGTTCCATTTCACTCTCTCTAGTTCCCACCTTCCTGAAGCTCTTTTCCCTCTCCCTCATGACCTCTTTGGATTTGTTAAGTGAATAGAGAATCAGGAGTAATGAATCGGGGAGGTTGGCTGTAGGCTTACTCACGGTCAGGGATGGCTTTCCTACCAGATTCTGAATGATGCAGGAGTGAACAATGAGGGCTCTGAAAAATTCCTAACATCATCAGTTACTCGCTAAGTGTTTCTAACGGTGATTATAACAGTCACTGATGCAGAACTAAAAGGCTGTTTCATATGTCAGAGATATTGAATTGATGCTGGACATGGTAACCCATACCTGTGACTCAGCACTTCGGGAGGATGAGACAAGGAGGGCTGAGAGTTCAAGGCCAGCCTTGGATGGATAGCAAGACCTTGTCTCAAAAAATATTAGAAGCAGGGGTAGGCATGATAAAACTAGTAATTTCACAAAAGTGTAGTTTATAGCACTTAAACTCTGGGAAATGTCCACAAACATTGTTGTGTGTGTTCAAATAATGTAAGATTCAGATTTCTTCATGAAGTCAGAAGCTCCAAGCAGAATGAATGACAGGTGGAAAATTTCAATTATTGCATGTAGTTTACTTTCAAAAATCTGTTACTTTTGAGAATCATTCATAAGAATTTGTGTGGTGGTTTCTATGAAGCACGGGAAACTCAACTGTGGACAACTCGCTTTGCATAAAACCCCCTGAGAGGAATTTTCATTGCAACAGTCACTGTGGGAGGAGACAGATGAGCATGCATGTTCACATCATGGAGATGCTGCTCACACATGTGGAGGAGACAGATGAGCATGCATGTTCACATCATGGAGATGCTGCCCACACATGAGGAGGAGACCGATGAGCATGCATGTTCACATCATGGAGATGCTGCACACACATGAGGAGGAGACAGATGAGCATGCATGTTCACATCATAAAGATGCTGCACACACATGAGAAGACAGATGAGCATGCATGTTCACATCATGGAGATGCTGCACACACACGTGGAGGAGACAGATGAGCATGCATGTTCACATCATGGAGATGCTGCACACACATGTGGAGGAGACAGATGAGCATGCATGTTCACATCATGGAGATGCTGCACACACATGTGGAGGAGACAGATGAGCATGCATGTTCACATCATGGAGATGCTGCCCACACATGAGGAGGAGACCGATGAGCATGCATGTTCACATCATGGAGATGCTGCACACACATGAGGAGGAGACAGATGAGCATGCATGTTCACATCATAAAGATGCTGCACACACATGAGAAGACAGATGAGCATGCATGTTCACATCATGGAGATGCTGCACACACACGTGGAGGAGACAGATGAGCATGCATGTTCACATCATGGAGATGCTGCACACACATGTGGAGGAGACAGATGAGCATGCATGTTCACATCATGGAGATGCTGCACACACATGAGGAGGAGACAGATGAGCATGCATGTTCACATCATGGAGATGCTGCACACACACGTGGAGGAGACAGATGAGCATGCATGTTCACATCATGGAGATGCTGCACACACATGTGGAGGAGACAGATGAGCATGCATGTTCACATCATGGAGATGCTGCACACACATGAGGAGGAGACAGATGAGCATGCATGTTCACATCATAAAGATGCTGCACACACAGGAGAAGACAGATGAGCATGCATGTTCACATCATGGAGATGCTGCACACACACGTGGAGGAGACAGATGAGCATGCATGTTCACATCATGGAGATGCTGCACACACACGTGGAGGAGACAGATGAGCATGCATGTTCACATCATGGAGATGCTGCACACACACGTGGAGGAGACAGATGAGCATGCATGTTCACATCATGGAGATGCTGCACACACACGTGGAGGAGACAGATGAGCATGCATGTTCACATCATGGAGATGCTGCACACACACGTGGAGGAGACAGATGAGCATGCATGTTCACATCATGGAGATGCTGCACACACACGTGGAGGAGACAGATGAGCATGCATGTTCACATCATGGAGATGCTGCACACACACGTGGAGGAGACAGATGAGCATGCATGTTCACATCATGGAGATGCTGCACACACATGTGGAGGAGACAGATGAGCATGCATGTTCACATCATGGAGATGCTGCACACACATGAGGAGGAGACAGATGAGCATGCATGTTCACATCATGGAGATGCTGCACACACACGTGGAGGAGACAGATGAGCATGCATGTTCACATCATGGAGATGCTGCACACACATGTGGAGGAGACAGATGAGCATGCATGTTCACATCATGGAGATGCTGCACACACATGTGGAGGAGACAGATGAGCATGCATGTTCACATCATGGAGATGCTGCACACACATGTGGAGGAGACAGATGAGCATGCATGTTCACATCATGGAGATGCTGCACACACAAGTGGAGGAGACAGATGAGCATGCATGTTCACATCATGGAGATGCTGCACACACATGAGGAGGAGACAGATGAGCATGCATGTTCACATCATGGAGATGCTGCACACACACGAGGAGGAGACAGATGAGCATGCATGTTCACATCATAAAGATGCTGCACACACATGAGAAGACAGATGAGCATGCATGTTCACATCATGGAGATGCTGCACACACACGTGGAGGAGACAGATGAGCATGCATGTTCACATCATAGAGATGCTGCACACACATGAGAAGACAGATGAGCATGCATGTTCACATCATGGAGATGCTGCACACACACGTGGAGGAGACAGATGAGCATGCATGTTCACATCATGGAGATGCTGCACACACATGAGAAGACAGATGAGCATGCATGTTCACATCATAAAGATGCTGCACACACATGAGAAGACAGATGAGCATGCATGTTCACATCATGGAGATGCTGCACACACAAGTGGAGGAGACAGATGAGCATGCATGTTCACATCATGGAGATGCTGCACACACATGAGAAGACAGATGAGCATGCATGTTCACATCATGGAGATGCTGCACACACACGTGGAGGAGACAGATGAGCATGCATGTTCACATCATGGAGATGCTGCACACACATGAGAAGACAGATGAGCATGCATGTTCACATCATGGAGATGCTGCACACACATGAGAAGACAGATGAGCACGCATGTTCACATCATGGAGATGCTGCACACTCACGTGGAGGAGACCGATGAGCATGCATGTTCACATCACGGAGATGCTGCACACACAGAAGGAAGAACAGCTGACGCCAGCCATCGTGATTGCTTTTTCTCTTCATGCTCTTGTCCTGGATTCTGAAAATATCGACCTTAATCTGGAGTGTGTCGGTTTCCTGCTCTCCTGTGCTATTTGACACATCTGCTTCCTTCAGAAGCTCAACATATAGTCCCACGTGTGAGGTTTTAACTCTCGAAGAAAGCCTGCAACATTTTTCCTGTTTTCTCACTATTCCACTGATTTTTCTTGGGATTTGGGATTTGAAAAAAATAGAAATTTCCTTTGCATTCTGGGAAGGAATTTTCTCATAGGAAGACTACTCAAAACAGGACTAGTCAAGCCCAGAGGGGTACCGTGTAGCCTCTGGAAGGGGAGAAGCAGCTTTGATACCACAACAGCACATTTAGGCCCCAGGTCCCAGGCCCTGTGAAGACAGGAAAGCACGAACCCCATTCCTTCAGTTTAATTCTGGACAGCCATGTACCAGAAGCAGGGCCAGCAACACAGTAAGAGGCTAATGGAAAGCTTTTAAAAGTGGAAGAAAAGTCTGACATCATGGCTAATGCCTGCAATTGTAGCATTCAGAAGGTAGAGAGAGGCAAGAGGACCTCCACAAATTTGAAGCCACCGTTACCTACATAGCAAGTTCCCAGCCAGTCAGGGTTACATCATCCACCACCCCACACCACGCCCCCCCAAAAAAGGAGGAAGGGGAGAAAAGGAGAGAAAAGAAGGGCAGCAAAGGAGCTGGTAGGTGCACCTGTACCCCCACCCCAGCAACTTAGAGCGCCAAGGCAAGATTACAAGTTCAAGGTCCGATGGGTTACAGAGTGAGGAACAAGCTAGTTTGGACTGGAAAGAGGAGCTGAGCCTGCTACCTGTACCTTGTATGATTATAGTTTCTTGGAGGTGCTTGGCAGGGCTTTAACCTGGAACCTAGAGAGTTTACATCAGTGACAGTATCTGAAAACCCAGAGTTGAGATAGGACAGGGAAGACAGTGGACATTTCAAGACACTCCTGGGAGCATCACTGTCCAGCCACCTGAGAGAGCATGGCAAGGTCACTGTTGCAGAATCCTAGAGGAAACCGGGAATTCTTTCTCTGCCAGGGTTTTGTGGCTGCTTTACTCCCAGGTGAGCAGTGGTTAACCTGCCATATCTGCGCCAGCATCCCCAAAACTCAGGAAGGAAAGAATCTGTGAATCATTAATGTGGTCAGACTGAAGTCGGCCACTGAAATGACCTTCACGGCTCCTTGACGGATGACGTTGGAAATAGACCACACCGCAGAGGTATGGGCCTCTCAAGAACCTATGGAATGCCAAGTGAGGTGCCAAAGGAGGCAAGCAAGTCCCCACCCTACCCTGCATATCAGAGCTGCAGGGAAAGCCAGAGCCTACAAAGCCATTTGTCAAATTAGCTATGCTCATGGGAGAGGTGCAGGTTTCCTCTTACAAATGATGGACACTGAAGTTAGGTTCAGATGTTGTTTCCATGGTCACAGCCAAGAGGGAAGGAACACTTCATAGGCAGGTTCCTGGAAGCAGTGGGTAGGGGCAAACCCTATATACTAATGGTTTTTCCTTATTAAAGATGCAGTTATGATAAAACTGAATTTTTAAATTAGAAGTAGCAAGAGCAATAAACTCCATAATAAATTAGAGAAATTACAACAGCAAACTCAATAAAGTTAATTTTCTTTTAATTTTTTCTTTTCTTTCCTTGTCGCTGTCTCTGCCCCCTTGTGTGTGTATGAACAGGTGTGTGAGTGTGATATGTAGGCAAGCCTGCACGCCTGTGAGGCGACGGGTAGGCTGCATGGACTAACATGTCTTTTTCTGTTACTCCCCACCTTGTCTTTTGAGGCAGATGCTCTCACTGAGTCTGGAACTCTCTATTTTGGCTAGGACGGCTGGCCAAGAAGCCCCCTGGATTTGTTTGTCTCTTCCCCTAAACTCTGGGATTACAAACATGCATCACCACTCCTTGGTTTTTGCATGAGTTCTGGGGTCCCGAACACAGGTCTTTATGAGCCATCTCCTCAGTCCCAACTTACTTTTTAATGTTTTTATTTATTCTTTGATAATTTTATATAATAGATTTTGATCATATCCCTCCCCTCCCCCAACTCCTACTTTATTCCCCTACCCACTCAAGTTCATGTTCTCTTTCTTAAAAAATAAACAAATAAAATACCTACATAAAAAGGAAAACAAGGGTGTCTGATTTGTGTTGACTAACTACCGGGGAGCATGGGGCCGGCCCTGGAGTGTGGTTGATGAATCTGCCCATTGTCACTCCATTGAAGAGAACTGATTTTTCCCTCTCCCACAGCTACCAGTCTGAATAGACTACAGAGGACTTTGTGCCCACGCTTCTTCTCTGTGCTGGGATTTCAGGCAGTCCTTGAGCACACATGCTGCCACAGTCTCTGAGCGTGTGTGTGCATCTGCCCAGGTGTCTGGAAATGCTGCTTCCTTGAAGTCTTCCACCACCTCCACCACCCCCTCGCCCCCGGCTTTTTCAGCCTTTTGCTCTTCACTGTTCTGAGCCTTAAAAGAGGAATATGGTCCTACTTGGGACTGAGCACTCCGAAGTCTCTTGCTGTCTCCTTGTTCCCCAGTTGTGGCTCTCTGTACTAATCACCATCTTCTGTAAGAAGACCGTTTCTCAGACCTATCTTGCAGGCAGGTTATTATTGTAGCTTTCAGACCAAATTATTTTAAATTGTGAGTTATTTCTAGAATTTTCCATCTAATGCTTTTGAACCACTTGACCCCAAGAAATCAAATATGTAGACAACGAAACCACAGAAGAAAGAATGCCTATCTACATAGATGGGGCAATTTGTGCTGGAATTTGTTAAAATCTCTTTATTTTGAAACCATTTCGGGCTTAAAGGAAAGTCACAAATGGAACACAAAGAATTCTAGCATGTCCTTCGCCATCCATCCATAGAGGTGACCATGTTTCATCACCTTTGCCTCCTTGTCACCCTTGGCTCCAGCTACCTACCAGTGGAGCTATCGTTTATCCCCACAGATACAAATCTCAGAGATGGTGTCCCATCAATACAGTCAGTGCATAGTTCATAAAATCAAGGACACTTTGATAGAAGAGGACCGCATCCAGAGCAGGAAAAGAATGTAAACACAGCACTACCATCTAAGCAAGAAAGCCCATTCAAATGCCACCAGTCACCCATGGCTGCTCTGGGCAGAGGGAGAGCATCCCACCCCCAGTCTAGGGTCTTGTATAGGACCACTAGATGCGTCATTGTTAAAGGAGCTGCGGGCCGCTTCCTGCCTCCCAGCTCCCGGCCACCAGCTAGCTTTATACCCGAAATAACAACACACAAATTGTATTCTCTTAAACACTGCTTGGCCCATTAGCTCCAGCCTCCTACTGGCCAACTCTCACATCCTTATCATCCCACCTCCATTAATGTGTGTAGCACCATGAGGTGGTGACCCTCCAGGAAGATTCTAACCTGCGTCCATCTTGGGTCGGAGCTTTATCGCATCTGCCCTGGAGAGGAGAGGCATGGTGTCTGAGCTCACTTCCTCTTCCTCCCAGCATTCTGTTCTGTTTACTCCACCCACCTATGTTCTAACCTATCAGGCCAAGCAGTTTCTTTATTAATTAACCAATGACCTTCCTCCATCACATCATCGTGTCTTTAATCTATGTTAATATGAAGGCTCCCTAATCTTTTGTGGGCTTTTGTGGGGTGGAGGACTTTGACGTTTTGAAGCCTGTATCTTGGTTTGTTATGGCCGTCTTGTTTTGTTTGGGGACAGGGTCTTACTATGCTACACCAACATGCAGCACCAACCAACAATCCTCCTACTTTAGCCTCTTGAGTGTGGGATTACAAATGTGCACCCCCTCATCAGACCAGACTGTCTTAGGTAGCATCCCTCTTTTGTGGTTTATTAAGCTTTCTCAAGATTCCTGAGG
>NW_026068082.1:722028-764520 GCF_014885135.2 Alexandromys fortis
TCCTCCTCCTCCTCCTCCTCCTCCTCCTCCTCCTCCTCCTCCTCCTCCTCCTCCTATTCTCCTCCTCCTCCTCCCTCCACATCAGTCACAGATGTTGCCGGTTCCCACAGCTGCACAGCCAGTCCGCGGGGTGGATGTCTCTGACCGCTCAGATGCTCAGCAAGTCATTCACCTCCAGCATTTTCCACTTAGAATCGATACAGCAAGGGATTGCTCTGCACATGAATATTTCTCACTCTTTTTCCTTTGCATTTGTTTTTGTATCTCATGTGTGTCTGCTGTGTCAGTGTATTGCTGTGTGTACACACATGTGGATGGTCAGAGTACAGCTTTCCGGAACCAGTTCGCTCCTTTCACTGTGCAGCTTCCTGGGAACAAACTCAGGTTGTCAGGCTTGGCAGCAAACGCCTTTACCCTCTGCATTGTCTTGGCAGCCCGTTTTCATAACTTTGGAGGTAAATTTCTAGAGGTGGAACTCTTGGCGCAAAGAGAAAATGCACATGTACTATTTTTAGGGCTTGCCAATTAGCCCACCAGGAAGCTGGCACCAGTTTGAAACCCTGTCACGGATGTGTGAGATGACCTGTTTCCCGCATCCCGGCCCACACAATGTGCTGTGTGCTACGTACTATTTGTCATTTGCCAACCCGAGTGGAAAGTTTCCTCCGTGTACCTTAAGTTGGCTCCCCACTGGGAATGGAGCCAAATGCCTTTCCATGCGGCTGAGGCTGGTGTGTCTTTTGGCCACTCTGGAGGAGACCCCAGGAGGCTACAGCACACACACACAGGATTCTCTGCTTTCTCCCACCTATGTGAGCATGTCACAGTGGGAGAGACTGGCCGTCCAGGGCACCTACACTGAAGATGTGGTAGAGGGATTAAAGAAAGTCACTTGTATGTCTGCTGCCTCTTTTGGACCTGTCCAGACAGGGAGGGTACTGAGACCACCTGGGTAGCTGTCAGGCTTCTGGAATGAAGAGGATCCAGCTTCTCACATGGCCCAACCCAGCACAGTCTGGGGAGGGGAACAGATGACCAGGGAGGAGGTGGGGGCCAGGCGGTGGTAGTAGCTGTCGGGAGTGAAGGCTAAACAACGTTGGCGGGAACCACAGATCAACTTTCATCCCTCTCACTGGCTCCACAGCGCAGGCAGACGATGCTGGCTATTTTGAGACGTTTCCCAGAATGGCGCTCGATGCATATCACGATCTCTCAAGGCAAGCTGGGGACTAGGCTTCCGAGTTTCCTTTGCTCTCCCCAGCAGACACTCCCACGTGTGCTCAAGCCTCACCTCTGTGAACGGCATGCTGAAGTCACAGCAGACAACCACATTTGTCTCTCCTCCTTCCCCAGTATGGAAAAGCACTGTGGCTAGGCACCATTCCACCCTTAGAAACAGGCCCCCCAAATCCACATCTCTGGGGCTCACTGGCTATTAGTGACCCCAGTTTCTGCCTATATGTTGTATTTTCCATATTTGTTGGGTACAGTTCACTAATGCAAGCTTGTAGGGACCTGAGAGGTCCTTCCTGATCTCCAAACACCGTGCAGTATTCCTGTTTCTGATGGGTTTTCCCTAGATGGAAGAGACAAATCAAGGTGTTTATGTATCCTCCTGGGCAGCACATCTGCTCGCCCAGCTGGAGAAAGAGAAGCAAAGAGTAGAGTTAGCCTGCCTACAGATCTCTGCCCAGCTGTGTGTACAAGCTTGGCAGCTGTAGCTATGGTGTCTCGCAGGGGTAAAAGCCCAGCCCTGAGCTCAGCTGGGAATCATGGCGGTATCCTGCATGAGATATCCCTCTGCCACTTGCCCGACTTTGAACTTCCCCACCCTTGAGCCCACAGAACCCCTCCACTCTTCCTGTTGTCCCCTCCATCTTCACAGAGGGGGCAGAAATAGCACAGGAGTCTCAGCCCATTTACCTCACCCCTCTGAGTGGTACCCTCCCATCACCGTTCATTGGGCATTAATGCAGAATTGAGGTAGAGACCTCACTTCCCATATACACACCCCGGGACCTTGGACAACTTCCATGACCTTTCTGAGTCTGATTTCCATGTCTCTAAAATGGATTTAGAAGTCACGTGAAGGCTGGAATTGGGGTCACTGTTCCTTGAGGGGCCTCTGCCAGATACACGAAAGTCGTATGGTGGATCTAAGGCCACCTTTATGTACCCCATCCTTATTCGGGAGGGAGGGAGGGGAAAAGGGAGGAAGGGAAGGAGGGAAGCTGATCCTTCTTTTTCTCCTTCAGCCTCTCTTGCCCCACTCAGTTCCTTTCTCATGGCCACAGCTGAGCAATTGGAAACCTGGTAGTCCGTGTGCACTGCCAGACCCTTCCCTTTATACTCCTCCTCTTTCCAAGGGCGTCCTCTCTTCTTCACTTCACACATCCCTTGGACGCTGCCCCTTGCACCCCTCAGTCACTGGTGCCATCTGCTCCTCCTACCACCTCCAGAAGCCCCCACTGGGCCTTGTGTTGCCCTCTTCACCTCACCCTCCCTCCGCAGCTTTGCTCCAGATGCCAGGCTTCTCACATGAATGCCCATGTGTCTCAAGAACGATCCTCTCCTGGAAAGGGTCTGTTCTAAGTCGCCGACACTGGCTCCCTTGTGCTCCTCAGAGGTCACAGCCTCCTCTGAATGACTCAAGACTCAGACTCATGAGAGCAGAAGTAAACAGAGCAAATAACCACAGCTGCCTCTCAGTTCTTTGGGAACTTTTTGGTAGAGCAATTTGTTAGTTGGGTCTACAAAGTAAATAGGGTGTAGAAGATCCTGGGCATCCAACACAATATCATTCTTATATCTGAACATTTCTGTTTCTAGGACCTAACATGGATAGGAAAGGACTGGAAAGAAGGAATTGGCTCAAATGAACTTAGCGTTAAGCATTAGGCCAGGAACCACCCAATCACCTTCCTCTTTAACTTGCTGAGTTCTTGTCACAGAGGTCATAAACAGAATGGATTCAGCCTCAGAGTGGCAGACAGAAATGTCCTGTTGTCCTGCAGGCCAGGCCTTCCACTCAGATAAAAGCATCTCTTCTTTAGTCAACCTCAATGAGTAGGAGACACAATGACTTATCTTCCCGTTGACCTCACTAGGTTTGGAATCACCTAGGGAGATACACTCTTGGGTGTCTTCAGGAAAGTTAACCAAGGAAGACCCATGCTAAATTTGGATGGCACCATCCCCTGAGCTGGGATCTGAGGCTGAATAAAGAGGGGAAAAGGGAGAAGGCAGTACTCACCAGATTCCTGCATTAGCATTGCCTTCTTCACCATGGCGGACTGTACACCCTCAAACCATGAGCCAAAGGACACCCTTCCTGCCTTAAGCTACTTTTGTCAAACATTTTGGCACAATACTGAGAAAAGTCACTAATAATACAGCCATCTTCCAAAATCCTCTTGGGAAGACAACTTTTCAAATGTTTGAATACTTAATACTTATTTCGTTAGGACAAACAGTATTTTTAATTCCAGAAGCTTTGTCATAAAACTCAAAGTTTTAAGGAAACTCAACACATTCCCAAAGAATGCTACCAGGACGAATGCACTGTTTAAGAAAAGTTAACATCTTACTAATTAACATTGTCATGCCAATTTTAAGATGTGTCATCGAATAATTGAATTTGTGACTTCATGTTCAGATTGTACTCTGTAAACACTTAGGAGATTAAGGGTCATTAAATTTAAAATTAAATACTGGGAGTGATTTATGAACATAGTCTTCAGTGGGTAAGGAAATTCAATTTATTAAGCCATAAAAGACCTGATAAAATTAATGAGTCAGCATTGTTAGACTTGTACATGAAGTAACAAGTCCATTAAGGGTTTAAAATCCCATGGTACACTAGACCTGCCACATGCTGGGCCTGGTGACTCCCATTGCCTAGAGAAGCCATGACAGTGTGTTCTTGCAGGGCCCCTAAACCCACTGGCCTGGTAGGAAGTCCTTCCCTACTCTTGTGTCCTAGCTCCTAGTCTCAGAACCACTTCCCCAGCAACTCCTCAGTATCACTAGAGTGTTCCTCCTCACCTCTCTTTTTTCCCCACCCCTCCTCCTTCTCTCCTCCCTCCTCCTCAAAATCTATATTAGAGTTCAGGGAGACTGTAAAACCTCTGAAGTTGTTTTTCACATGCTTTTCCCCAAAGGGATTTCCATAGCTGACAGCAAACTCTTAAAAACAAAGCAAAAGCAGTCATGTTTGGTTCTATCCTAGGTGTCTGGCTCCAGGCAGTGTCAGGGGTGAGCTCACTCTCCTGACATGGGTCTCAGGCTAGACCAGTCATTGGTTGGACACTCCTACAATCTCTGTGCCACCCTTACCCCAGCACATCCCAGAGGCAGGACAGACTCAAACATGACTGGAAGGGGAAAAAAAGTGTCAATGGGATGATACCTAATAATATTCTGCTATACTCATAGATCGGTGCCTAGCCCACCCAAAAGTCATCAGAGAGGCTTCATGCAGCAACTAAAGGAAACAGATGCAGAGAGCCACGGTCAAACATTAGGCTGAGATCAGGGAATTCCGCTGAAGAGAGAGAGGAAGGAGTAGGAGCCAGAAGGGGTCAAGGTCATCACAAGAAAACCCACAGAATCAACCAACCTGCCCTCGAAGGAAGGAGCTCCAAACCAACAACGAGGAAGCCTGCGTGGGACTGACCTAGGCACTCTGCGTACATGTGACAGTTGTGGGACTCCTAACAGTGGGAGCAGAGGTTGTCTCTGATTCTCTTGCTGGCTTTTGGGACCCCATTCCCCATATTGGGTTGCCTTGCCCAGTCTTAATGCAAGGGGAGGTGCTTAGTCTTATTACAGCTTGATATGCCATGGGAGGCCTGCCATTTTCTGAATAGAAACAGAGGAGTGAATGGGGAGGAGTCACAGGACTTCTGGCAAATTTTCTCCACTCTGTTGTGGTCACTCAATGCTGATGTCAAAGGAGGAACTTTGTTCATTGAGAAGGGTTTCGCTGTATAGCCCTTGAACACACCAGGTAGACCAGGCTGGCCTTGAGCTCTTGGTAATCTTCCTGTCTCTGCCTCTAGAGTGTTAGGGTTATAGGTGTGCATTCAACTGAAGGAAGGGCTTTTACATGTTTCCATCCAGTGCTTCTAAGTCTTGTACTTATTACTAATAAAATTATAGGCAGTGACTCATATGAATCAAATGTTCCTGTTTGCTGGGCATGAGCCAAATGCTTGTCACATGTTATCTCTCTTAATCCCATAAAGTAGATCTTTATTGTCTCCATTTTATACATAAGGAAAACTAGCTTCAGAAAGGGTAGGAACTTTCTAAAAGTGACGATACCTGGTTGAACCCATACTCTTTGGAAGCACAGCAATTGGAAGCATTTTTCTCTTTTAACCACTCCTCTGTAATAAATGAGACCCAGTTTCACAGCCAGTTCCATTGATGCAAAGTATTCTGTTGTCTTAAGGACGAACCACGGCCAGGCAATCTTCATGAAGTGCCCCTCTGATGGATCAGAAACTATCACCCATGAGGTAACAACACGCACGAACAAGACGGTGGTACAACAAATCCTGAGATGATTGGGGGAGTTTTGTTGGGGTGTGTGTGTGTGTGTGTGTGTGTGTGTGTATGCACATGTGTGTGGGCACTTTTCTCCCTACCCACTAGCGCACAAAGTCATTTTCGTAAAGCACAACAGATACAAGCAAACCTGGATCTTTCATGCTGCATTAGCATAGCTGCCCTTTCAAACCTAAGCTACTCACCTGCTGAAAATCCCAAAAGATGTGCTGTCCTCTTTTCGCTGCCTCCAAACACAGCTCCAATGTGGGGTCCTCCCCGAGGCCAGAGTCCATCAGGCAGTACTGTTCATGGACGTCTTTTTTTGCAATGAGTTCCCCCACATAGAATTCCCCAGAAAGGAGGTAGTACACATTCTACAACAGAGCAAGGACACTGTGCTGGGCCCAGTCAGCGGGGGAGGCCTCAGTCAGTAAACTGTACACTAGAAAGCCTAGCTAGTTAAAGAGAGGGCTGGGACCATTCTAAAAGCGCCTAGGGTAGGATTTGAGTTCGAGTCCTCTGGAGATGCAGCAGTCTTAAGTATTTTTCCTACTCAACCATTGTTTTGTGTTCAGGAGATGCGACTTCACGGCCAGTTTCAAGGTTTACTCCCTATACATGGGCATAGAAACTTCAGGGTGTTGGGGAAGACGTGAAGATGGGTGGCCTAGCCATCGGGAGAGCAAGAAGAGCCTGGGACACCGGGCTCACTGCCTTACCCACCAGGCCTAGCACATTCTAGCAAGAAGGGCAGACACAAGAAAGGGCAACTCAGCCCACTTTCCTTGCTCCCAGAGCTCTATGATGGCTGGGCTCTAACATGCCCTTCCTAAGGCTCATAGGTTGGATGGTTGATGGCCAGTTAGTGGATCCAATCACTGAGAGATGACTGGGTCCTGGGCATGCCGATCTAATCAATGGATTCACCGTCTCCTTTGTGGATTCATAATTTGATGATGCTGTTACGGAAGAGGACTAGTCGGAGGAGAACTGAGAACATGTTCTTAGGAATTGCATCTTGTCCCTAGTCTCTCCCCGACCTCCTCCTATGCTTGCATCCCTGATAGCAACTGAAATATGATTTTCTGCCTCACCAGAGGCCCACGGCATTGGAGCCAACCAACCATGGACTGGTACCTTGATCCAAAATAAATCTTTCGATTCTATGTTGTCAATCACAGGTATTCTACCACAGTGATGAAAAGCTGATGAACTTGATTCTAAAAGAATCATGACTTGCATGGATGATGGACAGGACTTACCTTTGAAGAACTCTCTCAACTGAAGTTAAGACACCACCAATAGAAGCCCAAGTGATGCTGGCCACAGGGAAGCAGCCTTCCTTCAAATCCCTAACCTGATACAGACCTTCAGTAAGCTTGGATGGGTCTTTGTGACTCAGGGTTCCAACTGTTCTGCATTCTCAGTGACTGAGTTCCCTAAAGACACCCTCCACTTGGTGTCGTGTCTATGCCAACAGGCAAGGGAACTTCCTTCCCCCTCTCTTCTCTGGCCTGCTTCCTTCTGCAGGAGCATAGGCGGGCTTGCTTGTCCAATGTCCAAGGCACACATCAGAAGAATGAATGGCAGAGCCACAAGCTTAGAGGGGAAGAGGTGATGGGGGAGACTGCCCATAAGACTATCACCAGGAGGATGAATGTCACCAGCAGAGCCCTTCTGCCTGTCCTCCCTGCCCCTGTGGGCCTGCCTGTCACTGTTGTAGTTTTTGAATGAACAAGACATGCTTACACATTACCCAGAATGCTCATCTCCCGCCTTCCCCACCCTTCAACAGTACAGACACTCTAACCCATGGCATAGGTTCTCTGAGCCTGCACACACCCACTACCTGGACAGGGAGGCCAGTGAAGAGATACCTGTGCACTGGACTCACGACATGGTTTCATTTGGAGGGAGTTGTCTGGAACAGGTCCTCGGTTCAAGCAAATGCTGTCATCCAAGGAATTTTTCATCTAAAGGAGAAAATACAACCACACTGTTGGAAAAGAAATATAGAAAGGAGACACTCCAGGCCCTGTGGTTTGGGTTATACCACGGGAGGACAGCAAACACAACCAGCAGAGGGCGATCTGATCCTGCCCATTTCAGAGGTGGGTGGGCAACCGTGGGATGGGGAACTAAGAGGGTCAAGCAAGGGATGCATTTGCAAAGGGAACAGAGGTGGAGGAGAAAAAGAACAAGATGTTGGGAAGAAAGAGAAGAAAGGAAGCCTCTCAGGACCAAGAAGGAAGAATGGACTTGGGCCGGATGGGTTTGACCCCTTGACTGCTTTGGGTTTCAAGCCTTGTCTTTCTACAATGAAACAGTTCTAATCTGAGCTGTGGCTTTCAGCGCATACCCTTCCATAGAAGACGATGTTGGGCATTGGTGTCAGGAGCGGGTAGACAGTTTTCAGGTACCAGTCAAAGGTTTTGCATTTCAGTTTCTCCCGGAGTGCCTTTCTGGAAGAAATGTCTCCGTAGTCGATCCCAGAGTTCTGAAGAGAAAATACGGGTTGGCATATGCTCATTAGACTTCAAAACACCCTTGACCCCATCAGTTGCTGTGGACCATGTGGGCACTGGCTGTTTTCTCGGAACCTAGAGGTGACCTTGATACTCATATTCACAGGGAAAGCAGAAGCCTGGAGCCCTGGGTGCCCCGCCTAGCTTCTTCTCCTCACAGAGCCTGTGTGGGGGCCACTCAAGCTGATTGCTCATCACTGATCTCTCCTGTTTTGAGATGCCACTGGCACCAAAGATATATAAAATACAATGGCCAGAAAATACTTAAACGAAACTTCCGGTACCACGCTTCAGCCTGTGACGGGAACTTTGCGGAAGTGTTGCTTGCGAGGAACCACCATGAAGGGAGGCAGACAGAGAAGAAAATGTGGAAACTGTGTGTATCTACCATCTTTCCAGAATTTTTGTGAGGTCTGTTTCTGAGGGTACTCAGTTCATTGGCCTAGGGAACTTCCTTTATAGCTCAACACAACCGGAATGCCAAGCTGCTGAGATAGAAAGCCAAGGATGATGGGGAGGGGGCTCATTTGCCCTCCAGGCCTGCGAGCCTGAACACCGGGAGACTCCCTCTCCCTACAGGAGCTAACTGCAGGAGCCTGCTGACATCTTAGTAACCACTTTGATGACTTTGAACTCTGAAGGAGGTTCAGGAATTTCTGCACATTTTATCTTCTCCCGATCTAGTGGTTCCTGAGCCACACCCCGCTCCTGGTCTCTACGCTTGCCTTCTAGGCTAATCCCACGGCTTCCCCAGCTTTCTGGAGACTCCCCAGACTTCTCCTGTGATGGATGAAGAGGAGTTTGCCAATGAGGTGGCCGGTCTCTGTGAGCCAAGCGCATCTCAACAAGCAGGATCCAGAGGTCAGGGAGAAAACAGAGCACAGCCTCAGGCAGCTGGGATAAAGTGGGCTCAGCTCAAAGCACCCCCTTTCATGTGAACCCAACAACACTACAGAACCTCCTCCCATACATCCATGCCACTGCCCTATGCATGCCCTCTTAAGAGAGCAAATGCCTGGACCTGGGTATGTTGCTCTGTGAGGAGAATGCTAGCCTTGCATGCATGAAGCCCTGGGTTCGATCCCCAGCACTGCATGAAACCAAGTGTGGTGGCACATGCTTACACTCCTGGCCCTTAGGAAGTGGAGGTAGGAGGGTCAGAGACCCAGGGTCCTCCTCAAAGCCAGTGGGGGCTACACAGTCCCTATTTCAGAGGAAGATGGAGGACAAAAAGGCCCTTTGTTCAACACTTCTCACTATCAAGTGAAGAACACGGAATCTGGAAGGCAGACATGTCTGAGTTTTGTCTCTGCTCCTCACTGTCTGCACCAGTGTTATCTCCAACCATTTCTTTCCACCTCTCTTTGTCTCTGGGCTTCCTCATCCACAAAACATCCTGGAGGTGCACTCTGATGGCTAAAGAACTCATATATGAGCCAGTATGCGGGCTCAGACTTATATTCCTGTCACTGAGGAAACTGAGGCAGGATTACCATGAGCTCTATGCCAGCTTCAGATACTGTGAAGACCCCCACCTTTAAAATTGAATACATCTAGTACCTGGACACAGGGTCATATGTCCATCCGACTGCGAACTGTAGTCACACTGGGGACCGTACCTTACTCCACCAAGCCTAGGATGCTTCGTTTGTCCCCTCCCTTCTCATCCCCCACCGTTACTGCCACCTCCTCCTCTTTTATTTTTCCTTCTGTTCAGTGCATGACCAACCTCGAGAGGAATGTTCCAGGCCAAGTAGACCATGTATTTGTGTTTGTCCATCCAGATTTCAGCCACCCGCAGAGCGTTCCGCCGCAGGGGAATCGCTGGGTCCAAGGCATAGGGCTTGTGGGATCTCTCCAGGTGCCCGACCCGGGAGCAGGGTAAGATCTCAATCTTCCCTCCACACTGCCACACCTGCAGGAGAGGGACAGTGCCACCTTCCTTCAATAACAGGGTCCTACAGCCAATGAACGGACAAAGCCCCTCTCTCTCTCTCTCTCTCTCTCTCTCTCTCTCTCTCTCTCGCTCTCGCTCTCGCTCTCGCTCTCGCTCTCGCTCTCCTTCTCTCTCTCTCTCTCATTGTTTTGAGGCAGGGTTTCTCTGGTGTAACAGCTCTGGTTGACCTGGAACTCTCTTTGTAGATCAGGCTGACCTTGAATTCACAGAGATCCTCCTGCCTCTTCCTCCCAAGTGCTGGGATTAAAGGTGTGTGCCACCACTGCCCAGCGAGACCCTCCCCTTTTGAGAAAAGGTCTCACCCTGCAGCTTAAGTTGGCCTGGAGCTCACTATTTAGCCCGAATTAGCTTCATTACAGTCTTCCAGCCTTAGTTCCTTGAGTGCTGGATTGGGGACAAGGGTCACCACAACCAGCTTGGGAAACTTCACTCTTCCCATTCCCACCTCAATAGCACCTCCCAGAGGTCTCGCATAAATCGACCTAGTCTGTCAAACTGCTTCTCTCCTGGTGTCAGATAGCCCTGTCTGTCCCACCTCCTTCGGGAAGTTCTCCTGAAAGAGACTCAGAAGGGATTGCCTGTTCCTCAGAATGAGAAAGCCCAAGACACCAGAGGCTCCACACCCTGAGCCACTCGCTAGCCAGCTTCCCATAATCCTTTTCTGATAGCATGCAAGAGGCACATCTGTAGGGTGGGCAGATGTTGGTAGCCTCCTTGATCCCTCCTCCTGGGGCCAGCACCCTCCCCCAACCCTTTTGCCTTGAGTATGGGCCTTCCACCTTCCACCCAACAAACCACGGCAGAAACAAGAGGATGCTCTTGAATATATGTGTGGCTACGTGATAAAAGACAGCACCACTCATCTTGCTAGAAGACATCATCTTTTGTTGACTTTGAAGAAGCAAGCCACTGTGGGATAAGGTACCAAACAGGGAGGGACACCTAACCAGAAACTGAGTGACTTCCAAGTGCCAGTCAGCAGAAAACCTGAATGTTGCCTCAGTTGGTTAAGACTTCAAGGCGCTGGACGCTATCAACATCCTATGACCTTAACTGCAAATCCTTCCCCAGTCCTGCCTCAGGGAGAGCCCAGTACTGACTGGCTATTGGTGTTCAGCCTTGCATAGACCCTGATCACACATGCTGTGAGTTTATAAATACATCTTGCTAGACGTGATGATGTGCACCTGTAAGCTCAGCCATGGGCAGATGAAAGAAAGCAGGTGTGTTGTATGTTCAAGAACACCTTGGTCTACATAGCAAGTTGAAAACCAGTCAAGACCACATAATGAGACCCTGTCTGGGGGCGGGGAACATGAAAAGAGCAGAAAGGAAAGTGAGGGAGGGAGGGAGGGAGGGAGGGAGGGAGGGAGGGAGGGAGGGAGGGAGGGAGGGGAAGGCAGGGGAAATTACAGAGAAAGACCTTCCCAGGACTTCCTGGCCCGGATCTGTCATTCCAACTACCCTAGGGGCTAAGGGAAAATTGCAAATTCAAAGTTTATCTGAACTACAGAGTCAGTTCAAGGCCAGCCTGAGCAACTTAGTGGATCACATCTCAAGGCCAAAAGTAAAAAGCGGCCAGAGAATATAGCTCAGTAGTAGTGAGTCCTGAGCACTTAAAGGAAAAGGAAAGAATGCATCTTGCTCTAAGATGCCTGGTTTGACCTAATGTCACACAATGATACGTAACTAACTTGTGCCGTTCTTCCCCATATTCCCATGACTTGTGGTCCAGCAATGATTAGTCTTTCAGTGAACCTGATGGAGCCCCAGCTCACTCTCTGGAGCCCTGGCTCACTTGATGGAGCACCGGCTCACTCTCTGAAAATACGTGCTCATATTTGGCATCAAAAATGTGAGATTTCTGAAGATTTATTTTCTTGATTAAATGGTAAGTGTGTGTCTGGGATGGTGGAGTTGATATGTGTATAAGAATACAGCTGCTCACGGGGACTAGAAAAGGGCATCAGATCCCCTGAAGATGGAGTTAAAAGTTGTTGTGAGCTGCCTGCCATGGGTGCTGGGAATCGAACACACTACATATTCTTAACCACTGAGCTATTTCTCCAACTCCCCAAAAAATACGGTTTTGGTGACAGTAGGTTTTTCTCATTCTACTGGGCTGATACCATATTTCCTGTGTCTTCTCCTCATGGTGACCTCAAGAGGTGGCAATTTCTGGCAAAATTCTGGCAAGTTGCTCCAATTTAGGTTGTCAGCCTCCTACACTGCTCTGACCCAAGAGCTGCTGGCCCATCCCATGCCAGTTCAGTTAGCACAGCAGAAGTATGTCCACCTGAGGAATAAATCTTATTAAGTGACATTCACAATTGGTGACCCTCATTTCCTGCTCCTTCAGCTCTTGATCCACAGAGGAGCTTCCTTCCTGAACAGTCAGGCTCACATCTGGACTCCACAGCTGCCTAGTTAGACAAATCGCCCCCTTCCTGAGCCTCTGCTCACTTGTGCGCAGGAAGAGTCAGCTGCCTTGGGGCAGTTAGGAGGACTCGATGGCATACCAAGTACAGCAGCTAGTGGCTCCAACAAGGGAACAAAGGCAGATCTTTCCAAGTCCTTCTCTGTCTCTCCTCATTAGCCCAGATCTTGTAGACATTATATCCTAATTTAATTTGTTTCTGGCTTGTTTTTTTTTTTCCAGTCAATCATTTAAGAATTCAAATTCAAACACTGGGGCCGGGAGAAATGACGCGTGGTCTAGAGTCTCAGATGTCCTGAATTAGATTCCAGGCACCAGGCTGCTCACAACTGTCTTTAACTCCAATTCCAGGGGAGTTGATGCACTCTTCTGGCCACCAGAGGTACTGCATACATGTAGTGCAGAGAACAGGCAAAACAACTACATGCGGAAAATAATTTTCTAAAAAATTCAAGTACAAGGTAAAGTATGTTGGCTCATACCAATAATCCCTGTACAAGAGATTCTGAGGTAGGAGATTACCATGAGTTCATTTGGACAAAATGCAAGACCCTGTTCAAAAAACAAAACAGAAAATTAAGCTTTTGTTTCAGTTTTTACAGTTGGTGGGATTTTACAATTCATGTAAATTTAGGAAATGAAAAAAGATTGCTTATAAAATAATGAATTTTATCCATTGTTCTTGTTGAACAATTTTAAACTTGGCTATTTATTTATTCATTAGTTTATTTGTTTTTAATTAAAATGTGTTTATAAGTGCTGTATTTAAACACAGTTTGTATAGATGTATATACATGTGGAGATCCACGGTGACTCGGGGAGTCTTCCCAGAATCTCTCACTGAACCTGAAGCTATCAGCTAAGCCGGCTGGCCAACGAGCCTCAGGGACCCCCAAGACTGGGGTGCCAGGCATGCACTATCATGCATCTTATGTGAGGTTCAGGGATCCTAGATAAAATCCTCATGCTTGATTATTTGCCTATAGCATATTATTCCATGCTTTGAGACAGGGTCTTACCTTAGAGCCCAGGCTGACCCTTGAACTCACAGCAATCCTGCCCGAGCCTCCTGTGTGCTGGAATCACAGACAGGAAGCCCCACCTCTGACTTCACTATGCCAATGTGTTTTCACTTTCCAGTCTATCGCTTTGCCTCTCACCCCTTCCATAGATGTGAAGTTTCTGCTCATAACACCCATCCTAATGCTTCTCATGAATTTAACCCTCACCATGCAGAACACACAGGTATTGTTTTTATCCTCTCTTAATAACATGTCCATATTTGTCAGGGAGGATGTGACAGCCAGATTATGAACCCAGCAGTCCACACGTCACTCTCTGGCACAGTGCCTATGATACAGGTGCTTCATGAATGCTGTCCTTTTCCACCCCTCATTCCCCCCACACACACATCCATAGGCACGAATAAAACACTACCTGTCAGAAGATGAGCAGTCCATACCACTCCGGTATTCTCCAGGTTCCGCTCTTAAAGAAAGGCAGATCCCCACAGATGGCCAGAGGGAAGTGCTGGGCACACTACTACCCCTCAGGAAAATGAAAACTCAAACCCACAATGATGTGTCACTTCTTCATGTTAGAAGACCCACTATCCAAAGGACAAAACCAGCAAATGCTGACAAGGACCTGACAAAAATGAAGCTCTTACACACTGGGACAAGAATGCAAGTTATTGGGATCATTATGGAAAACTATATGAAAGATCCTTGTGGTAGTTTGAAAGAAAATGGTCCCCAAAGGGAGTGGCCCTATTAGGAGGTATGGCCTTATTGGAGGAAGTGTGTCACTGTAGGGGTGGACTTTGAGGTATCTTTTGCTCAAGCTTCCCTCAGTGTGACAGTCAGTCAACTTCCTGTGGCCTGCAAGATGCAGGAGTCTCAGCTCTAGCACCGCCTCTGCCTGCATGCCACCATGCTCCCTGCCGTGATGATAATAAAGTGAATCTCTGAAACTGTGAGTCACTCCAATTAAATGTTTTCGTTATAAGACTTGCTGTGGTCACGTTATCTCTTCACAGCAATAAAAACCCTAAGAAGATAATACTAGGGACTGTGATAGGCCTGACCACAATATTATTTGGAATAATATGTACATTGGTACTTTGGGTTGTAGACAGAAGTTTCTGTCCTGCCTCATCCCACGGTCATTCAATCCCAAAGAAACACACAGAGGCTTAAATTATTTATCAACTGTTTGGCTCTTAGTTCAGGTTTATTATTAGTAACAGGTTAATTATTATAGTCTCTACAACTTAAATCTATTTATAATTCTTATCTACATTTAGCCACGTGGCTTGATAACTTTTATCAGTAAGGTATTCATTCTCATCTTACTTCCTCTGTATCTGGCTGGTGACTGTGTCTCTGTATTTTCTCTCCCCAGAATTATCATACTCTGATTGCCCCACCTATACTTCCTGCCTCACTAATGATCAATCAGTGTTTTATTAGACCAATACATATGACAAATATTTACAGTACACAAGAGCTTTATCCTGTAGAAGGAGCTGCGGGCAGGCCTGTTTTTCGTCCCACCCGGCTCCCGCATGGTTAGCTTTACATCCAAATTAACAACACATAAATTGTATTCATTTAAACACTGCTTGGCCCATTAGCTCTAGTCTCTTACTGGCTAACTCTCATATCTTGCTTTAACCCATATCTAATAATCTGGGTAGCACCACGAGGTGGTGTCTTACCAGGAATATTGTAGTGTACATCCATCTTGGGCTGGAGCTTCATCGTGTCTGCCCTGGAGAGAAGAGGCATGGCGATTGCCTCACTTCCTCCCAGCATTCTGTTCTGTCTACTCCACCTACCTAAGGGCTGGCCTATCAAATGGGCCAAGGCAGTTTCTTTATTAACCAATGAAAGTAATTCCTCCATCATTATCCCAAAACATTTCTCCTTTTTCTTTCCAAAACAAGAACCCTGGTCCTAATTTCCTTTACTTAGTTTTTTTTTTTTTTTCTGACCATTCTGACCATTCTGTAACAACTTGTAACCAACATGCTAAACAAAGACAAACATCCATAATCCATTTTGGGGGAATGTGGGTATAGTTTTCTAAGCTACTTCTTGTTGATTGGGTGCACTGATAATCTTATGGGGACCCAAAGAAAATTTAGGATTATGGTCAAGTCCTGACTGGAGTACTAACTGAATCATGTCAGCTAGCAGTCTTGAAGCTGTTCTAGATGTAAGACTCAGAGGAAACTGAAACAGAGATACTCTAAAGTGGTGGATCATCTGGACCATCCACTCCTATCAGAGATTTTTCAGGGAGTCTTCCTTGATCAAACCTTATTTTTCTTAATCCAGAATGAATTCACGGCCTCTCATTGTCCATATAAACAAAAGCAGAACCTCTTTACCAAAGTAAAATATCTTTTGGCTTATATTTTGAAGTCAAGATATTTTTAAAATAAATAAGTTTGTTTAATCCAGCAGCATTTATAATCAAATGTTTTTTAACAGCTGTTTTTCCTTCCTCAGGAGTCAAACAATTCAAAGACACTACAATAACATACAGTATTCAGATTCACTGTGTATTTTCCATCTTTTTGTGGCTTTTCTTAAAACTCTATTTCTTTTATTTTTAATTTTTGGTGTTTTGAGACAGGGCTTCTCTGTGTATCTTTGTCTGCTATGGATCTCACTCTATAGACTAGGCTGTTCTTGAACTCAGAGATCTGCCTGCTATACCCAATTACTCTATTTCCTTTTTTTAAAGGACTTTCTCTATTTTTTCTCTCCCAAGCCTACATATATTTTTAAACACACTGTAAACCATTTAGAGTTTTTTCTCATCCGAATCTGTCTTTACTGTATATATCTATCTTTTTCTGACCAATGAGTCTTTAATCTGCTAAGTGCCATGGCTAGGATTAAAGGTGTTGCTTTGATGGCTGCATCCACCCCATTTCTTAGCTTTCTAAGAGTTTAGCTTCATGGTGGAGGTACTGGTGGGAGCCATGTTTAATGCCACAACTCTGTGGAGTTTCAAGGTCCATTCCACCATCAAGAAGCCTGATGCCAGCTGCTCATAAACACCATTTAAGTGTTAGTGGCAACCTCTTAAAAGAGCCACCATGTGGTTTCTGTTGCTCATGCTGAGTCACTGAGTCAGGAAGCCTCTCTTAAAGGAGCTACTTCTCTGTTCACAGCCAGAAACAGAGCCTACCAGAGAAAAGACAGTTACCAAGAAGCTGTTCTTAACTCTGTTCTTGTCTGTCTAGCTTTCTCAGGCTATCTGTGGAAATTCTTGCCAAAGGTTTGGAGATCATTTGTAGACAGATATTTCTGTCCCACCTGGTCCCATAGCTGTTCAGTCCCAAAGAAACACACAGAGGCTTATATTAATTATAAACTGTTAGGCTTCTTAGCTCAGGCTTATTATTTTTTTAATATTTATTTTATTTATTTATTATGTATACAATAATCTGTCTGTGTGTATGCCTGCAGGCCGGAAGAGGGCACCAGACCTCTTTACAGATGGTTGTGAGCCACCATGTGGTTGCCGGGAATTGAACTCAGGACCTTTGGAAGAGCAGGCAATGCTCTTAACCACTGAGCCATCTCTCCAGCCCCCTCAGGCTTATTATTAACTAGCCCTTACAACTTAAATTAACCCATAATTCTATCTATGTTTAGCCAGGTGACTTGGTACTTTTCTCAGTGAGGCATTCTCATCTTATTTCCTCTGCATCTGGCTGGTAACTGTGTCTCTGCATTTCCTCTTCCCAGAATTCTCCTAGTCTGATTGTTGTGCCTATACCTCCTGCCTGACTACTGGTCAATCAGCATTTTATTAAACCAATATGAGTGACAAATCTTTACAGTGTACAAGAGCATTTTCCCATAGCATTGTGTCATGAAAGAAGTGGAATGATTTAAGCATTGATTAATAGGCCATACTCATAGGAGCATGGAAGACAGTGGTGCTGAGTGTGATTTGATGAACTCTCCAGGGTTGGATCAAGAAGTTTCAGAGGAGAAGAATTTAATATGTTGCCTAGAAGTTGTTCTTGTGGTATTTTGGTGAAAGAAGTGGCTGCCTTTTGTCTGAAGAGTCTGCCTGAGGCTAAAGCTAAGAATTTTGGGGTAATTCCCTTAGCAGAGGAAGGAAATCTCCAAACAACCTAGTATAGACTCTGTTGTGTAGATATCAGTGGTAACTATAATGAATATATATAATGAGAAGGAGCAAGCTGAACAAGGGGAAATGTTTGAGAAGAGAATGGGCGCCAGAAAGTGAAACAAAACTTACTCTTCTGTTCAAGAAGATAAATGGATTAAGAAATTGAATAAAGGGAGTGATGATCTCGAAGCAAAATCCTGCCCACTTAAGCTTCAGACTTGTAAAAAAGAAATGAAGAAAAGCTTAGAGCTGGGTATGGTGGGGCACACCCTTAGTCCCAGCACTGGGAAGGCAGAGGATGGTGAATCTTTGAGTTTGAGGCCAGCCTGACCTACAGAGCAAGCTTCAGGACAGTCGAGCTTAGGCAGTGAAGGACAGAAAGCTGGTAAAGATGCAACTGGATGAGAGGGTCATATTCCAGACCCAGTAAACAGCAGAACTTGGAAGCTTCAAGTTGTGTGGTTCTGGCTTTAGAGCTAAGGACCAATGAAAGGAGTTATGGAATAAAGCCACTGAGGCCAGGCCTGTGTCAGGGTGTCTCTGAATGGAGGCCAATAGAAAGGCCATTGCGTGAAGCTGTGAAGTTGAAGTCTGGATCTCCATGGAGAACCCAAGATGTTAGAGATGCCAGAGTCGTGGGATACCTCCCAAGGAGAGCTGCTAACAGGGAGTGGAACCAGCCAAAGAGAAAGGTGTTACAGTCAACAAAGCTGGAACAGAATTAGAGATGTAAAGAGAATATTTATATCAGACATGGAGCTGCAGAGTTTGGAGTTTGCCCAGCTGGTTTTCAGTGCTTTTGTCCAGTATTTCCTTGCTCTGCTCCTTTTCCTGTGTTTTGGAATGGAAATGTACACCCTGTACCATTATAACTTGGAAGTATGTAATCTGCTTTTTTTGTTGATTTTTGTAGAGGGATTACAATTAAGAGATTGCCGTGTCTCTCAAAAGAGACTTTGAACTTCCAAACAGTTTGAGATTGATATTGTATGGTCGAAAGTGAGATCCCAGCCCTCTGACACCCCTAGATCCAAGGAGCCTGGAAGCATCACCCCAGCCCCTGGCCTGGGAGTTGCCTTAGTCCTGACTCCACCTCCAAAAAAGCCCACCAAGCGCTGACTCCTCCCCAGGGAGGGTCAGGACCACTCCCACAGGCTATTTAGGCTGCCACCCAAATCAGAAACACGTGGTCTCCGGGTTTTGCATGGTTCCCCANCTCTCTCTCTCTCTCTCTCTCTCTCTCTCTCTCTCTCTCTCTCTCTCTCTCTCTCCCTCTCCATGCTCCTGGTCACCTGGGAGCACTGGGGCATTTTTGTTAGGTCTAATTTAGTCTGACTGGAATTATTTGTGTTGGTGGTGAGGCGTGTCTTAAGATTAT
Organism: Alexandromys fortis; assembly: GCF_014885135.2. Taxonomy (NCBI): domain Eukaryota; kingdom Metazoa; phylum Chordata; class Mammalia; order Rodentia; family Cricetidae; genus Alexandromys; species Alexandromys fortis. Next base: position 741,039 of record NW_026068082.1, read on the forward strand.
TCCTAACAGGTATAGACTATGGAGTCTTTTGAAGTTGGGTTGAATGCATTTTTTTTTTTTTGCATTGTGATATAACTACAAGTCTTTGGGTTCCAGGGAGTAGTGGCACTATTAGGTGTGGCCTTGTATGTTACTATGGAGATAGGCTCTGAGATCTCTTTTGCTCAAACTCACCTCCGTGTGACAGTCAGTCAGCTTCCTGTTACCTGAAAGATGTAGGACTCTCAGCTGTTCCTCCAGCACCACATCTGCCTGCATGTGGCTATGCTTCCTGCCATGATAATAAAGGACTGAACTTCTGAAACTGTAAACCAGCCACCCCAATTAAATGTTTTCTTTATAACAGTTGCTGTGGGGTGGGGGCTGGAGAGACATCTCAGTGGTTAAGAGCACTGCCTGCACTTCCAAAGTCCTGAGTTCAATTCCCAGCCACCGCATGGTGGCTCACAACCATCTGTAAGGAGATCTGGCGCCCTCTTCTGGCAGACCTACATGCATGTATACTAAAAAAAAATAATTTTTTTTTTAAAAAAAAGAGTTGCTATGATCTCTTCACAGCAATAAAAACTGTAACTGAGACAGTCTTCAAATAATTAAACACAGAATTACCATGTGAGCCAGCATTCCCATCACGGTGCACAAATCCAAAGGGAAATGAAAGCATGCCAATCAAAGAGAGTCCCACCCTCCCACTATAGCATTCCTCACAATGGCCAGATATGGAAGCAGCCAACTGATGAGGCTATAACTATGTCAAAAAAAAAATAAGCTCAGTTTAAGTTTTTTCTTTCTTTGGTTGAAATTGCAAAAATGGACCTTTAGAAATACCATTCATTTATTCTATAAAAAAAAGAAGCACTAGACATTTCACCCCTTCTATGTAAAATATTGATATGTCATTGTTTTGTTTACAAAATCTGAAATATTAGACCTTCTTGCATTACTTATATACTGCAAACTTTTCTTGAAAAAGAAAGTATGCATGTGCACACACACACACACACAAACACACACAAAAACTATTTAGACATTAAAAGAGCGTGACATGATGGGTCTAGACATTTTAAGTGGAACAAATACAGGCCCAAAAAGGCAAATACCATGTGATCTCATTCAGGTGTGGACTCTAAAAGGTTGGTCACACAGAAGCCGAGAGTAGAAGAGTGGTTACTGGAGGCTAAGATGATGGAGGAAGGTCATTGGTTAAGTAATAAAGAAACTGCTTGGCCTCATAAGTTAAAACATAGGTGGGAGGAGTAAACAGAACAGAATGCTGGGAGGAAGAGGAAGTGAGCTCAGAGGCCATGCTCCCCTCTCCCGGGCAGATGCAATGAACTCTGACCCAAGATGGACGTAGGCTAGAATCTTCCTGGTAAGCGCACCTTGGGATGCTACACACATTATTAGAAATGGGCTAGTCCAGGTGCGAGAGTTAGCCGAGAAGAGGCTAGATATAATGGGCCAAGCAGTGTTTAAAAGAATACAATTTGTTTCAGGGTGGAAGCTAGCAGGCAGCCGGGAGCTGGGTGGCAGAAATGCAGCCCACAGCTCCCACTACACTAAGAGGACTGAAGGGGGTGAGTATAGGAGTTGGTCGGTGGATGAATGCTATCGTTTGGGGGCCCAAGCTCAAGTGTGATATGCCCAGCATGATGACTCTAACTGCCAGCATCCACTGTAAACCCTAAAGGAGCCAGAAGAGAGGATTTTTGAAGGTCCTCACTCTACAGACATGGCCGAGGTTTAAGCAGATAAACTGTCAATCACCCTGACTGCCCCAAAGCAGAGCAGCGCCTTACCCTACACAGATGTGGACAGTTGTGTAAGAACTGAAAAGCAAAAGCAATAGGAAAAACCAAACCTGCCTTAAAAGGAAACCATGGAAAACAAAAGAAGCAGGGATGAGCCTGCAAACCCAGCCACCTAGGCATCAGTGACCTACGCCATCCCATCAGAGGAAGAGCGAGAGCCTTTCCCGAACACTCCTTGCGTTTTCAGCATTGTGTTTAAACATTGATGTCTAAAAATCCCAGCCTGGGCCCTCAAGACCCGGGCTGGCTAGAAGACACCCACAGGCCCACCTGGCACCCTATGGTGTTAGAAGTGTGGACCCATGATGGTGGGCGAGTGTGAGGTGGAGAAATGGGAGAGAGGGAGGAGCAGAATGGCTCCTGTGCTGTGGAAGGAGGCAGAATGAGAGGTGACAACCGTGAGGAGGAGGCAGATGTGGGAGGCCTTCTTGACACCTAAGAAGTCCTATAATCAGGCTAGGTGTAGCTCTGAGTAGAATGATTGCCTAGTATAAAGTCCTGGGCTCCATGCTAAAAGTCCACCATCACCTGGTAAGGTGACCCACACCTGCAGCCCTTGCACTCAAGAGGCAGGGGAAGGAGGATTGCCATGAGTTTAGGGCCAGCTTGATCTACATAGTCCGGCCTAGGTCTTCTAGGAATACACAGTGAAATCTGGACTAAAAAAAAAATGGGGGTTCATGACTGTATTCCCAGAATTTTAGAAGGATGCAGGAGAATCACCAGGAGCTCAGGGCTAGTGTTGTCTACATAGTGAGTTCCAGGACAACCTAGACTAATGAGTAAGACCCTATCTCAAAAAACAATGTTTTGACCAAAATACAAGTCCCACATGATTAAGTGTTGTGGAATGTTATTTTAGCTGGGCCAGGGTGTTACATTTGGTTATGCTGTGGAACATGACTGACCATGTAAAGGTGTGTTCTGTTTATTTCTGCTGTCTTTGATTAATGATGTAAGGAATTCTGTCTTCCCTGAAAATGGTCTACCACAGATATCAAAAATTCCTGTGATCTTCTGGAGAAAAAGGGACATCTTCACAGCCTCAACTCTACCACTGACCACCAAAGCTTTCAGATCATGGAACACAGAACTGTACCAGAAAGTTCCTCTCCAGAGTCCTATTGCCTACCACTTGCTCTTCAGCCTAGGAGCCTGGAAACGTGACAATCTGTGGCCAATACGCTCAGCTGAGTTCTAGGATGCCAGAATTCCTAGGACTTTCCAATACATCCCCTCCTGCTTTGTCACATAGAGAAGAAGAGAGCAAGTACATACCCTCAGGCTAAGCTCCACATTCTCTCCTCCGTAGCCCAGCATCCCGCCATCCAGAGCCCCGATCTCCAGCAAGAAGATCCTGTTGGCGGCCATGATGCCCATGATGGATGGACTTCTGCAGAGTACACGGTAGGAGGGTTACTAATCCCCCTCCAAGCACCAGGTCGGCATGGAGGGGAGGACTGGGAAGACCACAGTGGTCTTCAGAATCCTGCCTAAGTCTCTTTATCCTGGAGGCTTTCGGAAAAGTGCAGGCTAGACTGAAGGCATGCTACCTGCTGTTGCCACCCTTCACAGGTGACACCAGAATATCATCTTTGTCATCCTTCCTCATAGTCTGATAATGCTAGAAGGGACCTCAGGTACTTTCTAAAATGCTAAATACCTTTGTTTTTTTTTTCTCTCTCTCTCTGAAAACCTAGATAATGCCAAAGGTCTCTGATCTATTTATTTATTTATTTATTTATTTATTTATTTATTTAGGTTTTGCAAGACAGGGTTTCACTGTGTAACAGCCTTGGCTGTCCTGGAACTAACTCTTCTAAACCAGGCTGGCCTTGAACTCACAGAGATCCACCTGTCTCTGCCTCCCTCCCCGAGTGCTGGGATTAAAGGTGAGCACCACCACCACCTGATTTGCGTCTCTGATTTCTAATCTGGGGTTAGGCCTTTGGGTTTTTATTATTATCACTGTTACGTGCTTTTCTTATCCTGTATCTGCTCCTCCACTTTACCTCCGTTCTAATCATCGAAGCTAGACAAGTCCTGCCCAGTGCATTCTGATTACCGTCTCTCGGCAGACTCACACTTACGTCATTGGAGCAGTGACATCACCCACATCGATCCAGGCTTGTGGTATGGGATCATACTGGCACCACAGCTTCCAGTCAAACCCATCTGCTGCCAGCTCGTACTTTTCCAGCTCGAATGTATTGAAATTAATATTGTCAAACACAGGGGACACGACCACAGTGTGGTCTTCCTGAATCCGAGACAAAATGGGCTCAGCCCTAGAAGAGAACATCGTTAAGCGCTGCAGTGAGACTACGTGGGTCAGTGGTGGGCTGGAGCAGGCAGAGACACTGTGAACATCCCCTTCACAGGGAGGGCATTCTTATTTCAGTTGGGTGGGAACTAACAAGGACTCTCTAGACTCTGGAGAATGTCTTAGGTTCTGGGTAGCTGGGGATCCTAGCAGCTGAGCCAGGTGGAAAGCAGATTTGAAGTTAGTGTCCAGCTGCCACATCCAGGCCATTGCAAACAAGGACTATCATATCAGTATTCTGAGTTTACATTATTTCTGTTTCCAAATGGTGCCTGTCTCCTGTGTGATTCTCCACACTGTTCATGCTATCTTTATTTTATGTCATTTAAGAGCTAGGAAAACTGGAGGAATTGCCAGTGGTCACATTCTGCCTTTTAAAGATAAATATACACTATCTATCTATGTAAGTGGATATTCAAAGTCACAAAATTTTTAACAAAGTCAGGGACTGGCTGCCGGTATTTCAAGCCTCCACCTGTTGCGGGATTTTTGATGGCACTGTGACACCCAAGACGGTGTCAATGAAAACAGCCTTGGATTAGGGGCAGAGTCAATGACTAGTAGACAGGAATCAGCCAGAGAGAGTACAGAGGAACCGGAAAGACAGACACACAGGAAGGAGTAGGGAAGGACTTGGAGTTCTGCGGTCTTTCTGGTTTGGGATGGCTGGAGAGACACTCTCTTGCTGGGTCTTCAGCCAAAAAGGAAGGTGAGCTGGTTGCTTCTCTGACTCTCTGATGTAGAAGGTTTTCACCCCAACATCTGACTCCCGAGTTTTTATTGGTAAATAGAATAGAGACTTAGTCAAAAACTCTAATACCCAGCATCCATCTTTGGAAGCCCCTCCCCCTGGGAGTTGCTTGGTTCGGACTCCACTTCCTGGACCACTCCCACAGGCTATTTAGGCTGCTGCCCCAAAAAAGGAACACATGGTCTCTGGTTTTGTGTGGTCTCCCCCCACCTCTCTTCCCCTTGTCATACTCCTGACCACCCGGAAGCACTGCATTAACACGGGCATCTTTTCTTTACTCTAATTTGGTCTGATTGAATTATTTGCATCGGTGGAGGGGCTCTTCTTAAGAAATATTACTAGCAAAAACTACATTTGGTGGCAGCAGAGGAGCCAGTGCCAGAGGTGGAGGAGTTGATGCCCGTGGGACTGGAAATCCTGCCAGGCCACAGCCTGAGCAGCAGGGTGCTAACTGTGGGGCTCAGGTGGTAATTAAAACATCAGTAGATTCAGGCGTAGTCACTGAGTCAATGGAAAAACAATACCTACCCACCTCTGCTATGTGTGCGTGCAGTGTAGCCCAGACTAGCCTTGACTTTGTGATCCTCCTGCCTCTATATCCCAATCGTAAGATTATGGGCATGTGTCACCACACAAGGCTTATACTATTTCACGTATCCAACAAGACTCCCTGAATAAAAGCTTTGCAACCTACCACCCTTTGTTCCAGGACTTGGTGTCAGTATTCCCTGTCTCAACACTGTCCTGACTTGCTGTGTACCATCGTTCAGTTCTGTCTTTTCCTGAAAGCAGCAGCCTTCCAGAATCTTACCATCCAACGTTCACTTCAATGTGAGCATCCAAGATGGCAACCACATCCGCGGTAGCGGCTTCCAGACCCGTGTTGCGGGCTTGCGCGAGACCTCTTCTCTTTGTGTGCCGTATGAGTTTTAGTAGGAGTGGATAGTTTCGGTCGTAAAGCTTAATCATCTCATCCAGTCGTGTCTTCAGTTCTCCTACCAACCAGACACCCAAGCATAGAGACATTGAGCGTGAAAATGTGATGCAGAAATTGCACTCTGTCCTGTAACTATGTGTGGGCAACACCACTGTAAGTGAGCAACTCCAGAGCCCCGACTGAGGAGATACATAACATTTACCCAGTGCCCTCTCCCATTTCCTTTCCCCACTTTTGCATCTCTATGCTTGGGAGATGTGAATCACTGGTCAAAAGTGCATCTAACATCCCGAGAAACTCTTAGGCAAAGAAACAGCGCAGGCCTGGCTTGGTACTTAAGGTTATAGCATTAGTGGATGAGTTTGCAGAGACAGCCTGGAGAACCACCATAGCTTAACAGCAAGACTTCCTTGAGAACCCGAATAAGCAGCTTTGCTTTGTTTTAGACATCCCTGGCTGCTCTGATTACATCACAGTGAGTACAACTGCTCAGACTGATCTTCTATGCCAGCATCTAGATGAAGAGTTTACTCTCAATATTATGCAAGCAAGACTCAGTCTTCCCAGACTGTTTACAAGGGTTTTTTCCTTCCCCCTTCCCTCTCTTTGTGTAAAGCCTGTCTCTGCCTTTCTTAACTCAGGCTACCAGTTGCCTTCTTTGCATATTTGAAAGCAGCTTCGGCGTTCATACAAATCACTAAGTAGTATGCAAACTGCTAACCAACTGACCCGGTTATCCGCGGATGACATATGGTTTTTGGCTTGGTTGGTTTTTGAGACAGTCTTACTCTGTAAAGTAGACTAGCCTCAAGCTCAAGGTAATCCTCCTGCCTTAGCCTCCAAGGGCTAGTATTACAGGTATCGCTGATAGTATTGATTAATTAATTCACTTAATCATTTATAGAAACCTGTAAATGATAGCACTAGAGTATTCCCACAAGACAGGAAAAGGGAAACTGAGGCATGGGAAGAGTAAGACACTTTCCAAATCACACATCCATCTAGGGGCACAGCTGTGCTGTCTCTAACCACACATTGGCTCAAGAACCATGTGCACAGTTGTTTGATTTTATTAAGCTCCCCACCACCACCACCGTCTCCTCTCTCTTTACATCCAATGAATAGAATTCTTTTAGGTTCCTCTCTCAAAAAAATGGACATACTTTTGAAACCTGAGGTATCCAATTCCTAAAATCAATACTTACATGGCTATGGAGCTAAAATTTGCCTGGTTTTAGTTTTTTCTTTCGTTCTCTCTCTCTCTCTCTCTCTCTCTCTCTCTCTCTCTCTCTCTCTCTCTCTCTCTCTCCTGGAGAATTAACTCAACCGGTTTGAAAGCAAGCAACTTTGTCCACTGGGCCATCTTGCTGGTCCTAGCCCCATTGTATAACATTCCCTCCACATGTACACAGTGGCATGCGCATGTCCACACCCCCTCAATAACAATTAATAGGATCAGTTAACAAAAACATAACTTGATTCCAGGCTCAAGAGAGAACGACGTGTCTCATGGTGTTGGCAGTTAGGACTTTCCTTCACAAATCGCCCTCATCAGTGATCTCGTTTGCACTCTCAGTGCTGCTGTCCCACTACTAAGAGTCTTGAATTAAGTCTCCCCACCACGGAGCATGGGTCATAGAACTGTTGTGTTTGTGGGAAGTGGGTGGATCTTTTGAGGTCTGCCATCTTAACCCGTGCATCAGTTCCATGAAGAAACTGAGTTCCAGAGGAGCGAGAGGTCCTGTCTAAGGTCACTACAGACAGCGCCAAGTGCATCCTGGGCCTTCAGCTGCCCAGGGTTCATGTCTAGATCTCCTTTTTCTTACCAACAGAATCGGGCTACAAGGTGCTACCCATCTCCATGACCAGAAACGAATAGAACTGGTTCTCGTTCATGATTTCTAGTGAATTCTGCTCAAGCAGTTTTACCTTCTCCTTCTCACTGACTTAATTACCCTGGAAGACTGGGGATGTGTGCAAATGAAGAAGGGTTTTCTCAGGAGCCGAGATTTTCAGACCGGCCCCCTCTCTTCCTCTCCTTGCAGAGACCTTCAGACTCAATAACTCATCTCTCCTCTCTCATCCTTAAAGACACCCAGTGAAGGAACAAAGGCCTACACTTCCTAAGTCCACACACTTTGAAAACCCTTCCTTATCGTTAGCCCAAACCTCTGGTTCTATCATTTAATGCTAGCTTGTTTTTGTTTATTGCACAAAATTGGTAGAATTAAGAGAAAACATGTTAGCTATACTTCTTAAGATGGCTATGATAATCAACACACATTTTGTATGCAAAGAAAGTGAATCACAGAGATGTTACAGTTCTCAAGGATCTATATCTTTTAATGGAGGGAGCCAGGGTTACAGATTTAGAAGGCAAAGGCCAAGGCCCACCATGGTGGTGCACCCCAGTAACAAAGCTGGAGAGAAAGAATGGGGCAGGAAGGCAACCTAAGCTACACCTTCACGGTTGCCTAGCATGAAACCACAGATTCCATCCTCAGTGTTGCATGAACTGGAAGCTGTGGCACATGTCTGTCATCCCAGTACTTGGGAGGTGAAAACAGGGTGACCAGGATCACCCCTTGACTGGATAGTGAGCTTTAGACCAGCCTGGGTTACATGAAGCCATGTCTCAAAAAAAAAAAAATAAAACCCACAAGTGATCAAGTCTACAATCTGCCCCTTCCTCCATGTGGCCTATGTAGGTAGGCTAGAACTGGGGCTCGGTGGCCAGGGGACAAGACTTGTTGCCACTATAAGTAATCCCAGGTCCCAAAACTCTCTCTCCTCCAAGCTTCCTTACCTGAGAAATTTTGTCCTTGTCTTACAAAGGGAGGTTCTGAATCCTTTCTTGGCATCTCACGCACCACAACCCTTAGATCTCCTTCATAGAGCATGCTCAGGGCAAAGGCGATTTTGGAGTCACACGGTTCTGCACCTGACCCCAAATTCACAATGACCTGCCACACAGTTGGGACCCCCTGTGCTTTTCCTGTGTCTTTGTGTCTTACTCGTGCATTCAAGATGATGAGCTGTACTCCTGGTGTCATGAAATGTAAATGTTTTCATCACAAACAGACCCTCACTAAATTAGCCTTTACTTCCCCTCTGGGAGACACTCACCATGTCCCAAACTCCCAAGTGACAACCTATTTCCAATGACAATCGTGCTCGCTTAGCCTTCCCTCGGGATGCTCACCGTGGGAGCTAAAGTCATCCACCAGAATGATCTCCTTCAGCAGCTGAGGAGGGGTCCGGTTGATGATGCTGGTGACAGCCCTCTGGATGACGGACAGTGCTTCATCCATGAATATGAGGATGACGCTGAGGGATGGGAGCTGAGCAAGGTATGTCTTCTGAAGACACCTGTAAGACATCATTCTTTTGTAACACATTGTTCTTTAATTATTTAAACATTGTGGTCCAGGCTTCCTCCTCAGTGCATATGGTGTCCTATTAATAAACTCACTAAACCTCAAACTCAGTGGGCGAAGGAAAATCTCAGGTTTTTGTCTAAGAAACCAAAAGGTTTTTTTTATCTATTTGTCCAAAATTCTTTTGCTTACACAGAAGCAACCCATCTCCCTTTCATTCATCTACAGACAAGTTGCATAGATGATGCTTAGAGTTTAGTCCTATGTGCCACTATGTGTCTCTATCAATCAAGCCCTCATTTTAAAAACATGACTATTGAGAAATAGTGTACAGTAATAGAATTCTCTTATTTAAAAGCATGCAATCCCCTAACTTTTTCAGTCACAGAGTGGAATGGTGATTAGCATTAATTTTAAAGGGAGGATGTACGTGGAGGTCAGAGGTCAATGTCAAATGCCTCCCCCCCATTGCTTTCAACATTATTTCGCTGATACGGGAATTGTCACTGATCATGAATCTTTTCAATCCAGCTAAGCCAGATGGCCATGGAAACCCCACCACATCCACCTGCTGCCAGTACTGGTGACAGATGCGCTGGGTCTCAGGACTCAGGTCCCCACGTTTGAGAAGCAAGCAGTTTCAGTCAACACACCATCTCTCCAGCTTCTAGTTTTAGAAGGCTTTCTCGTGTATAAAGAAAGCCTAAAATCTTGCCAGTTATTTGCTATTTCTCCCCAACCCATCTGTCCAATGTCCCCTCAGCCATAGGCATACACTGATTGAATTTCCATTTTTATAGACTTACCTGCCCTGGGGCTTTCATGTAAGTAAAAATAAGTTATGTATTCTACTGAGCATACTATTTTCATCAGCATTGCAGCAGGTACCAATAGCTTTCCTTTGGTGGTCAAATAACATTGCATCAAAGAGTTCTAGCACTACCAGCTAGATCTTATTCATTTGCCAGCAGATGGGTATTGAAGATATTTAGGGTATTTTTGCTTTGGGGCAATTATGAACAATAACTGGAGGAACATTCTTAAACAATCTTCTTTTTTAATTATTTTTATGTGTATGGGTGTGTGCTTACATACATGTATGTGCACCATGTGCATGCAGTGCCTGTGGAGGCCAGAAGAGGGCATCAGATCCTCTGGAAGTGGAGTTACAGATGGTTGTGAGCCTCAGTGTAGGTGCTGAGACCAAAATCTCGGTCCTTTGCAAGAGCAGCAAGTACTCTTGACTGCTGACCCAGCTCTCCAGCCCTTGAACAAGCTTCTTTGCCAGCATGCTTCCATTTCTCTCATATAAGATAATACACCACATGACAGTGTTGCCGTCTATGGCAGACCACATATACAAACATGGCTCCTATAACATTATGTTGCCCAATGATGTCTCAGCTGTCTCCGTTTATGGAAACACATGCTATAATGTTTGTACTGTGACAAAAATGACCTAATATTATATTCCCCTGAACTCAGCCTACCGTTAAGAGGCACATGACTTGGGAACGTGGAGGTTGAAGGGGTGAGTGTAAAGATTTTAAAAGTTCAGTCTGAAGAAAATATGACACATGATTTTTATTCTTAAGTCTGGCACCCTAGAAGTTGACCTGAATCAGTGTGGCTTAGTGTTTACAGTGTTCAGAAGTTGGGGGGCCTGAATGACAGCATGCTTCAGCTGCCCTATGATGAATCTGTGTGCAGGCTGAGGAATGGTGATCAGCTTCTCTCTCATGCTCTGATTGTTCCTGGGGGGGGGGGGTCCAGCCCAGTGCTAAGACACGGCCGTGTTTAGTCCACCCAGGCAGGGTGATCCTAGGGGGCTCTTCTTGGCTGTGTCTTCTGTTTCTGTTAGATTTCTGAATGTTCCCACCCTCCCTATAACATGAGCTATGAGCTTCCTCCTAAATATTCTCCACCAAGAATGCATGGTTAGCCAGGCATGGTGGTGTACACCTTAAATCAGTACTAAGAAAGGAAAGACAAGAGGATCTCTGTGAGTTCGAGGACAGTCAGAGCTACATAGAGAGACCCTGACCTAAAAACTATTCCAAATAAGGCCAGTTCCTTAAAAAGAGCATGGAAGGTTTTCACCCCAAATTCCATCCTGGACAAAGCTTCTGCATCAGTCCTCAGGGGCTGGGGGTGCAGACTGCAGCTTCCTGCCCTGAGCCAGAGTGACACGCTGGTCTGCAGGCAGACAAAAAGGACAGGAAGGCGGTAGGCAGCAGCCCCTGGGCTTCCTGACCTTAGCAGTCCAGAATAGAACTTGGTCTGTGTAAGCCAGCTGGGGAAGGGACACCTGGAACCCAGCATTCTTAGTCTGGTGCAGTGGGGTTGAAACTCTACCCTCAGAGTGGGTGTGAGGTGGAGGGTGTCGGTAGATAGAGGAGGAGGTGGAGCTGAGGAGTGGCTGCTTCAGCCACCTCCAGAGATAGAGGACACGCATCTCACGATGGGGATGGGAAAGTGTGACGTGTTTTTAGTTGGCTCACCCTTCCCGCGGATGAAACCTCAGCCATATGGGAAATGCCGTGACGAGAGCCCCCTCCACCATTCCTACCCAGAGTAGAAACTTGGCATAGATTATCATTCTCCAGAACTTGGGTGGGGTAGAGGGAGCACACAGTGGCTCAGATGCCATGGACTCCCACTGAGACTTGTTGAGACTTAGAGAATGTTCTTGCCAGGATGTTACTCCATTTGCTGTGTATGCTCGAGACGATTTCTGAAAATGTTGCCTGGTTGGTTTGATAGAGGGGAAAGATGTTTCAGCATTCTGTCACTCTGGAAGGAAACCTCAGTCCACAGTTAATTAAAAGGAAAACAAAAGTGGCTGTCAATTTCTCTTTAAATAGCCACATTTGTGGAGTCTCTGATTGTATTAAGAACATTCTCACTGATGTGACAAAGAAAGAGGCAACTTAGGGGAGGAGGGTTCAAGAGGGTACTGTCTGTCATGGCGGGGAAGGCACAACAGCAGGACAGGTGACTGGGACTCCCACACGTCCCAGATCAGGAAGCAGAGAGGGGGGGCTACTGGCACTGCTGGCTTTCTCCCCCTTTTTATTCAGTCCTGGAAACAAGCTCAGGGAAGAGAGGGAGGGAGGGAGGAAAGGAGGGGAAGGAAGGAATTTGCAATTCAATAATAAAAAGAATGTGTCCTAATAGATACTTCTGAAAGAAAAAAATGACATGCAAATGGATAATAAGCACAGAAAAGATGAACATTAAGTCTCAAAATTTTAAATAAATAAATACAGCACAGTTGAGATCCCATCTTACAACTAATAGGCTAACTGATCACATGAACACACACGCACAAACACACACACACACACAGAAAGAGAGAGAGAATAACAGTAACATGTGCTGGAGAATATGCAGACAAACCAAGATTCTTGGAGCTGGGGTTGCACTTCAGAGGTGGCATGCTTACCTACATTTACAAGACCTGGGGTTCAACCACAACACCAGACCTGGCTTCTGCCAGGTAGGGCGGTCAGTCCCTGTGATCCCAGCACTTGGGAAGCAGAGAACTTTGTAGACCAGACCTCAAACTACTTGAATTCCTGATCTCCCCTCAAAAACAAAGAAAGAAGCAACAAAAACAAGCAACAAAAAACAAAGAAACAAGCAACACAAAAATTGGAGAGAAAATAAACTAATTATGCAAACCTTTTAGGAAATAGTCAGGTAGCCTCTCGAAAGGTTAGCTATGGAGTTACATATGACCCAGCAATAAGCATCCATTACTACAAGCATCCACTAAAAGACATTGGTTTGTTCTCATACAAACTTGCATGAAACAGCCCTTCTTTGCGATGTCCACGCCCATGCTCTGGGCGTGTCTCACTTCCTCCTGAGCACCTCTCTCCCTTTACTTTTGTGGTGTATATCAGCATGTCTGTATCAAACCCCAACTCTACCTCATTAAAAAAAAAAAAAAAATATCATTGACAGTAGCCCAGACCTGGAAACAACGGAACAGTCATCAGCTAATGGCTAAGAGCAAAATGCCACATATCAATATAAAGAGGAAATATTGGTGTTAACTACTACATGAATAGTCTTCAGACACACTATAAAAATGAAAAAAAGATACACACACAAACATACAAGTAGACACAAACCCAGCTACATGATTCTATCCTAAGAAAAGTCTAGAATAGGTAAATTCATAGGGACAAGGAAGCTTGTAAATTGTGAAATGAACCATGAAGAAAAGTACAGAGTTTCTTTATCAGATGATCAAAATGTTTTAAGACTGTGTGCCTTGTGCGCCACTCTGAACACACTAAGAACCATGGTAGGACAGTGGCTCATACCTGTAATACTAGCGTGCTAGTGGTAAGGGGATCTCCAAAAGCCGGAGATCAACCTCAACTATATAATGAGACCTACTTCCTCACATTTATTAATTAGAATAGAAACCATTCATTTTTATCTGTCTACAAAGCTGTACCAGGAATAATGGTATATACCTGTAATCCCAGCACACAGACGAGAGGATCAAAGTTCAAAGATCAACTGTTCAAAGTTGTCCTCAACCACACAGAATCTGAGGCCAGCCTGGGCTACATAAGACCATGTCTAAAAAGCTCCATATTGGTGTTAACGCAGGCCTTTAATCCCAGCACTCGGGAAGCAGAGGCAGATGGACCTCTGTGAGTTCAAGGCCAGCCTGGTCTACAAGAGCTGGTTCCAGGATAACTAGAACTGTAACACAGAGAAACCCTGCCTTGAGAAACAAAGCAAAAAAAAAAAAAAAACAAACAAACAAACAACAGCAACAAAGCAAAAACAAACAAAAGCTTGAATGGTTTTTGTACAAGTCTGTTGTTGATGTTTTGTTTTGGTGTGTGTGTGTGTGTAAAATGAAAGTGTGTGTGTGAGGGGAGGGCAGAAAGAGCTAGAGCAATGGAGGGAGCTGCTGCACCCAGGAATACAATCTCCATATGAGATTCAGTGAGGAACAGGATCCAAGCAGAGCAAAGAGCCTCGCTGCTGAGTGAGGTGGGACTCATTCAAGTCCTTGCTCCAGTCTAGGATCCTCATTGGGAGAGGAATAGCCCCACTACGTGGGATCCCTTCCTGTGTGCCACTCTGTCTCTCGGGGAGGTGGAGCATTTGAGTTCGTCCATTACCTTCTCTGATATGCCATCTCTAAATTCAAAACAAGAACCCAGCTAGGCATGGTGGGAGGACACACTGAAATTGCAACACTTAGGAAAGCAGAGGCAAGAGGAGTTCTAGTTTGAGGTCAGTTGGGGTTATGTGGTAAGAACTAATCTCAAAACAACAAAACAAAACCAAAAAAAAAAAAAAAAAGGAAAAGGTGTGGTCATCCTCTTTCCCACACTCCCCTGCTCCCCTCACCCATCTTCCTACCACCTTCACTTGCATGGTTCCCAAAGTTCATCACCCAACTACACTGAGGTCCTGCCAAGCCACCCCTGGTCCAGTGCACCTGGAGTGGCGGGTGTCAGGGATGCTTCGGTTATAAGGCAGCCGGTTGCTGAGGAACGCGTTGTAGCCGAACTCCAGGAACAAGTACCGGGCCTCTTTCTGCTGAGCCTCCGAGAGTCCCGTCCCCCATTGCTGGAAGATTGAGGGCAGGGAGAACCTCTTGGGCGCCAACCTGACTTTCAGTGCCTTCCAACCTTGGTGGAATTCAGCTGCTCCCCGTCCCACGTGACCTTGTTGCTGCATACTCAGCTTCAGACTTTCTCCTGCCAACAAAGAGGATGGGGAGTGGCGAGAAAACAATTCAGCCGATGCTTAGAATGCTGGAAACTGCTGTCCGACCTGCACCATTTTCTCTCTGGGACAGTTCCTACCTCAACGGTTCCTGCAAGAGCCTTGGGGTCTGGGTGAAGACTTTAAGAGACACGTTTAGTTTAAGAGTCTTCCAATCAGTTGGGAGGCAGAGGCAGGCAGATCTCAGTGAGTTTCGAGGCCAGCCTGGTCTACAAAGCGAGTTCCAGGACACCCAGGACTGTCACACAGAGAAACCCTGTCTCGAAAACCAAAATAAATAAATAGTCTTCCAATTGTATGGGGCCTGCCCTTCAAAGGGGACACTGGAGACCTGGCCAGTGTTGTCTTTGCTTCTCACTTCTGTGCAGTGATCTGCCTTCTCCCCCAAGCACCACATCTACTGCTTCATCTCAAGCTTAAAGCAACCGGGCCAACCAGTATTGCCAATTAGTAGAGAGCTAACTTCCAAAGTGTTGTGCACAGATAATTTTTTTCTTTTTATAAGTAGATTGGCTCAGGAATCTGTTGCACTATAGAAGGCTGATTGGCATAGTCTTCAAATGTAAGATTTTATAAGCTCTTGTCCCAGAGAAGACGATTGGTAAAGAGCCCTTGTCAGAGCTGTGCAAGGCTCGACACCATCAAAACCAACCCACTCCTCACCCCAGGGCTCCTTCGGAACTAACTTTTATCTCAGAAATGACACAATAAGATAGTTATTTTCAGAATGAGACCTAAGAGTCATGTAAGAAATGTCAGTTGTGGGTTTTTTGTTGTGTGTGTGTGTGCGTGTGTTTTAATGTAGATATCCCCCAAATCTACCAAATCAGAATATCAGGGTCAGGTGAGGGTAGAGAGCCAGGAGGTATGAGAATCTTCATTTGTTTCACAGATATCACACTATTTTAGAGCGTCACATCGACCACCCGGCCCTTCATATCTCATGTGGTTGATATACCAGCAACTTTGAAGCTAGGGACAAACCAGGCCTACATTTTCAGTTTGACTATAAGACTGTCTGCAAGTGCTCATGGAAAATGCAGGATCCCAGGCCTTCCCTAGACACACTGGTCCCTTGGGTCTGCCATAGCGTGTAGAAGCTGTTCAACTGGTTTAGCTTGGTTTGTTTTCCATAGCTGCTCCTGATAGAGCTAATAGCCACATTTGAGAATCATGAGTTTACTTCAAAATAATGACCAGATGGTGACAGATACAGGTAGAGGACTGGCCATGCAGAGGAGACCTAACGTGCCCAGTAGACCCATAGTAGCAAAGACGCTTGCCGTTAAGAAAGTGGCCTGCAGACTTCACAGCTTCCCCCTACCCCTGTTAACTTCCCCTTGACAACCCCAGGAGATTTATGATGCAAAGTGGAGAGTCTTAACATGGGCATTTTGAAAGCTTTCAAACTGAATCAAGAGATGGGGGAGTGAGGGAAGGAGGGAGAGAGAGAGAGAGAGAGGGAGGGAGAGAGAGAGAGAGAGAGAGAGAGAGAGAGAGGCCTTCAGGCATTAGACCTCACAATGGTGATGAAGTCTTCCCTAGGCTGGCAAGGGACCACCCCACTGCATGACTCCCCCGAGACACAAGATCACCCATACACAGCCTGTGGCTTGTTGAGCAGATGTGTGTTTGCGTCCAGAGGCATTCACAGCCCTTCAAGACAGAAGCAGGAATGGCCACAACTGAGAGGCAGATGTGAGCACCTTTACATTTATAGGGAGAACCTCCTTCAGCCCTGGCTGACCTCTGCTGTGTCATCTGTAATGACTCTGAGCTCTTGACCACAGGTATATGGCACCTTGCCTGCTTATCATATTTCCGTCATTTTAAAAGACACTTTTATTGGATATGACAGCACATACTTTTAATCCCAGCACTCTGAACACTAAGGCAGGAGAGAGGCAAGCTACAAGTCAAATAATAATATCAACACTCTGCTTAGCTCTGGCTTCACACTGGTACACCCCAGGTCTGTACCCCACCCGGGTTTACACAGTTAATGCCCCTTTAAAGGATCAAGCACTTGACTCTGAGACACGGGAAGCCGAGACACTGGCAGTTCAGAGAAGCAAGACTTTCATGAGGAACGGGAATCACAGCAACCCCAAAGCATAGTGAAATCTTACCCCTAACTTTAAATAAAGAAGTTAACTTGAAGGTATATGAGCCGGGAATGGTGGTGCATATAACCCCAGAACTCAGGAGGCTGAAGCAGGAAGATGGCCCGTTCCAGGACAGACAGGCCTACACAGAGAATCCCAGGCTATAGAGGAAGATATTGACTCAAAACAAGGGGTGGGCTGGGGGTGGAGGTTCATGCTACATTCTATATAAAGTCACAGCCTTTTGAGGGCCACCGTCCTGTCTCCTCACCCTGTCGTTGTCCTTACATGCTCAGAGTCTCATGTGATATGTCCATATTGAATCCCTGTCTCTCTAACAAATCCACTACACACTCGCGACGAGAATTTTGCAAAAGGAAGTAAGAATTTTGCCTTAAATGGTTCCTCTCTCAACAGTTCCACTATTGTACGATTTTAGGACCACAACCTGTGCCCCAAGTCAGATCCTCAATGAGCCAATTAAAAGTAGAAAGGAGAAAAGGGAGACTTATTTAACTAAGTTGGGAAGCAAAGCAAAGCGATCTAGGGAAACCTTCCCCAACCCCCACCCTCAATCCATTTTCTGTGTCCTGAAGTCAGATAAAGTTTAAGTAGAGGCCCAAAGACATGCACATCTAAGCTGCCAATTGGTCAAGCCGTTGTTCTCACCCACCACTAACCCGTTCCTGCGTGGGCTCTAGTCTCATCAGGCAACCGTGATGTAACAAGTTGTTAAAACTGTGGAAAATCTTTCCCTAAGTCTCCACTCTGGTTGGCACCCTTTCCCTCTCCCAGAATGAGCTTCCTGGGGAAATTCCCTTCTCTGTGGAGTCTCTTGTTCCAACGGTGTGATTGTCAGACTGAAGACATGGCTTCTCCCTTGATTTTTTCCCCTTTATTCTCAATGTTCCTAAAGCTCTTTCAGCCTGCACACCCTAAGATTTCCCCTGCCCGTGGGGTGGAACTTACTTGAGTGGTGCACATTCTTCTCCAGGTGCAAGGGTCTCTGGACCACCGCAGGCCCCTCCTTGTGGAGGCTCTCCACAATCAAATCGTGTATGGTCCCCACAGTGTAAAACACCAGCAGAATGTTGGCTGCTACCAGAATGAGCACAGCACAGAACACCTTGGAGCAGCTCCTCCTCCAGAACCTCATCATGAGCGGGGGGAGGCTTGCTCCCTTCTGGCAGAACCTGTGGCTAACCAGGCAAACCCAGGAGCAGAGCCCACCAGACAGGCTGTCTCAGGTGGGTGGTAGCCTCACAAGTGACACCCTACCTGCTAAGCCTCATGTTCTCTGACTGAGAAAGCTGTCACAAGAGGCCTGGCTTGTCTCTAAATAGAGAGTCAGGCATGGGCAATGGACCAAGGAAGCCACCCAACAACTGCAAGATTACTTGGATACACTTGGCATCACTGCCTAGGGGGAAGCCCTTCTTCCATTGGATTTTGGGGTTCTGCCTGTCGAGTGCAAGATTTAGGTAGTAAACCATTCTATCCGGTTAAGGTTCTGTTTGTCACAGACTCTTCCTGTGGAATCACAAGTAAGGGCTGGTCTGGTGGGTGGGGGGAAGTGTCCCAGAGGAGAAGGAGGATGTGAAAGGAACCCATGAAGCAGCAAGAGCCCACAAGGGAAGCCTGTTCACACATAACTTCAGGGCAGAGAACACAGCAGGTGTGCAGTGAATGCTTGTTCGGCTCACTTCAGGAGAAGCGTCCCTAAAGGATCCCCCATGGCTCCTGGAAGCTGGAGGTGGCCGTGGTGTGAGCCAGGGAATGATCCTGCCTTGGTGTGTATGTCCTCTGTCCAACTCTGGTCTCTAGAGTTCTATTTTTTTTTAGTTCCTCTGCCTCCACACCCCACATTTCCCATGTTTTAGACAACTCACCCAATTAGCATTGAATTCAGCATCTAAACCTGTCCTCCAGGTCAGAAGTATGAAATTCTCAGTCTGGTGCTGGGCCCTGCATGCTCTGCTCTCCATGGATGGGGAAGTCTGGCCACTTCCCATTTGCAAGTTCCAATCAAAACAAAGAAAAAACACTCATTTCTTGGACGAGCTGGGGTGGGCACATTGATACTTCTTTCTAATCACTGGATTCTTTTGGAAGTTCAAAGCCCAACCCCAAAGGCACACCTCCTCCAACAAGGCCACACCTTCCAATCCTTCCCAAACAGTTCCACCAACTGGAAACAAGATACTTAAAATTCTATAGAAACCATTATCATTCAATGGCTACAATCACTGTTGTAAGGAGGCTACTTGTTTTTTTCCCAGCTGCACAGATCTCTAAATACCATAAACTCCATGAAAAACTTCTTTGATGCCCATCTTTCTCTTGAAGTAGATTGGTGCTGCCAGGAACAGATGTGTCTCACTGTCATGAATAGTCCTAAATTATTAAAACATTTTAAATGTCATATTCTGAAGGTCTCTGAAAGATTTGAAGTATACCTATCTAACTGAAATATATGTCTATATACCTAGAAAACCTAACTAACATGACTAGAAGCTTGATTATTATAGATGATGGCTTAACAGAATATAGCCAGGCTGAAAGAGAGAGAGAGAGAGAGAGAGAGAGAGAGAGAGAGAGAGAGAGAGAGAGAGAGAAGGCAGAGTCAGGGAGAAGCTATGTAGCCACCGGAGGAGATAGACGTTGGTACTGATCAACCATGAGCCTCGTAGTAAAATATAAAATAATATAAAAGGGTTAATTTCATCTAGAGAATACGCTTAAGCTATTGCCCAAACAGTATTGCAAATAATATAGTTTCTGTGTGGTTATTTCAGGTCTGGAAAGCCGGGAGCTAATGAGTGATCTCCACCTACATTGCAAGTCCTGCCGTCTTTTCCTTCTTTTCATCATGTTTCTTTGTATTGTGGTTTGGGGTTAGTGCAGACAGCCTGTACACACTTTCCTGTCTCATGTAATTGTCATCATGCTGAATTCTGCATATGACATAGATACAAGTGCCCTGATGGTACTTTTAGCCAGGAGAGACAACAGCAGACAGTATGACCCAAAAAGAAATTCTAAGGTAAGTACAGTGGCTGGCAAGAGAATTTTCAGGTTCAACTCATCTTAAGGATGCTCTTTCCTGCAAAAGTCAAGGGGCTCAGGCATATCGGGGTCGGGAGGAAAGTAGCTGAGACCAGCTCAGTGCCCCTCACCTGGACAGGTGACGGAATCAGGACGGCTGGGCATGTACAAGCAGGAGAGCATGGTGGATTCCTGCTGCCATACACAGAGATATTTCCAGGCCGTGCAGTGTGCTGCAGGGGCTATTTAGCTATTGCTCAGATAAAAAGGGTTTATGTGCTGCACGCTCATTCTCAGAGTTAAAGTGCTGAACCCGGCTCCTACCTGACGGCCCCAGAGCTGGCAGTAATGGTACCTTCACCATTTTAAAAGAGGAGAGAGGTGGAGCCAGCATCTAGAATAGCTGCCAACAAAGCTGACTACCATCTTAGAAGCTCTTCAAGACAGCGGAGAACTACAGTGGTGCAGATGCAGCTGGTGTGGTTGGTACATCTAACTTGGGAAAGCAGCTGAGTAACCGAACTTTGTGATTAACATTATCAGTCCTGAGTGTCTTAAAAGAAGAAAAGCCCTGAAGAGAAGAAAATGGGTCCAAAGAAAAACATTCACCTAGAAGACAGATAAATATAGAATAAGGCAACAGAAGAGAACAGAAAAAAAAAGTGGGATTTTTCATACATTTGTTTGATTTATTGTTATCGTTGAGTACACTGGCTAGGAATTCCATCCAGACACACGGGGAAGCCTTGACCACTACCACCTGAGCTGTTCCAGCACATGCAGCTATATATGGTCACGTGATTCACTTTTACACACCTTTAAGCTCAGTTCTCAGAGTGTTGTTGGAAGGGTGAGAATCTGAAAGATTGTCTTAGTTCCCACCTGTCAGTGGATAGCTTAGCTTCCATCTCATTCAGACATCCCAGTGAGACTTTAAATGCTTTAAGGATACACTATCCGTTTGTACCAAAATTGAATGATGCACTTAGGACAAGGCACTGTGGGCATTTAGGCAGGTAAAGATTAGTTTGATGGGTTAGAGAAAAGGTTATTCCTGTACTGGGTCAGTAGATAATTGTGATTCCCTGTACTGGATCACACTGAATCAGCGGATAACGATGACAAACCAACACAGTACTTTTTTTTTTTTTAATGATCTACAGTCATCTTCCACTTCCAGCTAAGATGGAACACCTGAGACTGGATTGATCCTCCCGTCAAAAACATCTGCAAAACTACACAAAATTGTTAAGTGTTTTCAGGTCACGGGAAGCAGAAGAATATGATCTCTGGGAGGTAGTAGGATCCAAAAGGAGTGTTCTGTCATTG
Organism: Alexandromys fortis; assembly: GCF_014885135.2. Lineage (NCBI taxonomy): Eukaryota > Metazoa > Chordata > Mammalia > Rodentia > Cricetidae > Alexandromys > Alexandromys fortis. Next base: position 762,483 of record NW_026068082.1, read on the forward strand.
CCCGGAGGGGTCAATTTCACAGTCATGACTGAGAGAGCAAGCCCCGAGAGAGTCCCACTGAGCAGGCAGAGTCAAGCAGGAAAGTTTGTGATCTGCTATAACACAGCTCACAATGGAGAGTAGCCAAGTTAAAGGAGCTGCAGAAAAGGAAGGGGCCCAGGAGTCAGCCTGCTATCCATCCAGATTCCTGGACAAGAGACAAGACTGAACGCGTCCTGGGAGACACTGCACCAGGTCTAGCTCAGAGCAACCACGGCAGGGTTAAAAGATAATGGCAACACTGGAGGTTTCAGAGTCCCTGATGATGACATCTGCTTATCCCATTTCTTCTTGCAGGGCTTTTGTCTCATGGATTTCAGATGTCAGTGCTGTGTTTTTAGGTGCAGACATGCTACATGTGTGATGCCTTCCTGAAGTATGGGCTTTTATTATGAAGCGGCTGTCACCGCCTCTAAGAATATTCCTTTCTCTAAAGCTTGTCACTGTCTTCAGGTAAGTGTAGCACAGAATGACTTTCCCATGCTTCCACTTTCAAGCTCCATGCATCCGTGTTCTCACACTTACAGTGGACTGCCTACAGAAGCTTTGTTTCAGTCTGACGCCTGATGTTGTCTTCTTTTTGTAGAGATAGGTTTGGTGTGTGTGTGCGTGTGTGTGTGTGTGTGTGTGTGTGTATGTGTGTGTAAGAGAGAGAGAGAGAGAGAGAGAGAGAGAGAGAGAGAGAGAGATCTTTTTTTTTTTTTTAAAGATTGGCTTGGTGGAGGAGGGGCAGAAGGGAGCACTGGATCCCCTGGAGCTAGGGATACAGGTAGATCCCACTATTTTGACCAGTAATCAGTATTCTTTGGTTTCATTTTCTGGCTTACAAACTGCTGATTGTGAGAAAGCAATCCATCTCAATGACTTTAAAACCTGCTCATACCTGACATTAAGGGCTTCTCAATTGTTTATTTATTATTTATTTAGTTGTAGCCGTGTGTGTGTGTGTGTGTGTGTGTGTGTGTATGTGTGTGTGTGATCATACTTGTGTAGAGGTCAGAGGACAACTTTAGGAAGTTGACTCTCTCCCCTTCTACCACACCAAGTGCTTTGGCTCAGCCATTTTGCATTTCTTTCTCATTTAACACTTTTAATGAGGAACATGGTAATGTCATTTTACAGGTAATGCCATTTTACAGGACACAATTCCATGACCTCAGCTTTCCTGTACTCGCGAAGAAATTAGGAAACAGAAACTAGGGAACCAAATGGATTTATCTGCAGTTTGGCCAAACAAGCAGGGAAGATTCTAGCATCTCTGTCCTGTGTTTATGTCAGTCTTACAGCCACAGGAATTCAAGAGATAAGGGCAGAAGATAGACTGAGCTATGAAATTGGTTCACCATTCTTGGGGAAGGTGTCTGACCTCAAGTCGTCTTCAGTGTCTCCGTTCTCAACCTGGAGGGTGTTTTATAAATTATGCTATCGTAGATAAGAGATTTTTATTTAATCCAGGCGTGAAGAAAATGGGGTAGACATTCCACCTTAAAAAGACACCCCCTTCAATCCTCAGAGGAGAAAAGGATCAAAGGGATCTTCTGGGTTCCAGAAGGAAGGCCCGGGCTGCTCATTTGCATGTCTGACAGCACTGTCCACCAGTCCATCCCTTTAGTAAGTGAGCATGTGGCAGAAACCTCATGACACCTTTCCTTGGGGGTCATATTCAAGCTCCAACTCCCATCTACCTGTTCAACACGCTGATTTTGTAAAATGAGAAGACATCATAGTCCAATAGCAAATGGCAGGAGCACAAGCATCTCTTTAGAATCAGGAGCAGCTGCCCTGCCCTGTCAAGGTCCCAGCCCATTTTCTTCCAACAAGACATCAGTAGCAGTAGCCATGTAGAGCACAGAGCTGAAATCTCCACGTGTGGCTGTGGTGTTTGCCTGTAAACCAGCTAACTGGGAGGCTGAGGCAGGTGCCTGCAAGTCTGAGGTCACGCACATGCATTCAGGCCTAAAGCCTGGTTTGTGCCTATGTATGTATGTACGTACGTTAT
>NW_026068082.1:764572-907480 GCF_014885135.2 Alexandromys fortis
ATTTTTACATAAAAGGGCTTTATTTTCAGGGAAGCAGGAATTTAATCAAACAAGACAAATCCCAAGTCATCATCTGCCTCCTTAGACCCCTCCTTCTTCTCGTCTTTCTTCTCTGCTGCAGCCGGGACAGAACCAGCAGCAGGAGCTTCAGATCCAGGGCCGGCAGAAACAGCCACGGCCCCACCAACAAGCACACTGGCAAGTTTGCCAACACCCTAGGCGATAACATCCTCAGTGCTTTTCTCCATTCAGCTCACTGATAACCTTTCTGTGCCAGTCATTGTCCACCTTGATGCCCACGCTGTCCAGTATCTTCTTAACAGAGTCTTCTTAATGCCCTTGGTGTTAGAAGAATAGCTGCTCCCAAGGGTAGCAAGCAGTAAGAGGGGGCGTAGTGCCTGTCGGCTGCTGCAGACAGGCCTTCATGAGTGTGACCTTGGCAGCATCAGGCAGTGGAAGGATAAAGGTAGTTTGTGGCTGTGGCTATTTTTCTTTCTTTCTTTCTTTCTTTCTTTCTTTCTTTCTTTCTTTCTTTCTTTCTTTCTTTTGGTTTTTCAAGACAGGGTTTCTCTGTCATGGCTATTTCAACATACTAATTTGAAAATATTTCTCCATAAAAGACCTGTCTCTCTGCTTGGTAACCTTCACAGCGAAAGTCCTTTATGCTAGAACTTTTGATGCTTAGCTGGAGAAATGCTCCTCATGACTCTGCCATGAGGGGCTTTTGTCCATTCTCATGTCCCCTTAATATTCCCTGTCTGTCTGTCCTGCCTCAAAGTGATGACAGCAACAAGGACTTTTGGGGGTCACCTCGCAGCCTCAGGGCTGTTACCATTGGCTGCTGACTCCCAGAGTTTGCAGGTTCTTGGCGTCTTAATCGAGGACTGAAGAGGTGCACAGACTGCAGGTTCATTCAGAAGCACAGTCCTGGTAACAAGGGCAGTACAGACCAGATGTGCCGCCAGCCAGCAGTCAACTCCAGGAGCTTAAGTATACTCAAGGACATTGGCTATTGTTTGGGGCCAGTGCAGGAGGAGTTCCTTGCTAAGGGGTGTGCTGTGGGTGCAGGCTTGGACACTGAAAGTCTTTGCTCTGCTCAGGGTGCACGTCCTTCTCATCATGCATCATCGGATTCTAATCGTGTGAACACCCAATTATGCATAGGCAAAGGTGGTAGAGAGAGTTCACCCAGCAGAGACTATTTTGATGTGGAAATGATTTCTTACTAATAAAGAAACTGCCTTGGCCCATTTTATTGGATAGAAAATTAGGTAGGCGGAGTAGACAGAGGAGAATGCTGGGAAAAAGAAGCTGTGTGAGGAGTCGCCATGGTTCTCCCGCTCCAGACAGACGCAGGTTAAGATCCTCCCTGGTAAGCCAGCTCGTGGGCTACACAGAATATTAGAAATGGGTTAGAACAATATGTAAGAGCTAGCCATAAGGAACTGGAACTATCCGGGCCAGGCAGTGTTTGAAAGAATACAGTTTCCGTGTAATTATTTCTGGGCATAAGCTAGCCATGCGGGCGGCCGGGTGCCGGGGACGCAGCCCCGCCGCTCCTATTTCAACACTATTTGACTTCCTGTGCTTGCACCCAAAGTAGGTCCAGCCAGACCAGTCCTGCTCCCAGCTCCTAGCTATGTTCTGACCCCATCTATATGGAAAGTGGCCATGAAAAGAATCACCAACTGAGTACCAGGGGACACTGTTTGGAGTAGGTATATGTAGGTGGCTCAAGCAAGGCTGTAGCTTGCTAGGTATACTGTCAAATGAGTACGCACAAAACCCAAACCAAGTGAAGCCCTAGGTTGCTAAGTTTTCCCTACACCTGCTGCCTGCATGCTAAGATGACTCATTGACCAGGTTTGCTTCCGTAAGCATATCTACTGTCCTTTGCCTTAATCCTTCTATTTAAGGTTTATATCAGCACCTGAAAGATGGCATAGGGGACTAGAGCCTTTATCTGTTGTCCTCTGTGTAGCCAGGTGGATGAAATCTTTCTGCTTCTCACCTTTGACTGGCATATGACATCCTCGATGTTTTAGGGATGATGAGCCCAGCTTTTCACCCCACAATCCGGTTACACTTCCTCCACATGTCTTACCCCTTCTTCCATGCAGCTCCTCATGCCACCTCATCCATAAACTAGGCATCCTTATGCAGCCGTTCAGATCCTTACTGGCAATGTGTAACTACTCTAGTTTATGCTAAAGTGTTGGTGGATGGGGGTTCTGATAATGCAGTACTCTCTCCTCAACAGCTGCCTCTATAGCTTCAGCACCTCTATGCCATCTCAAACGATCATTTTACCAAAAGCACCCCCATGATACCAACTTTAAATAGCAGCTGCTTAAGGAGACACAGGGTATGTGCCACAGAGACCCTCAACTGCTCTAACCTCCTACGCAGTCCCAGAGAGCGGAAGCTTTAGGTTGGCAAGTTGGGATGAAGATAAACAGAACTGCAGGACATCAGTCAACCATGTGGCCTTCCTACTGTCCAGCGGGAGTTCAGAGAGCAGTCTCAAGGCTGCCAAGCAACGTTTTAGTGATTACAGGAGTTGGCTAATTATCAAACCGAACCCATTATAAATTTGGGGTTTTATTATGGAATTTAAATAGTTACACTTGATCCTAGCTGAAAGTTTGAAAAGCAATTACAATTTAAATTCTTATTACTTGAACGAGACCAGAAAATTTGAGGGTTAGGTGGAATTTTCATCTGTTAAATTGAGAATAAAATTTAACTTGGTTGAGAAACAGGAAGATTACATTTAATTGTAGATAATTGGAGAGGCAGAAATTCAAGAAATCTTGAATTGTGGTCTAAGGTAGGAAGATCACTGACAGGCTAGTTTAGGCAACAAACTGAGGCTATACTAAACCAACCAACCAAGTAACCCAAAAGGCAATGAGCTGTCATGCAAGCAAGGGTTTGGGTACAGCCTGAGTCTCTGGGTAGTGGACAGAATGCAATTTAACAGACCAGTGCCTCAGGACACTTCTCTGTCCTCGTTCACAGGCCGGTGCATCCGGGAGTATCGGCATTCACAGTCCAAGTGAAAAGGTAGCTTACCTAGGGGTCTGTCAGAAACCCAGTTCGACAATGGTCTCTTGGCTCCACTTGACATGCCCCAAACCCACTTTTTTATTCTCTTCCTCGATCCATTTAAATACAATGACAGAATCTCTTTGGCTCTCTGTCTTGGGGTTTTATTGCTATGAAGAGACACCATAACCAAAGCAACTCTTTTCATTGAGGAAGAAAAACATTTAACTGGGGCTGGCTCACAGTTTCAGAGATTTAGTCCATTATCATCATGGCAAGAAGCCTGACGGCATGCAGGCAGACACGGTGCTGGAGAAGGAGCTGAGAGTTCTACATCTGGATCCACAGGCAGGAGACTCTCACAGGAGGCCTAGATTGAAGATACAACCACAGTGCCTGCCTCCACAGTGACACACTTCCTCCAAGGCCATTCCTCCGAATAGTGTCAATCCTTATGGGCCAAGTATTCAAATACATGAGTCTGTGGGGGCCATTCCTATTCAAACAAGGTGGCAGGACCTGGTAGCCATCTTTTAAATGTCATCCTTAAAGGAGACAGCACCCCCCTCCCTGCTGGCTACTGATGGTGAGGAAGGTAACTATCCTCTGTGGCACCTTGCTCCCAGATACAAAAACCTTTCTTGTCATAGGAACAAGTCTATTTGTTCTTTGAATAAGTAAACACAGATAGCCCTAGAGCTCCTGTATACAACCCAAGTGGCCTCAAGAGCGTGAAGATTTTCCTCCCAGCTCACCCAACCCTTGAATGTGATGCCCACTGTTTCAGGGGTGTTGAGTTCAGACTTCATCCTGCCCTCTCTCCTCTACTGGACCCCTTTCGTTCCTTGCAGCTCCTTTCTAGATAAAGAGTCCTGGCTTACTATGTCTGGATTTGTTTTTCTCGGCTACCCTCAACTTTCCTGACTCATGTCATAGCGGCTGCTCTGGTTAACATTCCCACCAACAGTTTCTCTTAGAATTCATATTTGAAGACAATCTGTATAGAGATCACCTATACAAGACAAAGGCTAAACGCTCATACCCGCCCTGCCCCAGAACAGTCTCCTCTTGAGAATTCCTTCATAGTCACATCACAGGTATCTATGCATAAGTGTTCTCTTCAGAGAATGGATGAGAGACTGGCATTCAAATCACATACACACACACACACACACCAATACCCCATGCACATGTAAACACACAACACACTTGCACCCCCACCCACACACACATTTCCTGGATAGACCCAAGACTCGACTTAAAACTCTACAGAGACTGGGTTTCTCTGTAGTTTTGGAGCTAAAAATTCATTTTCTATAGATTTTTTTCTTGATCCAGAGATGGCCTCTTCCTTATACCCTCTGAGCTCTTTGGGGCATGACAGAACTTGTTTGCTAGTAGGACACAGTATGGGGGATAGCAAGGTTGAAGGACACCTGAGACGGCTCTGAATGAGCAGGACTTCAGAGTCACCGCAGGGGTAGACTGGTGAATTGCACAGGTTGCACGACAGTATCAATGATTAATGAAACCGAAGTGATAATGGGAACTGAGAGTCCTGCAGGCTCAAGTCAGCTATGAGGGTCAGGTAATGAGTAACTTGAAGTCAGAGACGATAAGCTCTGTAAGTTCACCTCCATGAAGGCACACTTGAAGTCCCCACAGGAAGAATCCCTATCTACAGAGACTCCAGTCCCTTCCCTACAAAAAGAATCTACCTAAGTAGTGTCTCAGATCTTAAGCCATCCACAGCTCCTGTATGTGTAATCTACACTCAAGAGAGAACCCCAGTGAGCCTGGGATGGTAAAACTGTTTCCCTAATTGATGTGGTTTGAAAAGTGTGCATTCCACTAAAGTTCATACAAAAGCTTAGTCCCAGTGCAGCAGAACCCTGGGACTTGGTGACTAGATTTGAAGAGCTCTGACATCATGAGTGATCACTATTGTCACAAAAGACGTTGAGAGAAAAAAGGGTGTGGCTTAGTGGCTCTGGGAACTGCATCTAAAAATAAAAAAGGCTGAACTCCATGCCCCCTCTGCCTCTTCCTACCATTAGATGACACAATGTTCATTCCACAATGTGAGAATAACAGCCCAACAACTTTAGATCAGTTTCAAGTGTATATGTGCTCATTTATACCAAATACATCTACATAACCATACATTCCCCGAGATCATAACAATATTTTGACTTTGAAGATAGGGCCTTGGTCTAAGAATTCCAGCCCTCCAACATTCCAGAGAATAGTCATATGTGTTAATATTATACATAGTTATTTGAAGAAAACTAGGCTCAGTTCTGAATGGCTGAGAGTTCTCTGAATAATCAAGAAGGAAACGTGAGGCAGACTGAATCCTCAGATATTTAATAGAGCGACCTCATTTACTATGTAATGGGTTCTAAGGAACACAGGTGGCCTGGACGAACTAATAGTTGACTGTCTTGGCAGGCTTTGTCTCCTCACTCTCGGTAGACAGCCAGCGGTAAGTGCGATGCCGCCGCAGCACCTCAATGGCCTTGAGTTCCAGTGGGGTAGCCTGAATGCCAAGATCTTCCAGGCCAGGCAGGTCATGTGTTAGCACATCTGAGATGTGTATCTGTGAAGAGAGGACCATAGAGCATGTTGAAAATATCACCCCTAAATCATCCACACCTTCCAGCTGACCTGAGGCTTGTCACTGAGGAGATACCTTTAGAGACATATAGTAACCCTTGATTCTGAAACTCACTGAAGCAGAACAAATAGTGAAGATCATCAAAGACCAGAGGCAGGTCTCCCACACCACTCAGGAACATAGGACAGTGACCCTGGACCAGGGGATGCATAGGCACGTGTACATAGACCTGAACCTAGTATAGAGAGGCAGGAGCTGTCTTTCCACCCAGGGATTCAGATAAGAGCTAAAATAGAAGGAACCCACCCCTATTTTCTTATGCTGGGTCTCTGGGTTCTGGCTCTCTAAGTTTTAGCTTATTATTCTGGTTTGGTTTCAGAATTTTTTGACAGCATTTTGTTGTGGGATATTTGTATAGCAAATGAAGATGTACTGCTATGATTAATGTAATAAAAACTTGAATGGCAGGAGAGTACAGCTGGGACTTCTAGACACAGAGAGAACTCTGGGAAGAAGGAAAGCAGAGTCACCAGCCAGAAGCAGGGGAAGCAAGATGGGCAGCTCGGAGATGAGGTGATGAGCTTCTAAGAATGCAGATTAAAAACATGAGTTAATTTAAGTTATAAGAACTAGTTAGGAACAAGCCTAGACTAAGGTCAAGCTTTTATAATTAATAATAAGCCTCTGTCTCATTATCTGTGGGCTGGTGGTCCCAATAAGAAAGTACTACTATATTTGGCATCTCATGTGGGGTACCAGTTATTGTGGCTTCTTTTATTGTTGATCAAAAAATAATGTTTGGGAGTTAAATATTAGGAAATAACCTGATAGATCCACCTTCTTCACCTTCCCAGACCAAAAAAGCACATGCATCTCTTCAAGCTCCTCCCTATTCCATCTAAGGGTCCCTCTATCTTCCCCTGAGTCCACCAGAAAACTATGGTACACTCCAGCCAGCTGAATATGGACTCTGCCTTCCAAACCAAGGTCCCACTCCATTGATGGTCTCAGAACAACAACACAAATAAATTTCCTGCAACAGTGTCTCGCACTGTAACGCCTAGGAACCTTTTATGTAACCCAAGCTAACCTCAAATTTGTGATGCTTGCCTCAGCCTCCCAAATGTTGGGACTGTAGGTTCTAACAGCACACCTGGCCCCATTAGACTTTTGTCTTTTTTAACTCCAAATATACTCATTCTGGGTTAAGAAACACTGCAAAGTCAGAAGCCAAACTCATCCTGTTTAGGGAAGAATGACCATCAAAAAGTTACCAAAGCAGAGCCTTCTGTGCACGGAACCACACCAGGTCCCATCCTGTGACCCCCAATAAACAACAAAGAAAGGACCATAGTGTGTTTACTTAATTCTCTAGGGATCTCTGCAAACCAAACCCACTATACTCATACTTTCTCAGTCATCATGGTAAGAGCAAGTGTCAGACAACGGGCACAAGCACAGGAAGGCACCATGGAAAGGTTTCTGCTTTCTAGTCAGCCTGTCAGAGGGAGACTAAAGCTACCGGTCTCTGTTCCCTGGCACTATTCTCAACTCTACGCTGTGCTTTAGCTCTTAGGGGACAGTTTGGCTGTGTCCTGTCAATAGAAAGAAAACCCACAGTACTCAGGCTGAGACGCTGTCATCTTTCTATTTTATTTGGTATCTTCCCAGCAAGATTTGGGCACGCAGGGAGCAAATAATCAATGAATCAGACAAGCGTGGTAGACGTGAGAAAGAGCCAGGGCTTTGGAGCACAGCAAACTGCAGGCAGACAAGAGGGGCTGTTGCCTGGGTTACAGTAGGTAGAAGAGAGACAGTTATGCACTCTGCCCTCAGTACATGGCAAACCTCCAGTATTAGAAACATGTTTAATGAAACACTAAATGAACAAGCAGGTGTTAGGGGTGGCCCGACCTGGCATCTACTGGGGGTTGCTGAGGGTCTAGCTCTTTACCATCTAACACAGAAGCCACTGGTCAAATGTGACTCAAATTTCAGTTTCAATGAACTAAAAAAATAGAGTTGGAATCTGGTATCTGCAGCCATGGTAGACATGGATCAAGTGCTCCACATCACACACTGTTGCTGACAACGTGACAGTACAGACAGGCCACTCTGAGCACTGCGGGAAGTCCCGTGGGGCAATGCTCATTTAGGTCTAGAAGAGGAATCTAAACTGCACGGGATTCCAAGATTTTTATATGAACAACATAGAAAGGGCTGTCACTGAGATGAGAGCCCGAGGACAGAACACAAACTTGCAGCAGCAGGGCATGGTGGAGGCACATATCTGTAATCCAGGCATTTGGGAGGCTGAGAAAAGATGATCAGCATGAGTTCAAAGTCAGCTTGAGCTGCACTGTGAACACCAGGCCAGCAAAGGGCACACAGTAAGACCCTGTCTCAAAACAACAAAAACACCTGATAACAGTAAACAAACAAACAAACAAACAACAGCAAAAACCACAAAACAAAACAAAAAACCCAGGCTGCAGTTCTAGTTACAATGTATATCTGCACAGTGTAACAGCAGACTCCAGGACAGGAAAAAACTGTAGCCTGGCCTTTATCAGCAGTAGCTAGCAACTGGGAGGAGCGTAATTTACAAACAGAAATGAGAGCAGGTGAGGCTGTGACCCCATCAGAACAGACAGCAGTCAGGATGGAGGGAGGCAGGAACAGAGCCTTCAGCACAGCCCACTGAGAGAAGGGAGAGCCAGAGAGCAGCAAAGACACCATCTCAAATAGAAGAAATGAGGTCCTTTAGCAAATGCTGCTCACAGTGGGAGTGAGATGAGGTCAGCAAACTGACTGAGTTGGCAGTGTGGTGCTGTGGGTAGCCTGGGAAAGGGCAGTTTTAGGGCAGAGAGGGATAAAATTTAATTCAAAGGAATTAAAGAAAGAATGAGGCAAGAGTATGCTGGGAACAGGTACAGACAGCTCTTCAGAGGTTAAGGTATGAAGGGAAAGTCAGATAACATGGTGGCACACCTGTAATCTCAACACTTAGAGGTAGAAGCAGATGGACCAAGAATCCAAGGTCACCTTCACCTATTAGTGAGTTTTGAAAACCCAAAGGACTGTAAGGGAACACAGCGAACAGCGAAGTGACTGGAGGGCTCCAGGACTGAGTCTGCCTTCAGTGAGAGACACCAGTATGCATGTTTGAACGCTGACAGGAAAGACCTTACAGAAAGAGGACCACACTATCAGAGAGAAGACAGTGGAGCTGGTAAGAATGAATGCAGGTTGGCCCAAAGCAGAAGGGCTAGCCTTGGTCAGCAGAAATCTCCCCCAACGGAGCCCTACAACCTCAAGCAAGTCAGCCAAACTGAACTGACTTCTCCAGCTCTACAGCGCTATCTGGTGAGAGGTTTGCTATGCCCAGACTTACCCGCTCCACTTTGTCCCTCGTTGTCCAGGGCTCAAATGGGCTCATTTCAAAGAATCTGGCAACCCACCTGGAAAGGAGACACATGTGGCATGGGTGAAGAGTCTCTGCACTGGGCTTCAGCCTGTCAGACCCAGAAAAGAGGGTCTGCTGCACACAAGAACTCACCGAGTTTTTGTCTTTGTTGTTTCTGAGAAAATAACAACTTCTTGGCTCTACTGCTGTGAAGATATATCTAATTCAGCCTTCCTTCCTCCCTTCCTTTCTTGGATTTTTAAAACAGGGTCTCATGTACCCCAGGCAAGCCTCAAAGTCACTATGTGGCTAATGATGACCTCGAACTCCTAATCCTTCTGCCTCTACCTCCCAAGTGCTGGGATTAAAGGCATGTGCCATCACATCTGTCTAAATCTACAGCTTGTGTGTGTGTGTGTGTGTGTGTGTGTGTGTGGTGCTAGGAACCAAACTCAGGGCCTCCCATGTGCTAAGCAAGTACTCTACTACTGAGAGCAATGAGCCCTGCCCTGTAGCTCCAGCTTCCTAAAGGCTTGAAAGAATGTTCCCACTACAAAATAAATCCATGAAAAAAGAAGCCCTAAGACTGCTCAGAATTTCTCAAGCAGTATATAAAATTCCAGTTATAGCCACTCTTCCTAAGAGCAGCTCCCATGCCTGGGTCCACACTAACAGATCTAATATGGACAATGCAAGGTACTCCGTGGGCCATGCCATCTGTACCTGCCAACCCTGACTTCACCCTCACCTTCATGGGCAACATGAAATGCTTCCCTCCTCCTGGTTTACAGTCCTCCACTGTACCAAAGTTGGTCCCAAATGACTCCGTGTTCCTTTGTGGAGATCTCAGGTTCTTTACATCGCTGCCTTCACTAGCATGCCAGTCCACAAATATTAATGGGGGCCCTTCTGTGCACCAGGCACAGTGCGGAGGCAGACAAGCATAGGGAATAGTTCAGTAACCTCAGACTCTAACCAGATTTGGGTGATGCACACCTGCCTCTTCTTGTAATGCACGTGGCAGCCTAATTCCTTCACCTGCATGTCCTATGCATGCACCTCTCCAAACATCGGACAAAGCAACTTTAGACCCCTACCTGCATCTAGCTACCCATATGCTCCTCTCTGAATGAATTAAGTTTCTTCTCCCCTAATGACCATCAAACTTGGGACAGTTTCTTTTCAAATACATTTCCAGTGCCCTTGGGTGCAAAGACTGGAAACTAATCCAGTCGGAATGGGTTTTGGTGCATACTCAGTAAAGTGAAATTGTGTCCTCAAATAAACTTTTAAGGAGAACCAATTTACCATCTTATATCTATGCAAAACTGGGCTTACATGTGACTAAAATTAGATGTATTTTGGAAACAGACATACAGAAAAATGATTATATGATCGAATCTGTTAATCAAAACAACTCCATGAGCTACTCTCTTTAGCAACCAAACTTCTCCTTCTCTCGAACCCAGAAAGGAATCCCAGAACAATAATTGGTGTCCCCCAGTACCTCCCCTGATAGGCTGGCTGTCAGCATCAACAACATACCCCTCTCTAATCTGTTCCACCACTTTGCTTTGAATACTTTTAGTGCTACTTTTGCAAAATGAGCCCTTATTGTCCACCCTTTGCCTGATTCCTCTGTAACTGCTCTAGATACTGGAGACGATACTGGAGACAGGGTGAACAAGGGCAGCACTCTCCTCCTCAGACCCTCGCGCTTGCTACCCCTTCTTAGGCGAGGCTCTGTTGCACGGTGGAATGCTTGCCTAGCAGGTAAGAGGCTCAGGTCTGAACCATCACCACAAACGCGCAATCCCTTTAAAAAGGCCTGCACCTGTGATTCAGTGGTACACATGCCAGAGACAGAGGCAGGAGGACTGTTCCAAATTTAAAGCAAGCCTAGTCTACACAGCAGGTTTCAAGCTAGCATGATATAAAGAACCAAAAAAAAAAAAAAACAAACAAAATGACTTTTCCTCTCAACTTCTCTTGATGCCTTAGAAATCCTCCATTTGGCAGTTTCTCATCTTCTGCTAGTGTTTAGTGAGGGCAGTCTTCTGGCTTCTGGGGTCTCTTCTCTGTCCCCCGTGTCCACTCTGTCCCTGTCTACTATGTATGGTCACTATGTCTTCTCCTCTGACCCCATGTCCACTCTCTGTCCCTGTCTACTATGTATGGTCACTATGTCTCCTCTGACCCCATGTCCACTCTCTGTCCCTGTCTACTATGTATGGTCACTATGTCTCCTCTGACCCCATGTCCACGCTCTGTCCCTGTCTACTATGTACGGTCACTATGTCTCCTCTGCCCACTGTGTCCATACTCTGTCTACTATGAGCAGTCACTATGAGTGTGAAAGAAGTCAAAGAAAAGCCTCCAAAGGAGAATGTCCTCAATAAACAATCACTATCACAGTGTGCTGTGTTTTCTGTTGTTTAAATTTTTTATCTTATTTTGTTTTTTTTTGTTGCTATCAATTGAAACCAGGGCCCTGCAAGTACTCAGCATACTGTACAACCACTGAGCTACACCCCACAGTCTACAGACAACCGTACAACCACTGAGTTACACCGAACAGCCTATAGACCACTGTACAACCACTGAGCTACACCCTACAGCCTAGAGACCACTGTACAACCACTGAGCTACACCCTACAGCCTAGAGACCACACTACCCAAATGTTCACTGCAGTATCTTAGGTGCTTAGAACACTACCTGAGACATGCAAGGCAGTCAGTAAATATTTGACTAAATGAAGAAATGGATGCCATGTTGATTTATAAATCTGTCTCTGGCACATTAGACATGAAAATCTTTCTGCCAAGACTAAGATGTGCTCTGATGGTCCAGGATGGAAAACATGGCCAGCAGAAGAACGGACGTATATGTTGCTATGCTGGGGAATGAGTTCAGGACTTTGCACAGGCCAGGCAAGAGTTTTGTCACTGAGCTACCAACCCTAGTAGGTTTAAAATTATAGTCCTCAAAGGGAAGAAGTGAAGAAAGAAAAAGAAGAAAAGGAAGGGAGGGAGGGAGGAAGGAAGACAGACAGACATACAAAGGGACCAGGTCTGGGTCAGGATCCTCCTCCCCAGCTACACCAAAGCCTGCCTTAACAAGAACTGGGAACCTTGTCCCCTGGTGGGCAGCTGGAAAGAACAAAGGGAGAACTGACTGTTCCCTCACACCAGCTCCCAAGCAAGAATCTTCTCCAAATCAAAATCCAGGATTTTACTGCTGTGTATTTGTTCAAGGCTCTGGGGACCAAACCCAGAGCTTCACACTGCCACAATGCTCTGCCTCTGAGACAGATCCCCAGCCCAACCCTAGGGTTTTAAACTGGAGACTCTGAAGAACTACCCATAGAACACTGCTAAGGTCATCCTTGCTTGTTAAGGTCACCTACAGTTCCTTTCTTGGCCAGAATTACAAGAGATTATTAACACACTAGAGATGTGTAGACTGGCCTTCTGTAAGAAGTACTTCCTGGTACCCTGGGAAGGGATTCTAGCCAACCCTCTCATGGGTCGACACGGACAGACAGCACAGTACTTACCTGTAAGCAAATCGTGGCAAGGGGTAGGGGAGGAAGGTCCTGTGGGCCATGCCATAGATGTACTGCACCAGGTGAAAGAGCAGGTACCGATTCGGTCTGAAAACCAAAACATAACTTCACATAACTTGCCCCCTACAATTTTTTTTTTTTTTACAAACAATGAACACTTTCCTTGTGAAAAAGGAAACACACTGTAACAAACAGAGACAAGCACAGAAGAATCACCTGTTAACCTTCCTGCCAAAGACAGCCTATTTCACATTCTCGTACATACGTCTATGATGCCCCCTATCATTTATCGTTCTGTTCCCTTTGAGATGGGTCTCACTGTGTAGCCCTGGCTGGCCTCAAATTCACAGCAATCCTTTCACCTCAGCCTGAGTCACCAAGCCTGGCTTACCTGGCATTTCTTTAATATACGAGATTAATTGTATTTCATATGTTTATGGTCATTTATACACCTTTCTTGCCTCTGATAGTTTCTCTCCCTTACAATGACCAAAACCAATTCCATCTTCTGAATTGTCATCCTTTCTACATAGGCAGCCTCCGTGTTTCTGGGACCAGGCTTTAATAATTAACCTTCACATACATTTCAACTTCTACCCACCCACTTTCCTAACGCCATCTGCCTCAGAAAGATCATAACTGAGAGCAAAATGAAGATCATTCGCTATAAACCTTATTATTACAACATTTTACAAAAACAAACATAAAAATCCACCATGCAAAAAGAAATGCCGGTAGCCGGGCGGTGGTGGTACATTCCTTTAATCCCAGCACTCGGGAGGCAGAGGCAGGCGGATGATCTCTATGAGTTTGAGGCCAACCTGGTCAATAAGAACTAGTTCCAGGACAGGCTCCAAAGCTACAGAGAAACCCTGTCTTGAAAAACAAAAAGGAAAAAAAGAAAAGAAATGCTGGTATCAGCTAGAGGAAGTCTCACACGGAACCCTCCAGCCCTTAAATCCCAGAAGGATTGTCAAGGCTCTCTGGTTTGTACATTGCTGGCAACACTAGATCATGGCTAAGCTACCTGTGTGCAAGGTGCCTCCTCAAGAGGCTCCACAGCAACACACTCCATCACGTGTGACTGGACAAAGCAAAGACCCCTGGCTCACACTGAAAGGGGCCAGTATTTCACAGTTTGGCATTAAGGATCATTGGCAACAGATATCCTCAGCAAAGTCTGGGTCTGAGACCCTCTCCACTAGGCTTGTCAGCTAGATCCCTACACTGGTTAAGGTAAATACTGCCTTCTCTAGGGAAAAACAAACAAACAAACAAAAACCAAAAGTCACCAGCAGAAGAGCAAACCCCTGAACTGGCTTCACCTCTTATCTCTGCTCAGTGATTCAAATGACACTCTCAGCTCTGCTTGCCAATGAGTTCTCTACGGAACTGATCGTCTCTGGCCTCAACTTGCTCTTCTGAGCAAGCCATCCTGTCTACTGGCTGACATTCTCATGTTCCTGGTCTCTCAGAGCTGTCTGCATCTGGCGATATGCTCAGCCTGTCCCTAAGGTGGAGAAATGACTGTCTCTGAGGGTGGCTAAGCCCTTCACTTACACTCTGCACCAGCTCATCTCCAATCCTTTTACTACTCTACCCCTGCAATCAACTGTTAGCTCCTCGCTGGACCATTCTGAACAACTACAATCTAACCCTGGTGGGCCCTCCCCTGACCGCACATTCATCTGCCAGACCCCTCCCCATGTGTATCTGTGTGTGGTCACAATGTGAGTCACAGTGAGCACGTCAGGGTCAGGACAATTTGCAGGAGGCAGTTCCACCATGTTGTTTTGAGCCAAGCTCAGTTCAGGCTTGGTATCAAGTGCCCTTACCCTGTAAACTGTCTGACCAGCCTTACCACCATCTCCTAATCACATTCTTGTTGCTTCTCCTTAGAGCTGTTTGTCTACTGCCTCCACCTCCTATCCTTCCAATAAGATCCCCCACAGTACAACACTGGCCCTGTCTCAATGCTCCAATCAGATTACAGTCCAGAGGGTGGTCACAAATCACCATGCTGCCACGCCCCCTCTGGAGCATCCAATATAATTGCCATTCCTTCTCCACCAGGTTCTCTCCTTCACTGGATTTTCCTTTTGGGAATTTATTATATGTGGCTTGGCTTATTACTTATGGGTGTCATAACTAGTCTACCAGCTCCATGAAGGCAGAAACTTTGTCTTCATCATTCATTATTTTAGAATATTTTATATACTATAAATTTCACTCATTCTAAGTTATAATTCAGTTTTTTAATTGAGACAGGGTCTTACCGTGTAGCTCAGGCTGCCCTAACTTTTGAGTTTCCTACCTCTGTCTCTAGAGTGCTAGGATCGTAGGCGCACCACTGTGGCCACTTATGTGGCTAGCTGTACAATTTTGTATTTCCACCAGCAGCGATTTGCAAGATTTCCTATTGTTCTACATTGTCACTAGCATTTGATATTATCTCTGCAATATGCTCTCTCAATGTAGTTTACAGTTTGCCTAGTAACCACAAAAGACATCAAGCATCTTAGTGTGTGCTTGTTCAACATTTGTATTACCTTCTTTACTGAAGTTTCTGTTGTTAATTTAATATGGGGCATGTATATCTGTACACCATGTGCATGCCTGGTGCCCATGGAGGCCAGATGAGGGTACTGTGAGCCACCATATGGAGGTGGGGCTGGGGACAGAGCCCAGGCTCTCTGGAAAAGAGTGCTCTTAACCACTGAACCATCTCTCTAGTCCCAGGCTTTCCATTTTTAAATAGTATTTATTATTAGAAATACAAAAGTTTCAAATCCTGATAAGTCAAACTTAACTTTTTCCCTTTTATGGATTATTCTTTGGATGCTATAGCTAAAAACATCTTGCTTAACTCAAGATCTAGAATATGCTCCACTTGAAATATTTATAATTTAAAGCTTACATTCCTTTTCTTTTCCTCACAGATTATAAAGTAAAAGCCCAAATCCCTATTTCCAGTCTTTTCCTGGGAAGAGACCACCCTCTCTCCACTCAAGAGCCACAGCACTTTTGTCCCCAGTCAGACAACTGGCCATAAACATGATTTGGAGCTGGGCATAGCGGTGGAGACTCATAATCCCAGGAAGAGGACAGGAGGATTTTTGAGTATGATACTGGCCTTGATTACATAATGAGTCCTAGAGCAGCCTGGGCTACCTAGGTGGCAAGACCCTGTCACAAACAAGCAAACAAAGGCTGTTTCTAGACTGCTGGTTCTGGTGAACTGAACTGCTTATTAACTCGGCACAAACTGCCTTGATAATTACAGTTTTAGAGTAAGTTTTGCAATTGGGAAAATCACGAGTTTAGCCTGTTACCGATTTATATTATCTTTATATTACCATTTAAATTTCGACTTTGTCACTTTCTGCAGAAGCCTGCTGGATTTTGACAAGATTCCATCTATAGAGCAATTTAAGGACAGCTGCCATTTTAACAACATTGACACTTCCAATTCAAGAATTTGGAAGGTCTTATCGTTTCTTCTTTCCTTTCCTTTCATGGTGTTTTTCAGGTACATGTCTTACCAAATTTACCTAAGTACTGTATTTCTACGCTACTGTGAACATGATTTCCTGTCGTGCACGAACACACGTGTGGGTGGATGCACTGTGTACGAGTGCACCTGCAGCACACACGTGGGCCAGAGTTCTCCTCTGTATGACGCACCTTGTTTCCGTTTCCCGAGGCAGTCTTCCACTGAACCTGGAGCCCCAGGGATCCTCCTGACTTCCTCTCCCTGGGGTCACAGGCCTACTTGGCCTTTTTCTTTTCTTTTCTTTTTTTTTTAACTTTCACACCATGTGCCTGGAGGTCAGACTCATGTTCTGCCCTGCTGCCTGCATGGTGAGCACTTAACTGACTGAGCCATTTCCCTGCCTGTGAGTAAGATTTACTAAGTTGTATTTACTGACTCCTTACTCGCTAATATATAAAAATAAATTTTTATATTGGTCTATTTCGTGTTTTTACTGGGTTTATCTCATATATGTGTGTATTTGAGTGTGAGTGTGTCCCTGTGTGTTTTATAATCCTTAACTAAAGATGACAGAATAAAGCAATACAATTAATACTACCAGAAACCTGAAGGAGCTGGGGAGATGGTTCAGCTGGCAAAGTGCTTGCTCCACATGTTTGATGACTGAATTTAGATCCCAGGACCCACATAAAAAAAAGAAGCTGGACACAATGGAGCATGCCTGTGACCCGATACTGGGTAGGTGGAGACAGACAAGTCCCTTGTAGCTCAATCAGTGAGCTCAGAAGTTAAGAAAAAAGGTACATCTTCAGTGCAGACACTTTCCCCTATGACTTTTTGTTTGGTTTTGTTTTTGAGGCAGGGTCGCCTTAAACTCACTCTGTAACTTATGCTGCCCTTAAACTTGTGGTGATCCTCCTGTCTCAGCTCCGCTCCCCCAAGTGCTAGGATTACAGGTGAGAGTCACTGTGCCTGGATTCCTTGAATACTTTATCAAAAATATTGACTCTGCAAACAGGAACCCATGGACACCAAGAGTTGACTGCTTCTGTAGTAGTCTAAGGCAGTGGTTCTCAGACGGCCACTACGATTCTGCACATTCAGGCCAAGTTCTAGGTTCCCCAGCTGCTGCGTGTGGGATGTTCCTTTCAATCCTGTGAGTGATCTGCTCAGGAAGTGTGGGCACCAGATGTTCCCTGATCCTGTGAGTGATCTGCTCAGGAAGTGTGGGCACCAGATGTTGCGATCCTGTGAGTGACCAGCTCAGGAAGTACTGTTTTATAAACTACCATCATCTTTTCATAAAGGCCAACTCTAGGCACTTACCCGGCAAAGGCAAAGGTTTTTCCTCTGGCATCTGGATCTTTAACCACATTAACAATCCCTTTGGAAACATCTGAAACCTATACAAATCATAAGACAGATTTAAGCAATTGTTGAGCTAAGATATCAGACCTGGAGAACCAGGTCCGTGATCTTGGTAACCTGGGAAGATGAGGCCGGAAGTATCAAGTTCAAGACCTGGCTGGGCTACACACTGGTTTAAGGCTAGCTTGGGCAACTTGGAACAACATGTCTCAATTTTTTTTCAAGTGAGGTATGAAAGCAGCCCAACAGTAGAGTATTTGCCTGACATTCATACTGTCCTGGGTCAACCCCAGGATCACAAACATACATATATAAATGTTTAGGGAGAGATGGAAAGACAGGAAGAAGGACGAAGGGAGAAGGGAACGCAGGGGCTGCAGTCACAGGGACAGGACTGAACAATGACACCAGCTCATATTCAGACACTGTAAGGAACCACCTACCTACTCCGATGTTCAAATAATCATGTTCAAGGCTCATCTGAGTATCGTCCTAGTCAGAAGTCCTATCTAAGTCAGCCTAAGGTCTTCCTGACGTGGCCAGGCCACAATCTCACCCACGTGATCTCTCAGCACTGTTCCCCACTCTGTCCTGAGTCACCATAACCTAGAGGTTGAACCACATGGAGCTGCCGATGCTCTGCCATTCTGACTTTCAAAATAGGAACTATATCCAAGTTTAGACCCAGAGACCCGAATCCACACCAGAAATTGTCAGGAAACTGCTGACAACTATATGGAAAATTCTTGTCACGGAGGTGTGGGGTATTCTGCTTCTGGCATCTACTGACTAAAGGACAGAGAGGCTGCTCAACACCCCACAGTGAAGAACTGAATAATTGTCTGGCTGGCTCCAAATACCAGCAGTGTCAGTTGGGAAGCTGCTAGTTTTCCTGCCAACAGGACACAGGGTGGGTCATCTGGAAAGAAGGAATCTTAATCGAGAAAATGCCTCCCTAAAATTGAGTGGTCAGTAGGCAAATCTGTAGCGCATTTTCTTGAAGACTGATGTGGGAGGGCCCAGCCCACTCTGATGGTGCCACCCTGGGCAGCTGGTCCTAAGGCAAGTCACGCACACAAGCCAGCAAGCAGCGCCCCTCCATGAAACCTGCACCAGTCCCTGACTACAGACTCCTGACCCGTCTGAGTCCCTTCCCTGAATTCCCTAAGTGAAGACATGTAAGAAGTCCCTTTCTTTCCCAACTTACTTTTGGTCATGGTGTTTGTCACAGCAATAGAAACCCTAAGTCAGAAACCCTGGTCCAACCCAGCCCAACCCAGTATGGAACCCAACCTTCTCCTTCCCCTGAGCCCTCGCATGTGCGGTTTCTCTGTATGTGAAACAGAGCTGCATCAGCTGACTCTGCACCCGTCCACAGCTGGATTTCAAGGCCTCCTCATCCAGTGACGTAAATCTCTCCTCCTAGCACTCCTCACATTGAATACGAACTGCTCTATTTCCCCGAGAAGCAAACTGTATGTATCACTGGTTATCCTTTCTGTACTCCCAGAAACCGGTGTCAGCCCATCATACAAACCATAGGACATGTCTAAGCAGTTGCTGAGCTAACACATCAGACCTGGAGAACCAGGTCTGTAACCTTGGTTACCTGGGAAGATGAAGTGGGAAGTATCAAGTTCAAGGCTAGCCTGGGACACTCGACACCAACTGTCCCAATTAAGCTTTCTCAGGTGAATGGACAACTGAAGACACTGAGAAGCCATGCACCTCCTAGATAAACTGAGGAAACCAGTTGCAGCAAGTTGACCAAGTTAAAAAATAAAGTCAGTAGGTAAGAATGAAACGAGCAAATTGAACTGAACCTGAATCGAGCTAACACCTATTGCTAAGCCTTCATGCAGGGTACTTACATATACTGGTTGTTTCACTGTCTTAAAACCCAAAGAAATAAGAGGCACACCGCCAAACCAACGAATATCTGGAAGAAGAAACAAGAAACTGTCCTGAGAATACATAATAAAGATAATGTAAAAAAATACATCAGACGCTGAGGGTTCTGGACTGAATAAACAAACAATTAAGTAGAAAGGGGGCTGGGTTGTGATGGCCCATCCTTAAATAAATAAGTAAATAAATAAATAAATAAATGAGCGAGTGAGTGAATAAAGAGGGGCTGGGTTGTGAAGGTTCATAAATAAATAAAGAAGCAAAAGCAAACAAATACGTAAAAAGAAGGCTGGGTTGTGGTGGTGCACGCCTTTAATTCCAGCTCTCAGGAAGCAGAGGCAGCATCTCTAAGTTCCAGGCCAGCCTGGGCTACAGGGGGGGGGTGCTGAACAGTAGCATTGTCTCCCTGGTTCCTGAGTGTGGACATAACGCGCAACAGCTGCCTCACCATCCCACCGCCATGCCTTCCCCACCATGGTGGACTGCAGTCCCTCAAGGTGTCAGGCAAAATGAGCCCTTCCTCCCCATGGTGCTTCCTGCTGGGTCACAGCCATAGCAATGAGAATGTGGCCAGCACAGCTTCTTCCTGTCCACATGGCTGTCATGCCCTCGAAGCTTCTAGCCAAGCCTACAGCCAGCTCCAGTGCTACCTCAACCTCCTCATACTGTAGCATTTAACCTCTCCACACACAGATCTGCCTAGTCTGTTCAGGCTGTTATAACAAAATACCACAGACTAGATGGCTTAAAAACCCAAACTGTACTTTCTCCCAGCTCTGGAGGCTGGAAAATCCAAAACCAAGGTGTCAGCAGGTTCCTGGTGAGGCTCTCTTTCTGGGTTGTAGGTGGCCATCTTCTTACTGTGGCCTTTCTCTCACCAGTCACCAACCCCATCAGTTAGTACCTAACCCTTCCGACATCATGTAGCCTAATGACCTCCAAATCCCTTGGTCCACATCGAGGTACAGCAGGCATTAAAGCCTCAACATAAAGAACTCATACATGATAAGGTTTATATTTTATATAGTGTATCATGATTTAAAAACAAAGTGGAAATCACTGCAGAATTTCAGCTGGCACCAAGAGGGAGACACAGAAAAGCTGCATAAACAGATGGACAGAGCCACACAAAGAAACAAGTCCACAAGACTCAGGGACAAATCCTAAATACATAGAAAGGAAAGAAGGCAATTTGAAAAGGCTTCATGATGTATGACTATAATATCGTAGTATTTTGAAAAAGATGCAATAATCAACCAAGTCAGTAAAAAGACAGCGGTTGGCAGGTGTCCAGGATGGGGATAAGGGAGAATTTGTAGAACTCAAAAGATTTGCTCGTATCTTGCCAAGGTCACAGAGTTACTGAGTTTACAGTTTCTGACTCTGAAGCCCATGCTCTGGGCCAAGCATGGAGGGAAGTAAATCTGTACCTCCCTAAATCCACAGCACAACATTTAACCAGACTCTCATTACCCAGAAGCAGAAAGGACCACGCTGATGAGGAAAATGAAACTCCAAAGAGGAAAGGTAACTGAAGAGGAACTAGAACTCGGTCTGGGAGCTCAGAGAGCCCTGTCAGCTGGTGCTCAGCTCAGCTGTGCTAAGCTACCAGGACTCCTCTCTTCTGGGAAGAAGGATGCATACTTGCAAAGTGATTGAGGAACCTGTCCTCCCTTCCAAAGATGTCAGATGGCCGTATGATGGTGGCTTCAGGAAACGCATTTCTCACTTCCTTCTCTCCCACCGCCTAGACAACCAAAAACAAAAGATGTTCTGAGTTCTTTGGCAGGTGCTAGGGCTTTCCCGTTCCCCACTACCAGAGACTACTTACATTTCCAAGGCCCTATTTTCATTAGGTAACCATATTTTGGAAGATAATCATATTATTCAAAAAGCTCAATTAACAGAATGTTATAAAAGCACATGAGAGACAAAAACAAATAGCCCACACCCAGAAATTCTGTAGACATTCTTCCTATTCTTATGCTAGGGACCCTACAATGAAGGGAAACTGGATGCTTTTCCAGCCTTCAGTTTCTTTCTCTTGTTTACAGACTCTCTGCTTTGTGTCAAGAAGATTGCAGCCTGCCAGAGAAACAAAATCCAACCCCACCACAAACTCTTCCCTCCCACCTCTCTCTCCTGCCAGAGAAAACTAAGCCCACCCTTGCTGGACCACACCAAGCTCCCATTTCACTCAATCTGACTCTGAATTCTGCTTCAACAACTTCAACATCTGATCTGTAACCACTTTTGACGAGATCACAGACGCCCACAGATCTGACACTGCAGTCCTCCTGACTGCTCGGTGACACTCACAATACCTCTTCCCTCCTGGAAGGCAGCCTTCGGGGACACTGCTCTCTTCTGGCTTCCTGTCTACCACACATGTCCCCCAGTCCTGATACCAAGTATCCCTCCCCCACCATACTGTCAGCGTTTGCATGCCTTGGCCCCATTCAGAGCTCTCTTCTCAGCCAACCTGCTTATCCCTCACTCTTCTTCCAATGACAGATTCTGCTGACTCTCAACTCTCATCTCCAGCACAAATCTCTCTTCCAGGGTCAGAAGCTCCAGGGTCAGAAGCTCCAGGGTCAGAGCTCCAGGGTCAGAAGCCCTGAGCAACTGGGACATTGCAGAAGTGTAAGTCCAAAACCTGCCCCCTGACATTCTCTCAAGGAAAACACTGCCTCTTAATCTGCGCTGAGTTTGATTGGTGAGAGAGTAGAACAGATACTAATTACACTAGCAAAGTGTCATGCTCTTCTGAGGCTGCTGAGAAGCTGGCTCTGGAAGCAGAGCTGACTCCTGCCCCTACCACAGACACAGCGTGTTGATACCAAGTACTTTTCAAACACCCCCTTTTGTGTCTGGCTGAACTCTTGGTTCCGTAAGGGAGATGGGAAAATAGCAGCGGCTATTGTGTCCTTTAGAAAAGCTAGAGGGTAAGCAATTTCCAACAGAGATTACTGCTGTTTCTCTCAAGGTATAACAATGCCCTGCATTGGGAGAGAAGCCGGAGGTCATCCCGGAGAATGCTCTGCTCTGCTGGAATCTCCATCAGGAAGTCCCACGTGACTCAGCATGGCTTCCCCAGTCATTTCTGCTGGAGACCTGACCATGCCATCTACTGCTGTTTGTCCTTTTATTTGGAAGCTTCCTTTGAGGGGATGTTCTGCTCCACCTGGGTCTAGAGCACAGACAGAAATTCCAGCTGACCTTCGCAAGAGGGCTTCCCCCGGTGGTTTCTGCTGGACGTCTGTCTGGTGGCCCTAGTTTAATGTGTTGCTTTGTTTGCTCTCTCTTTGGGCTACTCCAGTTATCCCAGCTGGACTTTGTGACCATCTGATTTGATGACATTCTGACATCTACCTGTTACTTCCCGCTATCTGTGGATAGCCATTGATTCTTGTATTTCCGCTTGCTATATACTTAAAAAAAAATTCTCTCATTCAAAACAAAAAGCACAGCTCTCACAGATCATTTTACAGATTACACAAAATAGAGAGTTGAAAGCCAAATTCCACCCCAAAAGATTCTGCTTTAGTTGGTCAGGGGTACAGACTGGGCACTGGAGTTTTGAAAAAAATCTCCCTGCAGCTGTCGGGAATCATTTCCCCTGGTGGACTAGAGTCCTAATGAGGGCTTGGGTCACCTCTGTTTGACAAGCAACAACATGCGACTTACAGCATATGACTGGTGCTTACAAAACAATTTTCTCAATAAATATAAGCCTTGGGACACAAACCTGGAGTCACTATTAAGAACTCTGTTGTTCTTGTCAGGATGACATGAGACAAGCCCATTGTGGCAGAAGACAAATGCTTATGGGTAGACCCAGACACTAATAAGCCCGGACAAAGATGAGACTTAGGTTCCAGATGGACTCTGAGCCACGGTGGCCAAGCCCAGACTCTAGGGGAGTTTGCAGGAGGAAGATGAACGATGCAAAGAGCATTTTCCCTGGCACTACCTACTCCCCTCAGTCTCAGCCTTCGCACTGCCCGGGGGTGACTGGCAGAAACTGGACTCCAGAAGGTTCAAGAGGACAGAGGCTCCTGTAATAACAGGAGCGGACCCAGGCCTGTCTCCTTTGGCCGGAATCATACCCTACATTTCCTGCTGTTTGCTGTGTCTCCCACAACCTCAAGTATCTGGAGGCAGTAATACAGTCTATCCATATATGAGACCCTTCAACAGACCATTCAACCAAAAGGTCACAACACAGGTACAGCATCTGGAGCTGTGGTCCAGGGATAGAGCATTTGCCCAGCAAGGCCAAGGCCCTGGGTTCAGTACTCAACATCAAAAACCAATGAAAACCACAACACAGGCACACCTGGATCTAGAAGGACAATGAAAGGCCCTCTGACATCTCAACACATGGTGGAGAAACACTTCTCTTTTTCATCAGATTCCAAAGCATTTCTCATGCCCGTGCAGCACCGCGGAGCCCCCAGCACCCACCTTGCTCCTCAGGTACCTAGAAGAGCTCCTCATGCTGGCATTCAGGTGTGAAACATGAATGAATCTCTCAACCCCAGCTTCCTTGGACACCTGAGCTATTGTTTGAGGAATCTTCACGAAAACGTCTTCAAAATCAAAGTTTCTGGAAGAAAAGGGGGAGGCAGTTAAGAATTCAAGAAAATTCAGGATTTCAAAGTTTTCTATGCTACTTTGATTTTCGTGACAGTATTTGAATTTGTAACAATTGCCAGGTGGTGGTGGTGCACACCTTTAGTCTCAGCACTTGGGAGGTAGAGAAAGGAGGATCTTGAGAGTTCGAGGCCAGCCTGGTCTACAAGAGCTAGTTCCAGGACAGGCTCCAAAGCTACAGAGAAACCCTCTCTCAAAAATAAAAACAAACAAACAAACAACAAAAAAATAGAAAGAAAAGAAAAAAAGGTAGCAAACTTTTAAACAGTAATGCCTTAACCCTTAACTTTAAGTCAAAAGTAATTTCTCCCAAGGTTTCCAGCCCTTCTTATTGTCAATTAACTTACCTAGAGACTTACTCAAAGTTATAATCAGTACAAGAAGTACTTTATGTTCTCAAGGAGTCTTGGGGCCAATCAAGGCACACCAAGAAAACCTGACTATCCTGCCTAGAGGGAAGCAGGGAAATGCTGGGGTCTGGAAAGGGACTCACTTCTCATTTGTGAAACTTGGTTTCCCTAAAGAGAAAAAAATTTAGCCATGGCAGGGCCAGACCTCTAATGCTGGCTACTTGGAAAGCTGAGGCAGGGGTTCACAAGTTCAATGCTAGCCTGGGCTACAGAGTGAGCTCAAGACCAACCTGGGCAACTAGGCAACTTAGTGGGATCTCATCTCAAAATGAAGAAGAAAACGGGGACTAGGGCTATAGCTCAGTGGTAAAACACATGCCTGGTGTAAGGAAGGCCGAGTCCAGTCCTTAGTATTGGGAAAGAAGAAGGAAGGGAGGAAGAGAGGGAGGGAGGGAGGGAGGGAGGGAGCTATGCCATAATTCAGTACCTAACAGCTGAATGATCATCCTGTACAAACCACTATGCTAGTCCCTACCAGAGACATAAAGCTGAAAGGACCTGGAAGTCATCAAAGAATTTAAACTATTTAATGAAACAAGCATACTAAAAAAAATGTAAGTCAGACACTTAATAAATGCTAAAGGAAAAACATGTGAACAAAGGGCCATGAAAGAATCAGAGTAAAACAATATTTGGGCCAGTGCGGCAGCACACACCCATAATTCCAGCACATGCAAGGTGGAAGAGGAGAAATACAAGTCTACAGCTAGCCTGGGAATCACAAGACCCTGTCTCAAAAGACAAAATAATACTAATAACAATAAGCCATTATTGATAATCCTCACAAAAACTAAACAACATTTGAATCAGTTAATGACGCAAAGAGGCAATCTAAAAGACTGGAGAATGGTAGAACAAGCAAATCCTACATCCTAATGCTGCCCCAGATCGACAGGTTCAAGCAAAGTCAACACTGGTCACTGCCAAATTCCCATCACCAACCACACTGACATGATGCATCATCCCACTAACCTCCACAGGACATATACCAATGAACCTCGTCACCCATTACTGATGAGCTGGCTGAAACTGACACTAAGATCCCCAGCACACAGAAGTCCCTGGTAAATGTCACTGAACCCTAAGACTTACGCAAAGAAGACAGGAGGGACCAAGACTTACCTGGTTTCCCAGTCCCGCCCAATGAGGTTGATGACCACATTGCTGTGCTGCACCGCTTTCCAGATAGAATCTCTGTCTCTTGCGTCCCATTCCTGCAACAGCAGGAACCAATCAGATTAAAACACATGGGGAACACCTCAACCCGTACAGCAACTTTCAGAATGGTCATCTGCCATTGTACAAACAAGGTTCCATTTCACAGAGACTCCACTGATTTTAACAAATGAAGCTGATGTCTCAAACTCCCTGCTCACCCTCCTCCACTCTTCCTAGACCAGGCAGTAAAAGTACATGTCATTCATGCCATCAAACACTGGAAAGAGGCAGCTCATATTTAATGGTGTGTATTTAGTGGGGCACTTGGGTCATTTGGCCCAAGCTGACATGCAGCTCATTATGTAGCCAATGATGGAGACATAGTAATTTCTGTTGCCCAAGAGAGTAAGATGTTGGAGGGAGACCACTGGTTGGCTCCCGGTTGCTAAGTCCCGAAATAATCACACAGAAACCATATTCATTAAATCACTGCCTGGCCCATTAGCTCTAGCTTCTTATTGGCTGACTCTTACATATGAATTTAACCCATTTCTATTAATCTGTATATCGCCACATGGCTGTGGCTTACTGGCTAAAGTTCCATCTGGCTCCGGCAGGGCTAGATGGCTTCTCTCTGACTCCTCCTCCTTTCTTTTATTTAAATAGGAAAGGGGAAGTGATGTGGGATTCCCCTTTGTATGCTGTGAATACGATTGATTAATTAATAAAACTGGCTTGGCTTGATAGGGTAGTACAGAGCTAGGCAACAAAAACTAACTGAATGCTGGAAGAAAGAAGGGCAGAGTCAGGGAGAAGCCATGTAGCCCTGCCAGAGCAAGATGAAACTTTAGCCAGTAAGCCACAGCTGCATGGTGGTACACAGATGAATAGAAATGGATTAAATTAATATTTAAAAGTCAGCCAATAAGAAGCTAGAGCTAATGGGCCAGGCAGTGATTTAATTAATATGGTTTCTGTGTGATTATTTCAGTTCTGAGCAGCCGTGACAAACAAGCGGCCTCCTTACTACAAATTAAAGAAGCAAGTATGATTTAAGCAAACCGGGCACCTGCCACTGGAAATAGCCAAAGGGAGCAGCACCAAACTAGGAACTCAGGACAATTTCCTTATTTCTCTTCAATTCTTTCCTTATTTATTTACCTATTTACTTTCACTGTAGTGCTGGAAATCCAACCTAGGGCTTCATGTAGGTAGGACAAGCATTCTACCAACTGAGCTACATCTCCAGCCCCTAATGCTCTTTATAATAGCAGATCTATTTCAAAGACATGAAAAGAAGAATTAAAGAAATGCAGTGTCTAAAACTTCAAGTTTTTGTTGTTAACATTGCTTTACAATAGGGTCTACATAGCCCAGGCTAACCTTGAATGCCTCCTCTCCTCCACTGCTTAGACTACAAGTGTGTGCCACCCTGCCTGGCTCTTCTTTGTTTGTTAAGGCGGAGTCTCACTCTATTCCTGAATGGCTTAGTGCTCACTATGCAGTCCAGGCTGACCTCAAACTCACAATAATCCTCCTGTCTCAGACTATTACTATGTGCTGGGATTGGAGGAATGAGTCCTCACCTCTGGCACAATTATTTTAATATAGAAATTCTGTTCTTTTTTTCCCCTGAGATTACAATTCATAGTCACCACCAACGAGTTTATGAACTGAGCTGAAAATCTACGTGACCTATAAGCAGCTCACCATTCACTGGACAGATAAAGAGCCCACACAACCTAAATCACTCCTTTGATTTAGGAAGTGCTAAATCACTCTTTAGCTCTCTGGCAACCCCTGTTCTGAAGAGCCCAAAGACCAAAGGAACACGCGATGGGACGCTGAGAAAGGGCTGCTTCAGAGCTAAGGTCACACCAACAGAAACAAGCTCTTAAGCTTCTTCCCCGTGATTCTGCTTGTAAAACCACCTTAGAGTCATACCATGAGGCAGATATAAAATCCTAAATTTACTACTTTCAGAATCTTCTACTAGTCACAAATAAAAGAGTAAACACAAAATCAAGAGAAATTCTTGTTAATATTTTATTTCTCCCAATAGATCTCAAATCTTCTCAATATGTAATAATAACTAACAAAAAATATTAGCATATACTGAATATAATTTTTTCATACAGTCTTTGAAATCCATATTTTATCTTATAGTACATCTCAATTTAGACTAGCCACAATTCATGTGCTCAACAGCCTCACATGGCTAATGTCTACCACACAGAAGCAAACAAGAGCCAACAGACCATGTCAACCATACAACCTAGTTAATAAAGTAATACCAGAGTACAGCCATATCCATTCACTTACATACTGTCTGTGACTGCTTTGGGACCATAAGAGTGAGCTCAGCAGCTCTGACAGAGATTCTATGATCTGCAAATTGCAAATAATCATTATCTAGTGCTATACGAAAACAGTTTGCCCATGGTCAGACTAGGGCTTGCATGCTAAACAAGAGCTGCAGGATCCTAGCAGAATTGAGGATGCTCTTAGTCTGGGGTTAAACTACTGCTTTACTACACTGCCTCTCACCCCTAACGATGACCTCAGAAATTACATTAATAACTCCAATGCCCAGTACAAAGGCTTACCAGAAAGATAAGCTGGCCCAGGTCACCCATGGGGCGAAGGTGCATGGTGTCATATACGTCACACCGATAGGGTATGATCACTTGTGACCCCATTCGTCCTAAAAGATGAAGGGAAACAGAATCAACATCAACATGACATGGGTATGATACACACTAGTGACTGAGAAAATACCAAATTCTAATGTGATAGATTAACTTAATGCTTAGTAAAAAGTGTATTCTGCCATACCAAAGAGGCCATAACTTCTCAGTGTATTGTATTCCCATAATGTCCTATAGAGGAAGCATGGATGTTCTCTCAATGCCAAGGCAGATAAAATTTATATACTTCTAAGACAGAAGTAACTCGTCATATCATTAAAACAAAAACACCTGGCTCGCAGTCTCAAGCGGGGCGATCTTAGTTCAGGGCAATGGAGGGCACTGAACTAAAAGAGCCTGACTCACCAAGGCCGTTGACAACATATCGACCCAGGAATCCTGTGGCTCCAAACACAGTGGCCACAACCCCACTGACAGATGAGCGGCCACCTTGCCCATGAGGTACGACAGCATGATGAAGCTGGCGGTGGGATGGGCCACGAGACACAGCCGTAGCTGCTGCAGCGAGGGCAGGACCTTCAGGAAAACAGCAGAGTCAGCAAACATGGCGCGTGTTATCATGAAAGCAACCAATAAATAACAGTTTCTTTCTCTAGAAATTTGTAACTATTTTGGGAATGGTACCTTAGGGATTTAAGTACCAGCAACAGTAAACGTAAACTACTGTAACATAAAAGCTATAGGAAATATACAAAACTAGAAAGCAAAGACCATGTCGTATTGGGTATATAACCTTAGTCATATTACAGTGTTTTGAGAAAGGTTTTAAAGAAGAATAGCAAAGACTGGAATCCCGTGAGAAACACATAACATACACAAGCAAGGAGAAGTAAGAATGAGTAAGACTGGAATGGAGAAACAACGAAAGACCGTCTGGACGTGACTGAAAGGTGACGGCAAGAGAGAAGCAAAGCTGATGATGTGGCTGGAGGCAGAAGAGTATTGCTATCTCAAAGGCAAAAAGAAAGAAAAAGGCTGGACAGCTAGCTCAGTAGGTAAGGGGTTTGCTATGAAGGCACAAATCCCTGACACTCTGTGTGTGTGTGTGTGTGTGTGTGTAGAGAGAGAGAGGGAGAGAGAGAGAGAGAGAGAGAGAGAGAGAAGAAAAATTTGTCAAGCACGGTGACACTCATTTGTGACCCCAGTGACAGGTGATAGGCTGTCTCAACAGGCGAACCCCTAGAGCTCAGTCAAGTCAACTTAGCCAAATCAATGACTTCAGGTTCATTGAAGGATTCTGTCTCAGGTAGACAGACAGACAAGGTTGAGAATGATTAAGGAAGACCCCAGACAGTGACCTCTGGCCTTCATATGCACACACATTCACAAGTACCCATACATACGTATGTCCACATATATACACTCCTATCCAAAATAAATACATATACAGAAAGCAAAAAGAGTGCAGTTTAGATGTAAAAATCACTGAAAAGCAATTTTTGGTAGGGGGTTGGTAAGTATGTAAGTTGGTGCAACTAAGACAGAAGCAGGTATCCACAAAAGGGCGCCACCTCACCCTAAGGCCTTGGGCTGGAGTTCTCCACCCTTCAAAACTTTTCTTAGTTATGGTAAATGAACATCAAAGGAATGCTTGGTGTAGGGGTATAAAACAGAAAGGCATGGTAGTTCACACCTGTAATCTCAGTACTTGAGAGGCTAAGGCAGGAGGATCATTGTAGGTTCAAAGACAGTTTGGACTCTATGTAGGGAATTCTAGGGTAACCTAAGAAAAGACTGGGGCACAGGGTCGTCTGACTCCCCAGCTGACAGCTGTTGGACTTCTTGCTGCTCTGATTACCCTCATCAAAAAGATTATCAAACAGCCACCCGCCCTTACAGCAGCACCAGTGGCCCTGCATATTCCACGATGCCTTGAGAAAACTACACAGCCGAAGCCAATTGCCTTGACCCGAGAGCCGGCCTCAGTCAGGCTACTTGGAAAGGCTGTACCAGGTTTCTATGCTATCACAGCCTAATTCTAGGACCCTGCAACCATTTCCACCTAGACCGGAGCATAAGCACAGAGGGCCTGCTGTGACTGGTACTAAAAAGGATAGGCTGGGATTGCTGGGAGCATCTCTGCCTATCTCGCCTGGCTCATTCGGCGAGTCTCCTGAAAGACACTCTTCTGTGGTTTCCCCCAGTAGTGTAGCAAAAAGGGTTTAATAAAAGGCTTCTTCTGGGTGGCTTTTCCTGTCTACTGGCAGAAATGTGGGCTAAGTTGGTAACACGAAGATAGAAGCAGTAGAAGTGGCAAAAGAAGTGGCGATGGAAGAGGCGGTGGCACAGGGACGTCTGACTCCCTAATTGGCAGCTGTTGGACTTTCTCTTGCTGGCCCCAAAGCTCTTTCCAATGATTCTGACATGAAGCGATCTGACAGCCAATGATAATCGATAATGAGTAAAATGCACTACGGAAAAACATAAATGAAGTGGACACGCTTTGTGGGGCGGAGGAGTGAAGATGGGGAGGAGCGACGACTGATTGCTTTGCTTCTTCTGGAAGAAAAAAAAAATGCATGCTTTCGAACTGAGGACTGAGAACAAATCCAACCACAACAGAAGAGTAAGCAAGCAATGCCGCCACGTCCTAAGCTGTCTTCCACTCTTCTGCGCTCCTCTTTCCACCCGGCTTCCAATTCTTTCTCCACAAGCATTTCTCTCTGCGGCAGACCCTGGCGCCACAACCTAACACAGTCTCCATCCGGAGAGGCGCGGATCGTGGTTTCCATTGATTACTACCGTGAAGGCAATCGATGTCCCACTGTGCGACCCCCTTTTCCTCCCTGAATTTTCCTTGACCTCAACCTTCCCAACAATCTCCATACTAACTCGAGCTTTAAAGCGTTCAGGTTCTCCTCGTCCCTCCCTGCTACTCCAGCTCCCCATCCCCTTCTCGAGCGCACAATTTCACACATGAACCTAGGGTATGAGGAAGAAAAGTTAGGTTCCCCTCGCGGAATCGGACCCTACGCGGCGGTGCCCGGTGACACTTACGTGACATTGGCAGCGCTAGGACAACCCGGGAGCGGACGGCAGTCGCCATCTTCTCCCATAATGCCCCACGACTCGAGCTTCCGCCAACTACGGCAATAACGCGGGGCCAAATGGTATTTGCCGACCTCTCTGCGCAGGCGCCGACTGAGACCGGACCTGGCGGGTTGCGTTGAGAAGGGAGTGAAAGCAGACGAGAGGAGAGAAAAAAAGAAAGGAAGGGGAAAACAGAATCCCGGTTCTGGAATGGGCTGTGAAGATCATCTTTTATTGCTGGGGAGTCTGCAATTCAGACTCAACCAGGGACTGACTCCGGGGCATGCAAAATGGCCCGCCTTCAAAGTCCAGCATTTGGTGGTAACAACCAGAGAGTCTGGCAGCTCTGCGGGGATAGGGCTGGGATAAGGAGGAGACGTAGCCCCGCACTCGCGAAGTTGCAAGGAGAAAAAACTTATCAAGCAAAGCGAGGGTCTGCGCACAGTGCACAAGTGGAGAGGAGAAATAGGAACGCAGAGGCGCCCCCTCTCTCCCTGCTGCCGAAGTAAGTGCTCGTGGATGCCTTCAAGAACGAACTTTCTCTGGGGCTCTAGTGCTCACTCTATCCCAGGTCATAGAATGCTTGCTTAGATGTCTGCATCAATCCTGACCTGCTCGTAGGTGACCTCTCCAAGGACTCAGATCTTTCCAGGATGGTGATCATGAGTTTTGGTTGGCTGGTGTTTGTGTGTTTATTTGGTTTTGAATTTCGTTTATAGAAGCACACTAACCGGACCCTGAAGTTCTTTTTTGGAATTTTGAGACAGGGTTTCCTTGTGAAGT
This sequence comes from Alexandromys fortis, assembly GCF_014885135.2. Lineage (NCBI taxonomy): Eukaryota > Metazoa > Chordata > Mammalia > Rodentia > Cricetidae > Alexandromys > Alexandromys fortis. The sequence continues at coordinate 796,724 of NW_026068082.1, forward strand.
CCTGGTTGGCTTCGACCTTGTGATGTTCACGGCACTGCTTCAGGCATGAGTCACCACCCCAGGCGACTTACTAGAGATTAATAAATGGTTTGAAACACGAACGTCCTCAAATGTGATATAACATTGCAAGTCATGCTTGACATTCAATAGTTTTTCTATGGGAATAAAACAGTGGTGGCCTTACCCAGAGCAGGTGTTCACTTTTCAAACTGGGCCTCTTTGAAAATCTGTATTGTTCTAGAAAGAGATACCTGGAGCCTGAGGATGTTCTGAAAAAAGTAAAAAGCACTTGCATTTTAAAGTCTTTTTCAGGATATGGTGGTACACACCTGTAATCTGAGCTCTCGGGAGGCAGAGGCAGGAAGACAGGGAGAGTTCCAGGCCAACCCAGGGGACCTTGTCTCACATTTTAAAAAAAATTAAAAGTTTCATTCCAGTCACCCTCGATATACCCGAGTAGAAGACAGCCAGTTGTAAAGTTCCCAGAAAGAAGTTCCAAGGACACTGAACATCCTAGAAATTGATTAATTGGATTAGAACCTTAATGATAGTGGAGAGGGTGGAATGTTACAGACCCAAAGCCAGTTTATCATGGCCTATCCTTAACCTTCTAAACAGCCATTTATTTTCTGCCTTTGTGTGCCCTGACGTCCTTCTGTCTCCTGCAGTCTTTGGGGATGTATCGGGACCTTTAGATTCCACTAACTCAGAGCTAAAAATGTCATCAGAGCGCATCTGAGGTCCCTCTGTATCCAGGGTTTCCTAATTTACTATAACCCACTCTCTTGATGCTTCAGCACATGCATATGAAAAGTGTTTGTTTGTACCTCTTTTTGTTCTGTTACTACAAGAACTTTCATTGTTGGACCATGAAACTTAGGGTAACCTGGATTTGGTCACTCATATCTGGCTCCATAATAAACTGCCTCTTGTCCCCTTTTGAGGAGAGCTGTTTTTTATGTGGTCCCAATAACCCTGTGAAACATACCTCGAGCTTATCAGTAAACTGCCTAGTTTGGGGGAATCATTCTAGACTTGGTCCATTTTTTCAGTGCTCAGTGGAGATGGGGTCCATTGTTCATGTCTGGGAAGAAGGTGTGTGTCTTTGGGATAGGCAGTTGACTGGCCCCGCATAGGGACTGCTTGTGAGTAGGGCTGTTAAGATCTGTACGCTGCCTACTGTTGTTTACTTTTTACTTTATTTACAGAGGACTGAAATGATGGCACCAGATGTGCAAGGCAAGTGTCTCAGTCCTTCTTACTTTGTTTTGAGACAGTGTCTCACTGAGTTACCTTAACCCTAAATATCCTTGTAGCCGAGGCTGACCTTGAACTTCAGTTCTCCCGAGTAGTTGAGGCGCTGTGAGTACCCGTCTACACCTCCACACCCAGCTCACCCTACTGTTTGTAAGAGCTTTGACCAAATTCAATTAGAAAAGAAACCCTTTAACTGCGAAGTTCAGTAATCCTGAGTTGCCCTGCATTTCTTGGCTTCATCCTTTCTTGGCTCAGAACTCACAATTTAATAAATTACCATATTTGTTAATATCACATATCACAATTGGTATATTAACATACTTTCCAAGTTCTGATAAATTGACAGCCCCATCCCCATTTTGCAGCTGCCTTCTAATCCCTGTGTGGTAATTGGGTCATCTGACATCTCTGAGTCAAGTGCTGCCTCCTACTCACACTTGGGGTATCAGGGTGTCCTCAGGTAGTGAGAGAGCACTGATCTGAATACCCAGAATATTCGCTCCTGTTCCCGTGACCCGCAAAGTGCTGACAGCAGGTGTGCCCGCTCAGACACCAGGGAGGTACCCAGTGTAGGGTGCCTGCGCCCGGAAAGACTCTGCAGAACCCAACAAGCCCCAGGCCCCTCTTTTAACGGTGAAAAAGATCAACAACAACAAAAAAGTGATAGTCGACACATTGCTTTACTGAAGGATGCTGATAGCCAGCCAACTTTCCAGTCTGTTAGGGTTGTTTGGTTTCATGTGTTGGGTTTGGGATTTTGTGGGGTTTTTATTGCTGTTTGGTGTGTGTGTGTGTGTGTGTGTGTGTGTGTGTGTGTGTGTGTGTTGTTTTTGTCAGCCATTGGAACTTTTTCCTTGGTTAGATTGTTACCTGAGATCCAGTCAGCAACACCAGTTACAGAGACACAGTCCCACAGTTACGCCATGTCACCAGCTTTGACACAAACAATTTCAGGCTAAGCCAGTGTGAAATAGGATCCTGTCCTTGGCTGCCATCTGAATTTGTTGGTGTTACTCAACTGTTTTAAGTGAAATCCATGGGCTGGAGAGATGGCTCAGTGGTTAAGAGCACTGTCTGCTCTTCCAAAGGTCCTGAGTTCAATTCCCAGCAACCACATGGTGGCTCACACCCATCTGTAATGGGTTCTGGTGCCCTCTTCTAGCCTGCAGACATATACATAGACAGAATATTGTATACATAATAAATAAATATAAAAAATAAATGAAATCCATTGGCATGACTTCCCTTCCCGTACTCCCCCATCTCAGACACTCAAAGAATTGAATTAATAGGAGAAAGCAAGGCCAGTCCTTTTTTTAATATAATTTTATTTTATTTTATGTACATGGGTGTGAAGGTGTCAGATTCCCCTGGAACTGGAGTTACAGACAGTTGTTAGCTATCATGTGGGTGCTGGGAATTGAACCTGGGTCCTCTGGAAGAGCAGTTAGTGCTCTTAACCACTGAGCCATCTCTCCAGCCCAAGGCCAGTCCTTCTAACTAAATGTCCAGAGCCATAAAGTATATTTCCACCCCTCCTCTTTTCCTATTGAGTACTCAGTCTTAAGCAGCCTCACATTGTTGCTATAGAAACAGTGACGTCACCAGTTGCAATTCTGATGTCACCCCCCCTAGTCCCAACAAGAAGGAGGTGCATGGAAGGCTGGGGAAGGAAACAAGATCTTCAGCTGAGCAAGAACATCCCAGCATCTTCATTGACTAAAGTATATTCTGGAATCTTCTGTGGTTCGCTGTTCCCAGAGCCACAGAGCTAGGGAAGCCCACGGGGTTGGTAAGAGAGCCCATTTTCTGATCCCCTGTCTTTAGAAAGAAGACGGTGGGCAGCTTTCTTATTTCCAGCTCAGCTTCTTGCTTCTGCCCTGCCTGTCTTAATTTCATCTTTGAGTACTGTGGAAATAAGTGGACTCCCTCAGCAGCATCCCACACACCCTCCCTCTTCCTCAAGTTCCTGAGTTACTTACGGTTTGACCCGATATCCCAGGCCATCATTTCGGAGGCCCGAGGCATTTACTCCTTCCCCTCCTCCCAGCGTGATGGTGATGTTGAGAGTAGGGTATTACCTGCCTGCCGGCTTTTAAAGCTCTCCTGTCTGGCTAACTCCCATGCTCTTTTCTCTCTAAAATCATGCTGGTATAGCTGAGTTAGATTCTTATCCACTTGAAGCCTCACAATTTTTAGAATCGAAGCTTTGGTTAGGCGGCAGAGCACTGGGAATGGGTTTAAGCCCATGGAATAGCATCTGTATGATGGGGCTCTGGGCAAGAAGACACTATAAGGGACAGTAAAGCTAGAGGCTTGCCTCACGAAGGCTTGGTGAGTGCTGAGATGCATAGTCCTGAACTCCATGGTGAGAAAATACCGAGAACTCCAGTGTCGGTGTCAACAAGATTTGTTGGGTTTCTACAGTGTCCCAGACAGAACGGACAGAGGAGGAAGATGGGGTGGAGACGAAGGCATTCACCCATATTAAAATGAACACTAAACTTTGCTTGAAAGAGCTTCAGAATATGACCAGATAAGAAGCAGCCCCATATGAGCCTCATTTATATTGCCTAGAATTTAATCTTTCCATAAGTTTAGAAATCTTGAGGAATTAGGGAATGGGGGTGGGGTGGTGTCTGGTAGAGTCGTGGCCTGGGGTAGAGCAGGCCTAAGCAGACCTGCCTCCCTGTTGGCATTCATGGTTTGCACTCTCACTTTGAGGTAATAATCACTTTGACACCCTCCCCCAGCTTTTGGTCTTATTTCTGATTTTTTTTTTCTTATAACTGTATCTCAGGCTTCTGAACTCACTGTATAGTCTAAGTTGGTCTTAAGCTTGCAGCCGTTATCCTGCCACAGCCTCCAAGTGCTGAGAGATCCAGCTGTCTGAGTGGTGGGGTGTGGTGTGGTGTGGTGTGTGTGTGTGTGTGTGTGTGTGTGAGAGAGAGAGAGAGAGAGAGAGAGAGAGAGAGAGAGAGAGAGAGAGAGAGAGAGAGAGAACATGTATGGAGAGGTCAGACAGCAAGTATTTTCATCAGTTGCTCTTTGCCTAATTTTTTGAGACAAAGTCTCTCACTGACCCTGAAGCTTACCTGTTTGGAGTTCCGGATGTGAACCACCACACCCAGCTTGTCAGGTGGATGCTGGAGATTAAATTTGGATCATTTTGGTTGCATGGTTGTAGAGTAAGCACTTTTAGTGACTGAGCCATCTTCCCAGTCCCCTCACTGTGTGTGTGCGCACACGCATGCACATGCACCCACGCCTGCGTGCTCAGAGGCCAGAGGAATACGTGTAGTGTGCTGCTAATCTTCTCCTCTGCCTTCTTCCGTAGAGACAGGGTTTCTCACTGAACCTGCTCCTGGGCTGGTAGCCAGCAGACTCACAAGCCTCAGGATCTTGTCTCCGCCCACCCCCTTTGGGCTGGAGCTACAGGCTCAAGTGAGCAGCCACATTTAGCTTTTGGTTGCTGCTAGAGAGTCAGATCTCCTTGCTTGCTCAGCAAGAGCTCTTGCTCCCTGAGCCATCTCCCCAGCCTCACTTTGGAGTTTTTGAGGAACCTTTGTAAGTGGGTCCTTTGCGACCACAGAAAATGCCAAATCTCCCAGGCTGTTAACAAAAAGAGCTGGAAGAGCTAAAGAAAGAAGTCCATTGGTTCTAATATTCTTATGGGCTGCGGTTTCCCAGTCTGTAAGATGAGAGCATGAATTAATTGAAAAGTAAATGACACATTTAATATGTTAACTTTTTTCTTTGTCAGTTTAACAGATAACACAGAGCTATGACTCTACCACTTGGTTACTTTTTGATTTTGTTTGTTTGTGACAAGGTCTCACTCTGTCACCCAGAATGGTCTAGAACTTGCTGTGTATCCCTGGCTGACCCTGAAATCAGGACAATATATCTGCTTCAGCCTCCAGTGTACTTGTGTACTTGGTTTAAAGGCAGGAAGCATCACACCCAGTTCCAGGTTTCGGCTGATAAATACAGTATTCATTTGACTCCTTTCATCTTTTTAGATCTTCCTTTCTTTATTGTGGGAAACTATGCATTAATTTCAAAATCTGAAAAACTTTATGGCTCATGTCCGTTATAGCAGCACTTGGGAGGGAGGCAGGAGGATCATGAATTCAAGCATCCTCAGTTATATAGTGAGTTTAAGGTCAACCTAAACTGTCCTGAGTCCCTCTCTCAACAACAACAAAAGGCAAGAAAGTTATGTGCCTATGTATATAATGCCATCATCCAGACAACGTAGGGAGATTTAGCTGACTACAATAAGCTTTATGTGTGCAGACAAACACACAGAAAATAGACTAAAAATATTAGAATATATGTAAGCCAAGAGTTTGCAAGGTATACTAAACTAGTGAAACCTGCTCTGTGAAAAGAGTACTGAACATTTGGGATGTTCATTTCTTTGCATTTTTGGTATAGGAAGATCTGACCATGATGCAACTTTCTGTGGCAAACTTATTGCCAAAGCACTGGAGTTTTAAAAATCAGAATATATGGCTTATCATCATAATTCATTTGAGCAAGCCATTTCTTTTTGTTCCCAGGTTCTCCAATTTTAAGAAAGAAAAATGAGCTGCCTGGAATTACAAACGGGCAGGACTTGTATATTCACTCTTTCAACAGAGAATTGCTAAGCACCAACTTTAAAGGTACTAGCTATTAGGAGGGATTTGCTTTGTTCAGGAAACCACTTAATAAAGCAGATAGGGTACCTGTGGACAGTTGCCATATTAGGTAGTGCCACGGACCGTCCCTCTGGGAGACTGCTATCCACGGGAGAACAGGGATGAAGGCTATAGGATAGTCAGGATACGACGCAAGGGAATGACAGACAGACACACTGTGTAGTGAGAATCTGCTGCGATTTTACTAAAATCATGCTTTCATTATATAGTATTCAAACAAAGAACAAGTCAGAAAGTCATGTATCATTAGTTGGCACAGTATGAAAACTTCTTTTAGCAATGTTTAATTTTAGCAATGTTTAAAAGTGTATTATCAGGAACAGGTGTTAGACACAAAGCGTCCTTAGAAGGGGAATTCTTGTCCTTGGGACTGTAAGCCTCAGGCAAGTGGTTACATCTTATGAACAGAAAGTTTCTGTCTCATTATCGCTATCATGGCCCTTCCTCCTCTTAACCCTTTATTACATCTAGTGATCAAATATGCCTAATCAGTTCTCTGCACTTGTTGAACTATATTTTTTAGTACCGTCTTATGCGGCAGACATCATGGGGGTTGGGGTCTAGCAAGCCTATCCATAAAGTTGAAAGTATAATATAACAGTTTTTGTCCATCAACATTAACCCATCTATTCCCTTGCTCATCATAGGCTCCTGTATAAGGAAGTGAATCAAGGAGTGTGCTGGGGAATTTTCTCTAACTCTCCTTTTCTCTCTAAATCTGATTCACTATGACGATTCCCTCGTAACATATCAACTTTAGCAGTTTCTGTTTCATAATTAATAAAGTTTCCCAGGCTCATGTGGCTTGGGGCATACTTTATTTCCTCAGGGACTGCTTTAATGAACGGTGGGGCCGAGCCAAGGACGTACTTTGATTTCTTGGTAAGCGGTCAGCTAAAAACAGGAAAGATTAGAAATACAGAGAAAGATCAAGCAAGGTGACAGGAGGGCTCGCTCTCAAGGCAATCTCCAGATAAGAGATTTACCTAAAGAATCAGGTCCTATCTAGACAGCTGATTGCCAGGGGGACCACCTGGGGCTTCGCTCCAAGAAGCTCTAACCCCAATCCTTCAGCAGGCAAAAGCCAGCGCAGAGGCATTTTGTCACTACACGGCAGTCACTGCTGTGGACGTGGCAGGTAGGATGAGACTGTGAAATGAATTATGTTGGAGACTTTGAAGGAGAAACAGTAATATTCAGCTAGGGACTTAAAAAATAGGATAACTGGCTTGGGCTCAAGTAGGGATGGGGTTTAGAGGAACGTTTTGGAGGCATGTGTGCAGTTAATGCTGGGTAGATATTCCAAGAGTAAAATGCACGAATGTCCTTTATTAATGTCTCAGAAGAGCTAGACAAAGAAGTTAGTTGAACTGGAGACATGGTTTATGAACTCTTTATGAGGACAGATATTTCCCTCTAAGAATGCTTACAAAATGTTTTCTGATCTCCCCATCCCAGCTGCTTGTCTTCAGGCTTGCTAGTGAAGTGTGTGAGATTAACCAGTTGTTTTCATCGGTAAGCCGTTCAAGAGCAGAGACTAACAATAGCCACTGAAGAAATCATTGGCCTAAAGTAGAATGATTTTTTTATCTGAGAACTCTCAGAACACACCAACAGTAGTATGTGGATCCCTCCCAGAAGTCTCCACCTTACTCTGGCCCCCCCCCCTCTATGTATACATGAAAATAAGAAGTCAGAGTCATCATTTGGTAATAAGAACAGTGCAGTCCATATGTTAGTTTGGTCATTTTTCTCTGTGTCTTTCTTTGCAGAATCCTTATCTATTACATGGCAGGAGGGGCGGGTAGACTTAGGGATAGTGAAGATACCAACACAGCTCATCCGGAGTCTTCCTTGTATCTCAGAACCCGTCCTCAGTAAGAGTAAGTGACCACATCATTTTCTTCCTTCTTTATGCTTACCTTGTATCTGATTCATTGTTGTGTGTAGGCAGCCTGACGAAGGCAGAGAGTCTGTTGACTTAGGTCTTCTCTACCAGAGTCGCCCCACTTGGACGAAATGTGCACGAGATGAAAAGACCATTGTTCGTGGATATTACACTGTCAACACTCTAGGTCAGGCTGCGACTAAATTTTGCCTTTCTTGGCCAAGTAACAATACTGTTCATTATTTTTTTCCATGCCCATGACACAAAGCATACGAATATGTGTATAGAAGTGTGACTCAGGAATACAGCACTTGCAAAAAAAGGGAGGGGGGCAAATCTGTTACCTGGAGGAGTACAGAAATGATTTCCCTAGCTCAATAATCAGAGACAGCAGAGTGTGAAAATAGGAATCTTTATGAGAACAGAAAATTGCTCTTTAGGGGTTTTATGTTTTGATTTTCCTTTAATAATTATCCATAATATCTAAAACAAAAGCAGTATGCTCATATATATGTAAGAATCATTACTTTTAATTTTTTTCTTTGGACATTTTTACTTACTGTGTGTGTGCTGGCGAGGCAGGTGCACACATGCCATGGTGCTTGTGTGACAGCCAGAGATAGCTTGTGGGAGTCGGTTTTCCTTACGGCATGTGAGCTTCAGGGGTCCCATTCAGGTCATGGGAGCTGGCAGCAGACACCTTTACTTGTAGGAACCATCCCAACTGTCTTTGCTTCTCATTCGTTTTTCAGCTTTTATTGCGCCGTGTTTGATGTACCTTTGATCTCTGTTTGTCTTCATTTTGAGCAAGGGCATGCACCTCAGCCAGCATCCTTTGAAACAAGTATTTCCGATGAATCAGATGAACGCACGCCCCTAAAACTCACCCTGGCTTTCGATGAGCTTTCAGTGATCATGATCCCAGTTTCGAGCAGGAAGTTGAGCTGTGCTACAGCGGATTTAAATGGTGTTTTGCTGGAACCTGAATGTAAAGCTAGATGTCTGTTTTAGGAGATGTCAGGATACTGGGGGGGGGGGGGGGGGGGGCGTCTTATTTCATCTTACCATTGAGGGGTGTAGATGGGAACCGAGTTTGGAATTAGCTAGGGGATGTTCAGCGTGGAACCTAGAAGAGGAAGCTGGGCATAGGAAAAGAAAGTAAGGGCAAAGAGACCCTTCTTGCCACTTCAGGTTGACAACAGGATACCTAAGTCTCTGTGGTTCTTGGGTACAATTTCAAGGTTTTGAAGACTAGATGAGGGTAAAGACAGAGGCCGAAAGAGGTTTGGGATGAACAATTATGAGGCAGTGAAAGCAGCAAGTGTAAGAAAACAGCTGACGGCTGGTGGTAGAGGAAAGAATTTGCAGGTGGTGAGGGCGGGTGACTTACATAGAGGATGCCAGACAAAATGAATCTCAGCTCTCTAGCACAGAGGACCGGGGATGGTGACGCCACCACTGAAGTGAGAAGACCAGACAGCTGGTGATGCCACCACTGAGAGGACCGGGCAGCTGGTAATGCCACGGAGAAGCCCGGGCAGCTGGTGGCGCCACCACTGAAATGAGAGGACAGAGCAAAGTGTAAAGAGGCCGTGAAAGGATACATAGCCAAGTCACCATTGCATCCTGGAGCCTGAACCAGGGAATCTGAGAATCTCCCAGCATCCTTAGCTTATTGGAGAGGGGATGATCTCAGGGAAGATTACTAGTGTGAGTCAGGGCTCTAGAAATGGATGAGAAGCAAAGTTTCTGTTGTTAAAATTAGGTCATGTAGACAGAACAAGCAAGAGAAAAGTAAAGCCATCCATTTGGTCACATTTAGATTGAAGTGTGTACTGAAAATCAGGCGGGAAGGGGATGGTAGGGAACAAACAAAGCAGGCCAGCCGACAGGTCCGTTCCCGTACCGTACAATGAGCATGAACGGCACAGTCCAGGCGTCAGCTCATCTCTAGAGATGCACGTTTGAGGAGTTGGGTGGCAGGTGGGAGCGGACGCTGAAGAGGACTGCTTGAGTGGGCTGAAGCAGCCCTTTTCACAGGTCTCTGTGGAAAGCGTGGCTCCTGCTTCTCACATCTCTGCCGTTCTCTTTATTTCTCCTGTTCATGTAACCTTTGGATAACTTCTCTCTTTTTTTTCTTTTTTCGTTTTTTAAATACTACCAGATGGCAGATAAGGTTGACTGGTTACAAAGCCAAAATGGCGTATGCAAAGTTGATGTCTATTCACCTGGAGACTTCCAACACCAGGACTGGAAAATGGTAAGGGCTCCTTCTTCAGCAGCACTGGTTAGGAGCGTCTGGACTGCTCGAGCAGCCCCGTTCTTCCTCCACTGTGAAGATGGCTAAAATGAGCTCCTGCAGAGCAAACGTTTCCCGTTTTACCCCATCAGAGTGTGCAGCTTATGATACCTGATGCTTTAGTTTTTAGTTCTGTATTCCCGGGGGCGTGACATGTGCATGTGGGGCCAGAGGCCAGAGGCAGGTCTGTGAGAAACTGAGCGCTGGGACCACACTCTGGTTCTCTGTAGGAGCAGTATGTGCTCCTGACTGCTGAGCCTGGGTTTGATGTTTAGTGGGAAAATATGTGATGGTAAATAAAAAGTATGTGTTACAATGACAACATTTTAAGTTTTAAACAACCAGAGTAGAAGAGTCTCTGAACTGGTGAGATGACCCACCGGGTAAAGGTGCTTGCAGCAGCCTGGTGATTTGAACTAGATCCCTCGAACACACTCAGTGGAAAGAGAGAACCAACTTGGGATAAATTGCCCTCTGACCTCCACATAAATATTGTGGAATAAACCTTGTTCCCAATCAGTCAGTTGGTCAATGTAAGAAGCATAATAAATGTTTCCAAGGCACATCAGAAATAATTTCTGAAATTTGGGATGTCTCTAAATTATGAGAAATTTAAAGTCCCCTTTCAGCCACTGCACCTTGGACGTCCAGCAAGCACTTATGAAGTCTACAGGGAGGAAAGCGGTGTCTGTATCCATAAGGGTCCAATAAGAAGATAGTAATAAATAATAAATAAAATAAAGTAATAAATAAAAAATAGGCCTGTGCTGTAATGTTTAGAAACTGTTTCCTGGGGAAAGGCAGTACACTATTGAGAGATGCAAGGGAAAGACCTCAGGCGTCTAGAAGTAAGCATAGAGAGTAGCCATTAGGCCAAAACTCTTAAGAACCCTCAGTCAAGGCCGCTTGAACCTAGACGGGCAGGGCACCGCTCTTTTCTCCCTCTTGTGGCCATGCCGTGGCCTCTACTGACAAAGGCCACTGCCTAAAGAGAGAGATGCTTAAAGGAGTCAGGTCCCAGAGTCACAGAGCAAAATGAGCTGGGACTAAATGGCCATGTATTGACCTGTACAGACAGTAGGTGCTAGCAGAAGAAACGTCCAAACTAATTGGATCGAGGTCTCTGATTTTGAAGATCTTGGACCAGTGAGATGCTTGCCACCAAGCCTGATGATGACCTTAGTTCGTGTCCTAGAACCCACATGCTGGAAGGGTGAACAACGAGAATTGACTCCTACAGTTTGTCCTCCTCCATACTCAAACACACATCGCACACACACACACTGTAGTACAACATTAAAGATGAGACAATCCAATACATTCATTATTGTAACCTTACTCCGAATACTAACATTTGCTTAGCACATATTTGCATGTAATGTTAAATGACCCATCTTCTGTTTATACAAATATATTTTTTTATTAATAAGAGCCAAAAGCCCTGAGAAATCTTTACAAGATACACAGACACTCATATCAAATTGCTGAAGACCCCCAGACTGCCTCCGTTGGATAGTTTATCCTCCTCTGCCCTTTTACGTAGAGAAACAAAATCAGATTCAGTTAAATGAAACAAACAAAACTCTAACACCTTTCACTGAGCAAGAAGTACCTAGGAGATCCAAACATAAAAATAAATTCTGCCATGGTGAACCTTACCACTCATGGGAAAACATAATTGTAATGTAAAGCTTAAATATAATTTAAGACATAAGTATAATTGGATATCAGTCTGGCATTTGGAGTTACGTAAAGAACCACTGGACATTAATTAAGAAGACAGTTCATGATCATTGCTGGGTGATTTTCTGCACAATAGTTGTTACAGTTTAAATAATGAGTCACTGCCAGCAGGGCATAGTGACCTGCCTGGTGACTCCAGCACTCGGGGGTGGAGATGGGGAAAACATGGATTACATATCCTTAATGAGCTAGATACAGAGACAAAAAGCAGGGCTGGGGAGCTACAGTTAGCTTAAAGAGCTGCTGAAACATCAAAGGCATCTTCCAGTGCCCCCCTCATGGGTGTGAAACGTTTTTGGCTTCAGTAAGGGGAAAGAGTAGTTTGGCATTCTCCTTCCACACAACTCAGGATACTGTTGTGTAGTGGGGTGGGGGTGCAGGAGCAGCACTCTGGCAGGAGAGGGTAGGAGTACTTAGTCTCTGTGGCACTCGGATTATTTCCTGTTTCCATCAGTCCGTGTCACCTAGAGATCTGTGAAAGAGTGTCCCAAGAAGCAGAGTCAGCCAGCGTAGAGAGTAGAGAATACTTTTTATTTAGACACAGATGGTAGACAAAGCACAGGCTTTTTTTCTGCAAGTCTCTTCCATTCCACTTGGATAAAAAGCAGTAACAACCTCCAAGTTAGAATTCTGATCCCATCAAAAGGCTGGTCACATTCGTGTTGGCCTGACTGCCTCATGACACTGGCTTTGCTGGGAGTTCCTTTTTTTTTTTTTTAAGATTTATTTATTATGTATACAACATTCTGTCTCCATGAATGCCCACACGCCAGAGGAGGGCACCAGATCTCATTACAGATGGTTGTGAGCCACCATGTGGTAGCTGGGAATTGAACTCAGGACCTCTGGAAGAGCAGCCAGTGCTCTTAACCACTGAGCCATCTCTCCAGCCCTTGCTGGGAGTTCTGAGGAAGCCCAGAATGGGCTTGAAAAGGCCTCTATTATTTGCCATCCTGAAATATAAAGTGGTCTGAGCACACTTAGGTCTGATACCTCTTGTGGCCCCTGCAGGCACGCATGTGCATGCACATACACACACATACATACATGCTTGCCCACAAAAAATAATTTTAAAAACTTTTTTAAATTACTGCTATAGAAACAAATAGCAACCAGTAAATTTTTAAGTGCTTTATGTTGTTTCATTTCATGTCATGATATATTATATGCATATGGATGTTTTGTCTGTGCACCTAGCGTGTGCCTGCTGCCTGTAGAGGCCAGAAGAGGGATCCTCTAGAACCAAAGTCACAGACAGTTGTGACCATCTAGGGTGCTGGGAATCCAACCCAGGTTCTCTGTAAGCAGCTAGTGCTCTGAACACCGAGCCATCCCCCAGCCCGGTAGCTGGTAACTTTGACTTTCATAGTAAACTATTATGACATATTAGCAACTTTATAGCAATGCACTATTCTTTTAAAAATGGACCATATTTGAAGTCATTCCTAGACTTTACATTTGATAGGAAAGAAAGCATAAATATGTACATGGTACTATGTTCAGGTTTAAAGTTTTGCCACATATAGATTACAGTGAGTTGATATTTAAGTGTGTGTGTGTGCGCGCGCGCGCGCGTGCAGGTCAAGATTTTGCTGTATCGAATAATTAGATACACTTTTCCCATTTTTCTGAACCTACTTATAGTAAAAGACAAATTTCAAAACAACAGATAGCTGGGTGGAGGTGGCACAGGAGGGAGAGAGGATAGTCAGGACTACACAGAGAAACTGTCTCAGAGAATAAAAGATGAAAACAACAGAACAGATAGATCTGAGACAGCAGTCAGCATCCGTAGCAGCTCAGTTCATGTAGGAACTCCCCGTGATCATCATGATTATCATGTCGCTGGTAGACGCAGTAGAAGCAGTGTAATGTAGTAGCTGATGGCTGTTTAGAATTCTAGCTTCATCACAGATTAAAGTTTTAATTTCGAATAGCTCACTAACTTAATCTCTCAGTTCTTTTTAATTCTCTCCCTTGTAAAATGAAGAAAGCAAGAAAATTAGCATGTGGGTGTATTGTGAAAGTAGTTTAAATGGGATGGTAGCCTTAAAATCCTCAGTGTCTGATAGTATCATGACTGCTCAGTAAATATGGGATCCTTTTATTGTGATGCTGGAGCCAGCTCAGGAGGCTGGCTTTGTCGGCTGTCCCGAACACACCATATCTTTGCTGTGCTACAACTGGGTGAAACCATGTCTGCTTTTCAGGATGCATCAACGGATCCTGTCCGAGTGCTCAGCTGGCTCCGCAAAGACCTGGAGAAAAGTACAGCAGGGTTCCAGGACTCGAGGTTCAAGCCTGGAGAGTCCTCATTTGGGGAGGAAGTGGCTATCCCAGGAGACCAACGCAAAGGTTTCTGTGTCGACTACTACAATACCACCAACAGGGGCAGTCCGGGGAGATTGCATTTTGAGATGACACACAAGGAGAACCCTCCTCCGGGCCCCATTGCCCACGTTGGTAATGGGAGTTCCATAGATGAAGTTTCCTTCTATGCCAACCGCCTCACAAACCTAGTGATAGCCATGGCCCGAAAGGAGATCAATGAGAAGATCCATGGCTCTGAAAATAAATGTGTCCATCAGTCGTTCTTTATGGGGGATGAGCCCACACCCCACAAGAGCTTGAGTACAGTAGCCTCCGAGCTGGTGAATGAGACCGTCACTGCGTGTTCCAAGAACATCGCTGGTGACAAAGCTCCGGGCTCTGGAGACAGAGCCTTGGGGTCAGTACACAGCCCTGGTCTAAGATACAAAAGCACTTTGAAGATCAAGGAAAGCACTAGGGATGGCAAGTGCCCAGACGACAAGCCTGGTTCTAAGAAGTCTTTCTTCTATAAGGAAGTGTTTGAATCTCGGAATGCAGGGGATGCCAAGGACGGTGGAAGGTCCTTACCTGGAGAGAGAAAGCTGTTCAGGGGCCAGGACAGGCCTGACGACTATACAAACTCTGTCAGTCAGGGGATCATGACCTATGCCAACAGTGTGGTGTCCGACATGATGGTCTCCATCATGAAGACCCTGAAGATCCAGGTGAAAGACACCACCATCGCCACCATTCTGCTGAAGAAGGTACTGATCAAGCACACCAAAGAGGTGGTCTCCGATCTCATCGACTCGTTCATGAAGAACCTCCACAATGTCACAGGGAGCCTCATGACTGACACAGACTTCGTCTCAGCTGTGAAACGAAGTTTTTTCTCTCATGGAAGCCAAAAGGCCACAGATATCATGGATGCCATGCTGGGTAAACTGTACAATGTAATGGTTGCCAAGAAATTCCCCGAGAACATAAGGAAAGCCAGGGACAAGTCTGAGAGCTACTCCCTTATCTCCATGAAATCGCGGCCTGGTGATCCTAGGCAACCCAACATGAACTTTGAGATGAAATCGGAAGCAAAGCTAAGGGAGAGTCTGTTTTCTGCGTGCATCCCAGAGAAAGAGAAGAGCTGTGCGGAGACCCTGGGCGAGCACATCATCAAGGAGGGGCTGACCATGTGGCACAAGGCTCATCAGAAAGACTGTAAGCCCCCTGGCATCGATCTTCCTGCGAAACCGTGTCACCCTCAGCCAGAGGTTTCTGTTGAGATTCCAGATCCTTGTGACTTAAGCCCTCCTCCACAGCAACCAGAGCCTTTTGAAAAATTTATGTGTGAATCAGATTCCTGGGCCAAAGACTTGATTGTGTCAGCCCTACTTCTGATTCAGTACCACCTGGCCCAGGGAGGAAGAATGGACCCTCAGAGCTTCCTGGAAGCTGCTGCCACCACCAACTTCCCCGCCAGCAAGCCGCAGGCAGTGCACGACGAGCCCAGACTTAAGTCTCCTCATAAGATGTGTGACCAAGAACAGACAGAGAAGAAGGATCTCATGAGTGTCATCTTCAACTTTATCCGGAACTTACTCAGTGAGACCATATTCAAGAGTAAGCGTAATAGTGAATCCAAGGCACAGGGCGTTAAGGAAGAGGAGATCCATCAGTGTGAAAGGCCTGTGACCCCTCCTGCCCCGAAATTCTGTGAGGAAGAGGAGGTGGAGGAGACTGATGGTGCCTTATCTGGGCTCACCAAGATGGTCGCCAACCAGCTAGATGGCTGTATGAACGGGCAGATGGTGGAACACCTGATGGACTCTGTGATGAAGTTATGCCTCATCATTGCCAAGTCCTGTGACTCTCCCTTGTCAGAGCTGGGAGATGAGAAGTGTGGGGATGCCAGCAGGCCAAATTCTGCCTTCCCAGACAACCTGTATGAATGCTTGCCAGTCAAGGGCACGGGAACAGCTGAAGCCCTCCTGCAGAACGCCTACCTAGCCATCCATAACGAACTGAGAGGTTTGTCAGGACAGCCCCCCGAGGGATGTGAAATACCCAAGGTGATCGTCAGCAACCACAACCTGGCTGACACTGTTCAGAACAAGCAGCTGCAAGCTGTCCTGCAGTGGGTAGCTGCCTCCGAGCTCAACGTCCCCATTTTGTACTTTGCTGGCGATGATGAAGGGATCCAGGAGAAGGTAAGAAAGCAAAGCCAGAAGGCTTTTCCGTGTGTTAGCTTGGGTTCTGCAGTCGGTGTGGTTTTCTAAATGGGAACACGGCTGTAGGAAGGGGAGAAGCGGACAAGGTGATGATGCCCCTCGGCAGAGGTAAGTAAGAGTAAAGCAAGATTGAGCTCATGACCGATCAGAAACACACTGAGAGAGGCCGGAAGGAAAATTGGTGTTTTCTGTTTTCCGAATTTATTGGTGCCAGGAGCACAAATGGAGAGTCTCCAGGAGACTTGGTGTGGTGGATGCAGCAGTCCATCGGCCTCACCGTCTCTGAGGAGGATGGAAACGCCATTGTTCCACATAGCAAGGGTCCAGTGCTGTGTAATCTCACAGCAGTGTTGGCTCTTAGATCCAAACATATTTATGAGATATAGATATGCTAAAGTTTTTAGGTGAGATAGAGAGATTCGCTGTTCCCTGAGGCCCAACAGAAAAGAGATGGTTTCCAAGGAGATTATCTTCTGTGCGTACTGGAGGAGAAGAGGTACCACTGTGGGAAGCTTGGCAGGTGCTGGTGACAAGGATAAGAAGATTGAATTGCAGAAAATGGCATGGGAGCCTTTAATGTGAGTGTATGGTAACAAAAAGCCTTTCCTCTCACAGAGTTATGCGAGAGGTTTGTTCCCAGCACTGTTACCAGTAAGGGGTATGAGGAATGGTTATTGTGAGTGAATCCAGACATGCTGTTGCTCTTGAACACAGGGAAAGTTAGGCTGTAGGATTTATAGACGAGCCCTCATCACTTTCCAGTTCTCATTGTAGTGTTTTGTTTTCTTTTTTTTTTTTTTTAATACAAATGATGCAGTGAAGTTGTGTGGTGTGGTATTGAGAGTTGGAGAGTGTCTCATAGACTTAGAATCTCTTGCTTATAAACTGTGGGTGAGCTGTTGTATGCCAGTAGTCTCTACCCTTTCCAGATGGTTGCATGAGCACACAGACCACGAAGGCATTCTTCAAATCATAGTAGATATTAATCATTTTTCGATTTTTGAAAGTGAGCCCCCTCATTAGGGTTATTAGTTTGGCCTTTGGGGCCATTCAGTAGCTTCAGGGACTTGAGATAGAAGATGGGGATTAGCCACCAGGTGATACAGCAGGATCGCACCTTGTGGAATCCCTACTCGACTTGACTACTAGGAGGAGTGGGGTGTTGCAGAGGCCCAGCAAGAGAGCAGTAAGTCACATTTTAGAAAAGTTTTAATGATAGGTCATAATCATAGTTTAGTGTCTGCTCTTGATAGATCCTAGTTTTTCATTCATAACTTCCTCCTGGCTTTAACTGGATTTTATTGGGTAAGCAATCCCAAACAACTGAGTCAGCCTTTTTTAGAATTCCCCAGTGTTGTGAAGTAGGTCGGTCCATTAAATATCCAAGCCAGCTCAAGAATAACAATTAGATTTTATGGGTTATAAGGGAAATCTCATGCTGCAAGAGTGGGAGGTCCGACTTCCTAACTGCCCGGCGGGTGCTGCTCAGAGAGATTGCGCACCTGTGTTTTCCCAGCTTTTCTTTCTGGGCCCCAGGTAGCCACACCCACACCTTAACTAAATGTGATTGGTTGACAGTTTCCCCATCATCTCCCCCCCCCCCTTTTGTCTAAACAAGATCGATACAAACCCAATACAACTATATACAATTGGAACAGATACCAAATATAAAATTACAAACAATAAACAATATTAAACAAGGAATGCATAACAAAAGTTTTACTAAACATTCTATTTTAAGGAGTCTAACTATTGCATTGAAATTAACCTTGTCTAAATCATGAGGAAGATAACTACAATTATCTAATCTTCAACTGCATCAAAGATCTGAGAAGGGAAACAAGATTATTTGAGTGAACAGGAAGTGCAATCGAGAAACTTCCAAAATGTATAACACATGACAGAGACAAGTGGCTACCTGGCAATCACCCGAAGTCTCTTTTGTAGTGTTGAAGCAACCAACTTTGGCTAAGGCCTAATGTAACTGACATACTATTTTTAAAGGCAAGAAACTTTTTTAAACTATCTTACCCTGTCTTGGCAGGAAAACACAATCCTGTTTTATCCATTTACGGATTCTCTGTATCTCTGTCAGTGGTTGAGGTATGGGCATTTCGTGCTGATACAGATCACTGAACCTGGTAAGACTGGGAAGCCCACGGACCCAGTTGCCTTCAGCACTATAGAATTTATTTTTAATAGGTTATGTGGATGCAAGATCAGACCCAAAATTTAAAAAGGATGAACACTGAAAGTAAAGGATGTCTCCTCATCAGATCACTTCTGTGTTGCTCTCCCTGCAGAAAAAGCAACTCATCTGTTTCTAACGTGTTCTTCTAGAAATACATGTGTGCATACATGTAGAGCTAATGTATATTTGTCTTTTAGCACAAGTGGTTACATGCGTGACAATATACATGCAGCACATACACATGGGATCATTTGCATGCACACATAAATATGATAGAATGCCCATGCATGCATATGATATAACTTACATAGATGCATATATATGAAGGTACACATTCTCCAACATAAGAGTTCTCATACTTTTGTCTGTATTTTGCGCTCCTATTTGTTGAGACAGAGTCTTACTACATAGCTCAAGAAGGCCTTAGGCTCACTATGTAGCCCAGACTGGTCTCAAACTGGAGAGCCTCCTGCCTCAGCCTCCTGAGTGCTGGGATGACAGGCTTACAGGTGGATTACACCCACCATGCAGTCCATTAGGTTATGTATTGGTGTTTCAAGTTTGTTTGATTTCACCATATGGGATTTCGTCTAAGATAGTTTTTCTTTTTCTTATTTCCTGGATTTTGCTTTGGGTTTTCTTTTAGTGCTTTAAAATATTTATGACCCTGATCTTTTTCTATACTTTCGTGTGTAAAGTGGAAGGTAGGGAGGCAGATTTCTGTTGTCATCGATTGTCCATGTTCCCCTCCTCCGCCCCTCCACACCGGCTTCCACTTGATTCTTTCTGAACTTTCTGTTCTGTGCCATTGAATTGTCCATCTGTCCATTCTTAGGCCAATGGTAGACTCTATTTATTGAAGTCTTTTGAATTATAAAATATGTCCTAAGGCTGAAGACTCCTTAATTGTCTGTCAGTGTTTTAGGTAGCATACTTATAACCCAGCACTTGAGAGACTGAGGCAGGAAGATGAGTGCCATAGTGAGCTGGAGACTATCCTGGGCTATATTTTAAGACACTGAATTAAAATTAATAATAACAACAACAACAATTGTAGTGAGGAGGGGCCGCTTGTTCATCCTGGCCACCCAGAACCAAAATAACCACATAGAAACTCTATTATTTAAAACAGTTTGGCCTATTAGCTCTAATTTCTTATTGGCTAACTCGTACATCTTAACTCATTTTTAGTAATCTGTATATCTCCACGTGGCTGTGGCTTACTGGCAAGATTCCAACTGGCCTCTGTCTCTGGCGGGGGCTACATGGTTTTTCTCTGACTCTGCCCTTCTTTCTCCCAGCGTTTAGTCCAGTCCTCCTCCCCGCCTAGCTCTGCACATAGAAAGTCAACGAACTTTTCTCCTTGTGTTCTTGTGTATGCTGATGTGGCTCTTGGCTCTTGTGTCTGTGTGTTCTTATGTGTGTTGACTGTAGAGGAAAGTTTCTGTCCCACCTGGTCCCACAGCTGTTCAGTCCCAAAAAAAACACACAGAGGCTTATATTAATTATAAACTGTTTGGCCTGTTGGCTCAGGCTTATTACTAACTAGCTCATACAACTTAAATTAACCCATAATTCTTACCTATGTTTAACCATGTTGTTTGGTACCTTTTCTCAGTAAAAACATTTTCATCTTGCTTCCTCTGCTTCCGGCTGACTACTGCCTCTCTGCCTTTCCTCTTCCCAGAATTCTCCTAGTCTAGTCACCCCACCTTTGCTTCCTGCCTGGCTACTGACAATCAGCATTTTATTAAACCAGTATGAGTGACACATCTTTACAGTGTACAAGTAATGTGGACCCTTTGCTCTTGTATCTGTGTGTTTTTATGGGTGCTGCTGTGGGCTCTTTGCTCTTTGTGTGGTTTTGTTTTCTTGGTGCGGCAGTTTCGGGGATTAAATCCACAACCCTATACATGCTGAGCAGGTACTCTACCACTGAGCTACAGCGCCACCTATGGGTGGTCTACTTTGAGTTAACTTTTGCATACCTGTCAGGAAGGAAACTAAATTTATTCCTTCATGGGAAAAATGTGGGTGTTTCTGACTTACTGTTGGTCAGCCTGTGGGTATCTGTTCCCTATGAATTTTCTGGTACCTTCATGATCAGAGGTCAGCTGATCATGGTGCTAGAGTCAATTGTGTGTTACATTTTTTTCCTGTAGTTTTACTTGCAACTTCCTCATCAGATCTGAAGTGTGGATTCTGTGTATAGCATACATTTGGGTCAGTCCTTGTCTAACATTCCTTCTTGTTTTTCTTTTTCTGCCTCCTTTTGGTTTATTTGAACATTTTCCTATGTTCCATTTTAATTTCTCTACTGTGGTGATATTTTAAGAGGTGTCTTGGTTGGGTTTTTGTTTTATTTTGTTTTTGAAGGTGTTACTGTGTGGCTCAGGCATCTGTGTTAACTCCACAGGAGTTAAAGAACAGTCACCCATTTGCACCGAGAGCTACTTGCTTGGCTTCCAGTTGCCTTCAGCTAGCGCAGTCCTTCACAGAACTTCCTTCAGTAATTCTAGAACATGTGTGCTGGTAATGAGTTCTCTTAGTCGCTTTAATCTGAGAATATCATGGTCTGTTCTACACTGGAGATTAAACCCTGGGCATGGCCCACACTAGGCAAATACTATACGAATGTTTTTATTTGAATATCATTCCTGAGGTATGGATGAAGAGTTCTGGTTTGTCTTTTCTGTTTACGTGGTCTTTTTTTTTTCTTTTTTCCGCATGTGTATGTGTGTGAGTTTACACATGGGGGTGCATGTATATGGGTACAGTACATGTGTATGATGTTTGTGGAAACCTGAGGTTGATATTGGGATTCTTTCTTGATTCCTCTTCTACTTAATTCTTGGAGGTAGGGTTTCTGAATCAAATCCAGAGCTTGCTGAGACACTGTTATAACTAGCTGGTTTGGTCCTGTTCTCAAACACCTTACCACTGTCTGCTGAGGCTGGAATTGCAGGCAGGCCATCACACCCATGTAGCATTTATGTGGGTCCTGGGGACCCAAACTCTGGTCCTCTTGCTTACATGGTAAATGCTTTAATCTCTGAGTCATCTCATCAACATTTCTTATATATCACCCCTTCTGACTGATTAAAAACAATGGAGTGACATTTGAATTGCGATTCTCTATAAGTGGTGCTGTAGCTTCCTCTGGCTGCTCTTAGGATTGTTTTCTGCTCTAGGAATGTTGCTCAGTGTGGTGGTGTTTGCCTAATATATGCCAGGCCCTCAGTTCAATCACCAGTTCAAAAATATATTTTTAAATATCTTTCTATAAGTAATTTTTTTATTTAAAATGTATGTCTATGTATGTGAGTGTATGCCTGTGGAGGCTAGACTAGGGCATTGGATACCCTGGAACTGGATTTACAAGTTGTTATGAGCTGCCTGATGTGGGTGCTAGGAACAGAATGCAGGTTCTCTAGAAGAGCAGCCACGTTTACAGGCCCAAACTTGATTTTAAGGACTGAGCACAGTGATGCCCATAATCCCAGCACTCAGCTACAAATAAGACCCTTGTCTTGTGAAAACAAAGTTTTGAATACTCTGTGATAGGTCTTGGGGTGGATTTTGTTTTGTTTGAATAAGCTGGGCTTCTTGGCGTGAGGTAAGCTGAGGAAGCTTTTGGCTGTGGTCCTGCAGATGCTCTTCCACACCACACCCCTCTCCTCTCCGCTGGGATTCTCAGGGTGGGGATGCTAGCTCCCTTGAGTCGTGTCCACAGCCCGAGCTCTGCTTATCATGTCTTTAGTCTCGAACACTTTCTTCATTCCATTGTCTTCCTTCTGTGGTCTCCTCCATTTGATACCTCTTATCTTATGGGTTTAATGTAATTTTAGTCCTAACATTTCCACTTGATTCTCCTTTTTACATCTTATTTCTTTGCTGAAATTTTGCCCTGCCCCTGAAGTGGGACAAACCCATGTCATGCACATGCAAGGTCACTGCCCACCCAGTGTATCTCACCTGAGATGGAAGCTAACTGAGGTCCTCTCCCTCCCTGGCCCACACTGGCCTTGAACTTGCAAAAGTCCTGACAGGCCTGTGCCTTTGCTTTTCTGAAGTGTGTTGTCCTGACTAACCCGAAACTCACTTTATAGAGCATGCTGCCTCAAACTTAGAGAGGTCCTCCTGCCTCCACCTTTTGAGTCCTGAATTTTAAGCAAGTATTGTCGCATCCAACACCTCCCTCTGTCTGCTTCATCAGTGCGGAGGCCATGTGACCGACCAGCACAAGCATTCCTCTTCTGGCTTCGTCATTGTGGAGTCCATGTGACTCACAGGATTCTGCTGCCATGACTTCCTTACTATGGAGGATTGCATTCCACAGTGACGAAGGAGGAGGAGATGAATGCGTGTACTCAGCTATCTTTATGTGGTGAAACTGTAACCTGTGGAATGGTGCCGCCCACGTTCAGGGTGGGTCTTCACACCTCAGTTACCCTAGTCTAGAAAAGCCCCTCATCTCATCCGGAAGTTTGATTTCAAAGTGATTGTAGATCTTGTCTAGTTAGCAATCAATTTAAGCCATCCGAAATGGAGACTTTTATAGTAGGGTGAGCCTAAACCATTAGAACTATTGGGGAACAAGAGCAGTGTTGACAAACGCTCGCTTTGAAGCACCATTTTCAAGGAGAAAGTGGGAAGATTTGTCTCAGTGAGAGATCACATTCCATATCACGAACGGGGGATGTTAACACTTGTGTGTGTTGTGGGTGATGAGACCAGCAGCTGTAGCTAAAGTCTTCTTGAGCTGGGGCTAAGAGCTAAGCATGCACGAGGCCCTGGCTACAGTCCGTGAACCGTAACAATTAAAATCCATTGGTTTGGAGCAAGGTGGCTCATGCCTATAATCCTAGCACTTGGGAGGGGCGGTGAGAGGATCAACAGTTTGGGGCCAGCCTTAGCTGCATGGCCCTGAGAGTTTGTTCTCAACCCGAGTCCCTCCTACTTCAGTTTCCCCATCAGTGGCTTCTTGGTTCTAGCCAAGCAGGTTCCTTCCGGCCTGTTTTGGGGTCTTCTACTCCTCCATCACCTTTCTCTCTGCTCTCCACAGCTGCTTCAGCTCTCGGCCGCTGCTGTGGAGAAAGGCCGCAGCGTCGGGGAGGTTCTGCAGTCGGTGTTGAGGTATGAGAAGGAGCGACAGCTGGATGAGGCGGTGGGAAACGTCACGCGACTGCAGCTGCTGGACTGGCTGATGGCAAACCTGTGATTGGGGCCTACCCGGTGTTCCGGCAGTGGGCCGTGTCCTCACTCCCTCAGCTTCCCTCCCTAAAGTTCCCTTCACGCCACTCACACCACATGCACCATCTAACGCTACTCACTGGATTTTGCAGATTTTCTTGTCCATGCGAGCAAGGACATAAATTAAAAGATTACAATTAAAGGGCTGCACAAGTTTTGCTTCCTTTTATTTGAAAAGTAAAGCTGCACCCTCTCTGAGAAAGCCACCAGAAGTAGGAGGGCAGGGACAGATGGCGGAGCGGCCCAGTGGCCCACTCAGTTCCTTGCTGTCCTAGCTGTGAGCTGATTAAACTGCTCCCTTAAAATCGACCACAATGGGTTTATTTTATTTTGTTTCCATCCTTTAGAACCACGACAACCAGAAAACAGTTTCTTACAGTCTGTGAAAATCATTCACATTGTGGTTTGTGGGTATGGCCCCATGTCCAATCTGCACAACTGTGGGACCACTGCCCACCTCCGACTGTACCCACAGTTCAAGATAGAGGTGAAACAGCCCCAGCGGCTGTGGGTGTGGTAGATGTAGCCAGTGCATTCCTAGGTCATCCCAGTGGCAAAAAGGAAAACACTGATCTACAGCTGAGTTCTCGGTGGTGGATGGTACTGCAGGCCTGCAGTGCTCACATTTGGGCAGTGGAGGCCGTAGGTTTGGTAGTTAAGGTGACCCTCTGCCTCATATCTGGTTCCGATCTAAACTACTTGTATGTCTTTATTTGGGGCAAGACATGCCTACCACAGCCCAGGTGTGGAGACCAGAGATCAGTTCTCCTCTTTACCACGAGAGGTCTGGAAGGTAAGGAAGAAACTCAAGCTATTCATTAGGTCTGGCTGCAGTCGCTTACCCATTGAGCCATCTTGCTAGCTTTATTTTAGAGGATACTGTTGTAGGGGGGACTACTTGTTTGTCCCAACTGCCCAGAACCGAAGTAACCACATAGAAACTATATTCATTAAATCACTGTTTGGCCCATTAGCTCTAACTTCTTATTGGCTAACTCTTACATCTTAATTTAACCCATCTCCATCAATCTGTGTATTACCACAAGGGTGTGGTCTACCAGCAAAGTTTCATCACTTCTCCAGTGGCGGATTCATGGTGTCTCTCTGACTCCACCCTCTTTCTCCCAGCAAACAGCCTAGCTTTCCCCACCTAGTTCAGTTCTTCCCTGCCATAGGCTCAAAGCAGTTCTTTATTAACCAATGAAAGCAACACATAGACAGAAGGACCTCCTACACCAGGATACAGCCAGTGTTTCTTGTTGGGAGGTGGGGGGTCTAAACCAGAATTGGCTGAGTTCCAGCCAATCAAAACACCACCGAAGCCAGCTTTTCACTTGGGTGCTAGGGACCACTTTCAAGCCCTCCTGGTTATGCAGCAACCACTCTACCTGCTAAGCTGTGCCCCTAACCCAAGACTGCGCTTTGAAGAGAATGTGGGTAATCCGTTAACCTCCAAGCTGAGCCTGTAATCAGAACAAGCTAGCTACAGAAGGGGGAAAGTGAAGGGAGGCAAGAGGGAATCTGAGCTGTTCCCCAACTGTACAAACCAATAAACTGATACGAAGCCATGGACTTAGTCATTTGGTAAATATCTGCCACATAAACATAAGGACTTGAGTTCAATAGCCAGGATCAGCGGGACAAGGCCAGACATGGACCTTGTGGTAAAGATGACTGTGTGGTAAAGAGTGCTTGCTCGTTCTTCAAGAGGACCAGAGTTCGGTTCCCAGCACCCACATCAGACAGCTCACAACCACCTGCAACTCCAGCCCCAGGGGATCTGACGCCCTCTACTAGACTTCTTGAGCACCTGCTCACACACCACAGGATTACACACACACAGAGACACACACACAATAAAAATAAATCTTAAAATGGGTGGCATGGTGGAGTACACTTGTAATCCCATCACTGGGGAAGTACAGACAGACCCCTACTCAGTGACCAACCTACTTGGCAGGTTTCAGGCCAGTGAGAGATCATCTTGGGAAACCATGTGGACTGCAAGAAGAACGACACCCAAGGTTATTCTCTGGCCCCCATGTGCACCGGCACACATACATATACAATCACATTCACGTAAAGCAAAACGAGAGAATCCTGGGTGACACGGATTGAGAGTCACAGACAAGAATAGCTACGATTTTATTTAGAGTTCTGTGAATGAGGCTGTAGCATTCAATACTGCCCCCTAGACAACATACACCCTAAAAAATTATGTTCAGATAAAGCCCCCCCCCACCTTTACTGGAGGAATCATGCCAACTCACCGTGTGAAGAGAGTTTGATTTTTCTTACAAACCTTTATGCATTAAAAAAGCAGTGTGAAGTATTGTACAATCAAAGTGCCTTCTCTGATACAAATGGATGGTGGAAAGGAACAGGATGCACCCTCCGTGGGGGTCACATGATGGGTGGTAAAATGTTCGTGCTCTTGGGGGAGGAGGTGCACTGTTGTTCTGCAGACACCTCTGGCCCAGCAACAGTCTCTGGCTTTCCAGAAGTTTCTGCTAGATAAGGCAGCTGGACTGTGTCAGCCGTGTGCTGGAGAGAGCTCTGCTGTTTGCCTGAATTCTGACCGGGCTTCTCAGTGTCGTCTTTTAGTTTGTCTGTGGTTTCTTTGGTGGTCTCATCTGCAGGAAGGAAGGGACGCTGTGCGTTAGGCTTTACGACAGCTGTGAGAACTGAACATTCGGTGAGCAGCATTATTCTGAGCCCTTGTGCTGATCCATGAGATCCTCTCCCAAACCTCACAGAATAAGCACTGTTGTCTTTTAAGGAGAGGTAAATTGCCCAAGAGCCACACCTGGTACTGCAGAAGCAGAATTTGATCCCACTTGAGTCCAGCGATCTGTCTTTCTAGGCTACACTGCAAAGAAAAATTTGTCTTATGCCAATATATGTCATTACAGTAATGTAAAGGGGGCTGGAGATAACATAGCAGTCAAGAGCATTTGCTGTTCTGCCAGAGGACCAGAGCTCCATTCCCAGCCTCCACATGCAAGGTTCCAGCACACACACTCACCAATAATAAAGTATTTCTTTAAAAGGACATAAAAGATGGTCATAGGACACAAGGGGTAAGCATAATGAAAGAACAAGGAAGGAGAAGGGGACTCGAACATTGAAAAGTGGAAAATCCTAATGGCAAGAGGCCAAACAGAGGGATCCAGCTACAACAAGGTCTCCCGAAAGAGGAAACACACAAAAACAAGAAATGGTAAGCTCATGATGGTGTGGTGAGGGCTGAATTAGCCCACATCCCGTGAAGACATCAGGGCTGGCTTGACCCCTGCCTTGCTCCTGAGACTGTACCTGTTTTGCTTTCGCTGGAGTGACGCTCTTCCGCCTTGTTCTTGCTTATCTCAGAAGACGTACATAAACTGGACTTCCTTAGGATCTGTGGCCTGGGCCGCGTTTTGAGTTTCCGTGGCTCGTGAATCCAGGCATGCTTGAGGGCTTGGTCAGGGGTCATGCGCATAGAAGGCTCCCATCTGGACACCAAGACAGCCCAACATGAGTTGGTTACTGTTGACTTTCCATTGTAAAATGTTTTGTAAACCTAATTAAGATGTTTTCCGTTTTCAAAGATATCAGAGAGCAGAGGTGATGGCATAATTGTAAAATGGCTGCAAACAACTATTGATATTTTTTAAAGAAAAGGTGAATTATCATTATTATTATTATTATTATATAATACTAAATTAATACCAAATTGTCTAGGACCCCTAGAAATTCTCTTGCAGGAAATATTGTTTAGTCTGGGGATGTAGCTCAGCGGTTGAGTGCCTGCGTACAAGCCCCTGAAACAAACAAAGGAATGTTAAAGAATCCTAGCCAATGAAACGTAGGATTTGGCAAGTTAAGATGGAAACGAGATGCATACTTCTCAGACTGTGGGATCTGGGACTCCAAAGATAAGGGGGAAATTGTAGAATATCAGATTCATACGGGGGCAGAGCCTGATGGTGCACGCTTAATCCCAGTTCAGGGGGAGGGAGATGGTGGAGGCAAGAGGATCAGAAGTTCAAGTCCAGCCTCAAGTATGTACTGAATTTGTGGATAGCCTGTGTTACATGAGATACTGTATCAAAAAAAAAAAAAAAAAAAAAAAAAAAGAAAAAAAAAACTGCATTTTACAGAACCGAGTATCTGGTTTGTTTGTTTTTTCACGCTAGATAGCAAACCCGGGCCTCGAGTACTCTCGGAAACGGCTCTGCCATTGAGTGTCACTCTAGTGCTTTTCCGTCTTATTTTGGAAAAGGCTCTTACTCAGCCAGGGTTGAACTCAGACTTGCAATGCTCCTGTGTCAGCCTCCAAGCAGCTGGGTTTGTGTACATTTGCCATCTAACTCGGCTGAGAAACACTCATCTTCAAGAGGGTTTCATGTTCAATCTTACTGAGCCAAGACTGGCTTATTTCCCTGTAACTTCCACCCGAGTCTAAATTCTACCCGTTAGCGTTAGACGGGATAAAATAGCTGACCCTTCTCTTAGGTCCTAGTCCTTTCAACTCTGAAAACACCCATTTCTCCAGAAGAGCGACAGATAGACACGCTCTTCTGCCAGCGCCAAGCCTTCACAGTCACCACTGACTGTTCGCTATACACGTGGTTCTGTCGTCCGGCCACCTCATGGCGGGCACTTCCATGTCTTGCCCATCATGCTGGGCAGAGCTTCCAGCTCCAGGGAGGCAGTACGAGCATTCTAGACTCGTCAAAGTCATCAGCTGCAAAGCCCTCGGCTGTGAAATGAACTGCTGCTGCTGAGCTCTATCTCCTCCGCTGAACTTCTGCTGTCAGCCTCCAAGACTGCATGGCAGGGCTTCGTGTGTTCCGTCTCACCCTGTGGGCTTTGGCTCAGAACCTCTAGTCCGCCATTCCAAAGCTTTGCTCCTTGGGCATTACAGGCTGAGTAACAGTCCCTGTCAGCATTACTGCCTTATGAGTTCAGAGCAATTGATCCTTTACAATAAATAAATAAATAAACAAATCAAATCAATAAATAAATAAATAAAATCTGTTTTGCTCCCGGACTACTATGTTCCAGATGGTTAGAGTTCTGGGTAACAACTACGCCAAATCCAGTTAATATCCTCTCTCTCTCTCTCTCTCTCTCTCTCTCTCTCTCTCTCTCTCCTCTCTTTTTTTTTTTTTTTTTGAGACTGGGTTTTTCTGTAGCTTTGAGGCCTGTCCTGGAACTAGCTCTTGTAGACCAGGCTGGCCTTGAATTCACAGAGCTCCGCCTGTCTCTGTCTCCTGTCATTTTTTACAGGACATTTATTCTATAGCCTCAGCCGGAGCTGGAGTAACAGAGAATAGAGATGCGGTACCAGAGCCTTCCCTGTGATTTCAGGTGGAAAACAGCATGACTTCCATGGATGAGAGGGTTCTTCTAGCGATGCTGTTTGCCCTCTGGACTGCTGCCTGAGTTCTCGAAGCCATAAGTGCCCAGAGTGTTTTGCTAAAGTCACTCTGCCCCCCCCAGAAGAAGAGCAGCTGTAAAGATACACTCTCCTGAAAGCACCGAACAGCTGGAGTGCTGATGGCTGGAAGGTACCTTAGCAACACTTCATTTTGGAGGATAAGAAACAGGCCAGAGAGCAGTGGTGACTGCTGAAAAGGCACATGGCCAAGCTACTTAGACTCAGCAGAGACGGTCTGGCAAGTCTCTTAAGCAGCAGCCGTGGCCAAGCTCTGCTGAACACCATAGTGCTGGAACGGGACTGCCTGCATCACGGCCCCTCCTTGTTCGTGAGGGTGTGGCTCAAGTGCAGAGCTTGATTTCTCAGAGTCTGAGTGTCAGCTGTGCGCGGCAGTCCGCAGCTCACCCTACCCCTAACTGCCCGGTTTGTGGAGGTCTGGACGCTAAATCCAGCCATTCCCAGAGCCCGTGTATGCTGCATAGCTTTGCATACAATACAACAGACCTACTGAAGAGCTGGCCTCAGCTCATGAAGTGCCAGGCGGTAGGACTTACAATCTCTGTCAGGCCGTTTGAGACTAAGAGAGTGACAGTCTCTACACACACACTTTCCAGAGAAAATGGCTGAACTTCTGAGCATAGACTGTAGGCGGACCAGATACAGATACGCATTAAATCACTTGAAGACTTCAAAGCTCTACCGTGAGAACAGAAGAGTGCCTGACTCTTCCACTTATCCCCCAGCCTTAGACATCCATTGGCAAACATGGGAAAGCATAGTACTTAACAGTTAGGAAACCCACAGGCAAAGACACCCCGACAAACTCACACCAAACACCTTCTGAGAAAGTCTAGGAAGCTGGAGTCGTAGGTTTTCAGCACCATCGTGAGATCCTTGGAGTCTGGGTATCTTTTCTCTCCCCTGTTGTTGGTTATATTTTTGGGAAGACCTTTGGAATCTTCAAAGAAACAACATTCTGTATTTAGTTCCAGGTGTAAATATCCACCCAGCACTTCACAGCTGACCACTCAATCATGCCGCCTCTTGGCGGCCTCCCTGCAGCTCTTGTCCTCTGTGTGGCATGCCTGTCCCTCTCCACCCTTCTCCGCCATGCATACAGACACACCCAACAGTCTCAGCCAGATTGAAAAAGTCCACATATCTCATCTAGTAAATACAACTCATGCCAAATGCAAGGTTTTCTACTATCCTGTATGCTCTGTCTGAGCCCCTTCCCACATTGAGCGAATAGTTTCAATTGCTGCCACTGGGGGGTGCTAATGAATAAAAATCTATTTCAAATGGCAAAAGGAGGTTATATCTTCTTGGGTTATCTATGCCCTTGCTCCTTCATCACTATCCTAATAAAGTAAAAAAATGAGGCCATTCATGGGGCAGAACACATGTACCCACGCAAACACACCCCACCCCTGCACACACAAACCTAATAACAATAATGATAACAATAATAATTCTCCATAACAGTAGACTGTAACAGTAGAATTTTCCACTATGCCAGAAATTTCTGCCCTGATTTTTCGGCACGGTGCATAGCAAGAAAACGTTTGCGAAACACCTCTAGGAGGGCGTATCTTTTAACCTTTTGTGGATGCAGTTACTAGCTGATAGATCTGAGGAATAGGGTCTTCCACACTCCTGGTATTGTACTGTTAGGATCCCCTTTCACTGTGAGACACTATCTGTCGTCCTATTGGGTACCACTTAGCTTCTCTTCAGTTCCTCATCACCCTTCCATATGGGAGAAGAAAGTATTTGTCTGTCTGTTTGCCTAGGGTCTGGTAGGTGTCTTCAAGTCCAGTGACACCTCACCAGACACAAAGGGACAAAGAGATCATGGAACTTACCAAAGAATATCTGTCTCCTGGAGGCCGTCTGAACGAGGTGGGCAGGTGGCAGGCCCAGCACCTTCAACAAGTACAGTGTGGCTGTGTCACTATTGCAGAGTCACAAATTCAAAGGCTGTCGAGATCTAGGTTGGACTCTGGCCAAACTTTGTCTTTTACATTTAAGGTTCAAAAGATTTAAGTAACAACATCGCATCAGTGGCAGAGCAGACCCAGGGACTAAGTCTTGCAATTCCTACTCCAGGCTGCCTCAGTAGCCTACAAATGAACACTGACCATGCTCAACAGGTAAGACATGGTGGTAGCACCCACGTCCCTTGTCAGTTCCATGCAGACCACAGTGAATGAGCAATGCCTTCTCCCAGGGTGAAGCACTGGGTTGGGACAGGGGGAAAGAGATCAGCCCTGGATCCTGAGACAACAAAAGAACATTCTTGGGAAGAAAATTTAGTGCTGACTGGTGACTGGTTTTTCTGAAACTTGCATGCGTCTGAGGCAAAGGGAAATTAGCCAGAGTACTCTCTGCCCTGGTTGGTAGGCACAGCGTAGGCATAACCCTGCCCTCTGGGTTCTGCAGCCCTTCAGAGGTCCAAAGGAAGCAGAGTGGGTCCTGAAGCAGTAGGGAACACACGTCACTCCAGTGTCCCATGTGTTAGAAGCAGGGACGGTTCAAGTGTATTCAGCCTTAGCAATACATGCCCTGACCCTCCTTTTCAGTGGTCCACAGCAAACAATGTGGCATGCCTTAAGGATAAATCCAAGGCTGGACCCTGGTTTACTACCACTTGACTGCCGCGTCCAGCTATTTTTACCTCCATCTTTTCAAGGAGAAAGAAGAAGAAAGCAGGGGAAAGGTGCAGTTGTTTAAGAACCCAGTCA
The DNA here is from genome assembly GCF_014885135.2 of Alexandromys fortis. Lineage (NCBI taxonomy): Eukaryota > Metazoa > Chordata > Mammalia > Rodentia > Cricetidae > Alexandromys > Alexandromys fortis. The sequence continues at coordinate 828,765 of NW_026068082.1, forward strand.
CTTGATTTTTAGGTAGATTGGGTGGCTACCAGATCACACTGGCTTCAGTACTGTTAGTATCGCCATCATGGTGATGTATTTGAAAGACTAGCGTCACCGTTTTATTTTAATATGTCAGTATTTACAGTGAGGGAAAGGGCATCATCAGCAACTGTTTAAAACATGATGAAAAAGTTAGCTCTCGGCTCAGCCAAATACAAGAGGTACATCGTTTCAAAACTACGTTCAGAAGTACGGGAAGTGTGCAGGGCACTGCCCTTGCTGGGTCTGATGAAGCCCAGTGTCTGAGAATGGACCTTATCCCCGGACATCATCTATGCTGGTGGCTGACCCTCCCCTCACCTCCATGATGCAAGCCAGCTGCTCGACCTCATTCTCCCCAGGGAACAGTGGGTATCCGGTGTATAGCTCCGCCATGATGCAGCCCAGGCTCCACATATCGATGGCCATGTTGTAGGGGTGGCCCAGAATCACCTCTGGGGATCGGTAGAAACGGCTTTGGATGTACGTGTACACTGTGGTGCAAAGGGAGAGAAACCTCACCACAAAGCTTTCTCCAGATGCCTCTGTGGTGGCTAATTTAGAGCACCGCCCTCTGTGGGCTTCTTCCATTATCTACCAATAGATGAAACCTCCCAGAAGCTGATTGTTACCCCCATTTTATTGATAAGGAACTCCAAAGGAGTAAATTCCAAGGAAGAAAATTTAAATTAGCTCTTTTAAAAATAAAACTAAACATCAAAACCCCCTCCACCAACAACACACAAACCAACCTGCCATGTTGTGCCAGTGGTGTGTATGATACCACACACATTTATTCTTAGCATTCAGGAGATTAAGGCAGATGGATGAAAGTTCAAGGCTAGCCTGGGCTACTTGTTTAGTTCAAAGCTATTCTGGGCTAGATGCAAAGACCCTGTCTCAAAAATAAAATTTAAAAACCAGTAACAGCAAAAGAAACCCTTAAAGCTAATACAAACTAAGTGCTCAAGTTTTGGGTGGACATTTTCTGAGAGCATTCCTATTATTTGCTGTGGAAGTAAACAAGTCACAGTTGGAAAGCAAACCTGCAAAACATCATTTAAATTTAGAGCCAGGTCAGATCTCCCATTGGCTCACAAGGCTGAGACAAGAATTGTGAGTTCCAGGCCAGCCTGGGCGTCATATTGAGACCCTGTTTGTTTGGGTTTTTTTTAGATCATAATTTAGGTTGAATTGATACATTATGTATGACTCGTGTGACATGAAGCACAGAGACAAAGACTCGGCAAAGCTCAGCAGTGGAGGACACACAGGCAACGATGCTACAGGAACCCTGGATGTTATAGGGGAGAGGCTTGGAGGCAGAAAGATGGAACTTTTGGTGGTCTGCACATGATCATGATTTCTGATTATTGGGCAGGTGCAGAGCAAGGAAGTGGTCATGTAAACATATCCCTGTTGTTAAACTGGTCAAGTGAAGATGAACTAATTCTCAACATCAAGATTTCATTATTCAAAAATAGATTATTCTACCCTACTTGCTTGTAAAACTGATTTGCCAGCACTTATACACACATATTTTCACTTTGTTTGGCTTGTATTTGTTTGTAAACAAGGTCTCATGTAGCCCAAGCTGGCCCCAAACTCACAATGTAGCATTGAATATTACCTAGAACAGTGGTTGTCAACCTTCCTAATGCTGCAATCCTTTAATACAGTTCCTCATATGTGGTGACCCCCTAACCATAAAATTCATAAAGTTATTTTTGTGGCTACTCTGTAACTATAATTTTGCCACTATCACGAATCGTGATGTAAACATTTTGGAGATAGAGGTTTGCCGAAGGAGTCACAACTCCTAGGCTGAGACCTGCTGATCTAGAACTTCCCACCCTCCTGCCTCTCCCTCCCCACTGCCAGGATTTCAGTTGTGTGCCACCATGCCTGGTTTATTTGGTGCTCGGATTAGACCCACGAATTCCTAGGTATAAATAGGCAACCATTCTAAAACTGAGCTACAGCCCCTATCTTACACAAGGCATTTTAACATTTAGAAGGGTTTCGTGGCACATATCTGTGCTCCCAGCATCTGAGAGGCAGAAGCAGAATGACCTCTGTTTCCCAGGCAGCTTGGACTACATAGCCAGATCCTATCTCACTTTTATGAGACAATATTGGGTTTTTTTTGGTTCTGTCTTTTTGTGCCTAGATTAATGAGTGACATATAGAGGGGACTTGTTCTCTAGATCTGACTTGTAAAAGGCAAAGAGGCAGATAAATCCAGTTACGTCCAGTGAAGATTGTAGGAATATGCTCCAGGGTTCCCTTCTAGGTGTTGCGGGAGGTCCTTCCGCCCCTCCAACCAATAGCTGCTGTGATACCAGCCCATTGGGGTGTGGTCTCTCTCCCTTTAAAAAAGCGGCTATTTCCTCTGCTCGCTCTCTTCACTTCCTGCTCCACCGGAGACTAGACTCCCTTCCTGGTTGTGCAGATGGCTGTTGTCTGGGACGGTGATCTGTAAGTTTTTTCCCCTTTAAATAAATAACACCCTGTTAATCATAACTCCAAACTGGTGTGGCCTTGTTCGTGACTTACGCCTTCATCTAGGCTCTAGATTGAAAAGGTCTGGTGGAGTAGAAACTGTAGAGTGACTGGTTCCTAAAGTGCAACCTCTTGAGTACGCACCAGAAATTTGGATCTGATGCATGTTAAGGTGAGCGCCTGGGGACTGCTGTGTTCCAAGCCCTGGAGCGATGCTAAGCACATCTAGTCTGTTTGGGGACCACGGTGCTCATGGGTCATTCCACAGCCACCGACTATGAGGACTTCAGAGTCCGTATGCTCTTTGGACACAACTCTCTTCTTTTATACATGAAAAACTTGGACTCGGAGATGTGAAACACCTGACTCAAGTGTATGCTGGCAGTTGTGATGGCTGAACCCAGGCTGGCACCCAGGTAACCTGGCATGCAAATAGAAAGCACATATAATAGCAGAGCTTAGACAGAAAGCCTGGCAAAGGGCCTACCTTTCTGGTGTTCATAACAACTTGATCCAAAGTCAATAACTTTAACAGTGACCTGGCCCCGCTGATATAGTACGATATTTTCCTGGAGAAAAGAAGATACATGTTATGTTTATTTAAATTAATGTTACCTAGGCCCCCTCCTTACCTATATGTCACTCCTGAACAAGGACAGTCCCATTCAAATACAGCCCACCTCTAAGGTCCTCTTCCCACATCTTCTCCACTGCCCGTTGTCTTCCCTCCTGGAACTCCCCATTGATTTGTGGTCAGTATGTGATTTGGACCCAGTCTTCACTGTTTTATATTCCCTCATTTGTGTATATTTTGTCTCTCCCCTCCCTGGTTGTCCAAAAACTCCTGACAATATCAGTTTACTTATGTGTTCTTTGGCACCTGGTTGTTTGCTAAGGCATAAGGCCTTAAAAATATCATTAGCTGAATATGTGTAATGTTTATAAGAAATGCTATCATTAACACTCTGCTATGATAATATAGAACTAATACATTCATAGGCAAGTAGATAACAGATAGATAGATGATAGACAGACATAGAGACAGATACGAGGATTTGATGGGGCTCTACGGCTCTCATACTGAATTTCAGGGGCCAGGTGTGTAGTCAAGTCATGGATCAAGGCACAGCTCTGGCCTCTTGTCTCAACGTGAAACTGCTACTTAAGGCTAGAAGAGTAAGGTCCTAACTATGCCTCAAGGGTCTCCCTGTGAGATGATTGCTTACTGGGCTGACATGCACATAGGTCACAGCAGAGCGAGTCTGAAGCCTCTTGCTTTACAGAAGAATATCTGTTAACCCAGGGAGGATAGACGGCAGAAGTCTTAAAAGAGGAAGAACTTCTTGTGTGTCTCCAGCTCAATGAAGAGGCTCTATCACTAGATGGAGCCAGCCTTAAGCTGTGCCTTGCATCTTATATATCCCCACCAGCCTGTGGGCTGCAAATTTATTTGTTGACCTGCAGCACTATGGGGAGGTGGCAGGGACTTTAGGAGGTGGGGTCTAGTGAGAGGAAGTTAGTGGGGCTGGGCAGTAAAGGGGATACTGAGAACCAGCCCCACCCACCCCACTCTTTCTTCCTGGCCACCATGAAATGACGAGCTTCACTCTTTGCAATGATGTTTAGCTTCACCACGGTTCCAAAAATGATGGTGCCAACTGGCCACAGATTGAAACCATCAGCCATAACAAACCTTTCCTCCTCCTCAGAGGCTGGTTTCCATTGATATTTTGTCACAGCAATGGAAGATGGGCAGTCACACCGTCCCCCTTCTTACTGGGAGAGAGCTCTCTTAGAAGAGTACAAGGTTATGGGCACTCAGAACTCATGCACTGTAAACACTAAAGACACAAGAACAATCCCCTGCTCTTTAATACATATTTACCAAACACCCTCCTAGTTTGCGTTCCAGTTCCCAAAGGGACAGACTTACTGAGTACACTTGACTCCTGTCTCAAAGAAATCTGTTCCCTGATAATTTGGCTGGTGAAAAACTCGTGGATTTCCTTGGAGGAATCCAGCCCCCCCCCTCAACCAAATCTAAACACCATAGGTATTATGGGGCTGTTTGGAGCTGGAAAGGTAATTTTGGAACTGGGTGTGGTAGATAAATCAATATATTTCCATCCTTATGAGGCTCCAACCAACTACAACTATATCTCTCTATCTTGAAAAAAACTTTAACAACCATTTTTAGGGAGAAAGAGGGGAGAGGGAGGGCAAGTTGGAAACTGTGGCCTCTCTGAGTTAGGCTGGTCGTGGACCAGTCCTTCATATCTTGTCCCAAGCCACTGCTCTGCATTGACAGCCATTACCCATGTCACAGCCATTTGTTGTCTTCTATGTCTGGCAGCAGGTCCTGGGTCAGGTCCTGGGGACATAACGGTGAAAAGAAGTGGTCCCTGCCCTCAGGAGGAACTTGTAGTCCAGTGGGTGGCACAGATCTAGGAACCAATTCCTAGCCAGGCACAGTGGTGCATGCCTGTAGTCCTAGCACTTGAGGGAGGTAGAAGCAAGAGACTCAAGAGTTCAAGGTCAGCCTCAGCTTGATGTGGTGCTTAGGACAGCCTGAGTTCTGACTCAAAAACAAACAAACAAACAAAGAAAAAAACCCCAAATGAAACCCAACCCTCTTCCCAAAGAAGCAGTTCCTATATAAAGTGATCAGTACAGATATAGAGCTATGTATACAATGCCAGTAAGAATGAGAATTGAACGGAGACCATCTGCCTACATGTGTGCCATTGACAGGTGTCCACCAGTTTTGAATATGCAAAGTATGATTCTCAATAGGGATGTGCTACCATTACATGTCATGGTGAGTCTTTCCATTATGGCTGTGCATGCATCTCTCCAATAAGATTTTACTGGCTTTGTTTGTGGAGGCATGTTATAGAGTAATCTCCAATGCTCTCAATAAATATACAGTAATAAATATTGGGGAAAGGCAGTCTAAGGCAGGATGTCATGTATCTCAGGCTGGTCCTGAACTCCATATATAGCTGAGGATGATCTTGAACTTCTGATCTCCCACCAAACCTAACTGACAAGCATACTCTTTTTTAATGTTTTCTTATAATTTATCTTTTAAAAATAAATTTATTTTAAAAAGGAAAACAATCTTTTTTCATTTTACATACCGATCCCAGTTCCCACTCATTCTTCTCCTCCCATCCCCTCCACATTCCCCCACCACACCCCCATCCACTCCTCAGAGAGGGTGAGGCACATTGCTTTGGGAAAGGTCCAAGGCTCTCCCTACTATATCTAGGCTGAGTAAGGTATCCATCCAAAGAGACTGGGTTCCCAAAAAGCCAGTACAAGCAGTAGGGATAAACCCTGCCGTCTGCCCCAGCCATACAGCTGTCACTCACATCCAGAAGGTCTAATTTGGTCCTGTGCTGGTTCTGTCCCTGTCTGATCACAGTTGGTGAGCCCCCAATTGCTCAGGTAAACTGTTTCAGTGGGTGTCCCCATCCACTGACCTCTTTGCTCACATTCTCACTCCTTTATCCATATCTATCCCCATGCACAAAACTCAAGTCCAAATGGATTAAAGACCTCAATATAAATCCAACCGCACTGAACCTGATAGAGGAGAAAGTGGAAAGTAGCCTTCAACGCATGGGCACAGGAGACCACTTCCTAAATATAACACCAGTAGCACAGACACTGAGAGCAACAATAAATAAGTAAATGGGACCTCCTGAAACTGAGAAGCTTCTGTAAAGCAAAGGACACAGTCAATAAGACAAAAAGGCAGCCCAGTGAATGGGAAAAGATCTTCACCAACCCCACATCAGACAGAAGACTGATCTCCAAAATATATTTTAAAAGCTCAAGAAATTGACATCAAAATTCCAAATAATCCAATTTTAAAAATGGGGTACAGAACTAAACAGAGAATTATCAAAAGAAGAATCTCAAATGGCCTAAAGACACTTAAGGAAATGCCCAATATCCTTAGCCATCAGGGAAATGCAAATCAAAATGACTCTGAGATACCATCTACACCAGTCAGAATGACTAAGATCAAAAACATCAATGATAGCTTATGCTGGAGAGGATGTGGAGTAAGGGGAACACTCATCCATTGCTGGTGGGAATGAAATCTTGTACAACCACTCGAAATCAGTACGGTGGTTTCTCAGAAAATTGGGAATCCCTACCTCAGGACCCAGCAATACCACTCTTGGGACTATACCCAAAGGATGCTCCATCATACTGCAAGAACATTTGTTCAACTATATTCATAGCAACATTATTTCTAACAGCCAGAACCTGGAAAAAACTTAAATGTCTCTCAACCAAAGAATGGATTAAAAAAATGTGGTACATTAACACAATGGAGTACTATTCAGCAGAAAAAACAATGACATCTTGAAATTCTCATGCAAATGGATGGAACTAGAAAACACCATCCTGAGTGAGGTAACCCAGACCCAGAAAGATGAGCACGGTATGTACTCACTCATAAGTGGATACTAGCTGTAAAACAAAATAACAAGCCTATAGTCCAGGATCCTAGAGAAGCTAAGTAACAAGGTGAACCCTAAGGAAAACATACATAGATCCACCTGGAAAGAGGAAATATAAGATTGCCTGACAAAATTGGGAGCATGGAGTTTAGATGAGAAGGGAGTGTGGGAAGGGAGGAAGAGGAAGGAAGGGAAGGAGGGAGGAGAACTTGAGGGAACAGGATAGACAAGATGGAGGAAGGACAGAGATGAGAACAAGGAAAGAGGTATTTTGACTAAGGGAGCCATTATGGGGCTAGCAAGAAACCTGGCACTAGAGAAATTCCCAGGAATCCACAAGGATGACCCCAGGTAAGAGCCTAAGCAATAGAGGAGAGGTGCCCGAACTGGCCTTGCCCTGTAGTCACATTGATGAATATCTTTAATATCACCATAGAACCTTTTTCCAGCAAGGGATGGAAACAGAGGCAGAGACCTGCAGTGGAGTACTTGGGCTGAGCTCCCAAGAACACTCTTAAAGACTGCAGTAACTGGCAATCAAAAGTACCAAAGGAGAAAATCCAGACTCTTGGGACTTCTTGTAGTATGTCTTGATGCTCAAGACACCAGCTATGACCCACTTCTGTAGGAAAGCCCTCAGGTGTTCCTGTTCCTAGCTACCTCAGTACATCACTGTCCCCAGTATTTATGCTTTAGTCCTCACACTATCACCGTCTTTTAATGAACACCGTCTCACCTCCATCCTGGAAACCAGTGATGGCAGCCAGCCCCACCAGCTGGCCAGTTCGTACTCACCGGCTTGAGATCACAGTGGATGATTTTCTCTACATAAAGCATTTGTAAGCACTTCAGAACAGAAAGGGTGAAGCGCCGGACTATGGACAGACTGAAGCCTTGAAAGCTATTGTTCTTCATCAACTCGTACAAGTTGATTCTGAGAAAGAGAGAGAGGGAGAGTGATGTAGATGGCTGTCAGACATCATGCTCTGCTTGGAAACACACGTATACCTGTGTCACAGGGTTCCCTCTAATACCAAACATCATAAACCAGGAGGCAAGGCTGCACGATAGTTCCTCCAGCTCTTGGGTAAGACCCAGGGAGCCATCGACAAAGCAACCACGCCTGCCCCAGCATGTGTACTTCAACATCATGTCATGTATGGGAATTGAGAAGGGGCCAGTGGAAGCTCAGACAAACCAGGGAGCCCCAACTCTACCAAAGGTAAGCGTGGCTACTTAGCCCCTTCACTCTGGTTCTGCAAGAATGAAAACTGACGCTTCCCACGCCATCCTCAGTTCTCTAGAGTGCAGGAAAGGCTGCAACATTCCAGAAAGCTGTGCTGCATTGTATGAAATCTGCTGACTTGCAAGGTTTGGAAATGAATGCTGAGCATTTAAAAAACACACACACACACATTTGTGAGCGGATGACTTTTGTCTTCTCTGTAGACTTTAATATGAGAACAGGAAGGAAAGAGCATGTGTCAATACCTGGCCATTTCCTCCCCCGCTTTCATTTCTGACATTATCTGTCTATAGCAACATTTAGGAAGCCATTAGTCTTGGGGGTACAATACAAATAGGAGAGCTGGTTCTAGACACTCCGACCTTTGATGGTGAGTAACTCCCCAACATAGCTGGGTTTCTTACAGCTCTTTAAAATACAGTGACATCCTACCTGGGCATGGTGTTAAATGGCTAAGAGAGGCAGTCTATCCTGTCTAGTCTACTACATTGCATACTGGAGAGTAGACTATGCTTTGCAGTCACCAGATAAGGTGACCAGAACGTCCACTCGCTCGTTGAAGTGGACACTGTCATGAAAGTATCAAGCTACTAAATCAGTGACCCAGGAACATCTGGCTACTGAGCGCGCCCTCTCATCATTCTCCTTGGATCAATGCATTCCGAGCTTCTGCTTTGACTTCAAATGCATCAGTGTTCACCGAGAGAAAGGTAATCAAATAAGCATGCCCCCTTCTCGCAAGCGCGTCTTTTCAGACCCGTAGTCGGTCGTTCGCTGCCAATCTACATAAATCAGGGTCCTGGTTTTTTCTTTTAAAAATTTGTTCTTTCTTACCTCTACTCAAAATCAAAGTCCTTGGCTCCCTCTAAGTATCTAGTTGCCTGTGGTTCTGTGTTCTAATCTCTGCGCCACAGGATTGGAAGGCCAGGACAGGGGAACATGAAAGCCAAGTGATGACCTTTTCAGCATGTTTCAGTTTCCATCTTGAGAGCAAGGGCTGTTGCTATGTCACCCACTCCAATACTCAGCATCCAGGAAGCCCGGCAGAAGTATGGATGCAAGCAGGTGACAGCTTTTATTCAGGCGCAGGGTCAGAAGTCAGATTTCCATCTCAACCTCCTTTCTATCCGAGGAACTATTATGTCTACTCTAGTCCTTAAGTACCACATCCAGAAAAACATCTAGTGTTCTGACCCCGATTTCTCTTCTGTCACTTAGTTAACCATTTATAATGTAACAAAGAAAAAGCATCTGACCCCAGGAGTTCGAAGGTGATACAGAGGTGATTCCGGAAGTAGAAGAAGTCCTTCATGTGGACCACATTATGGGTATTGTCTTTATCCTTCCTTCTGAGTGCGTCCAGGATCTTCAGCTCCACCAGAGCCTGATGGTGAAATCTGGGGTGAAGGAGGAGTGACCAGGACGGTGGGCAATGAGGACAGAAAACACACATCGTGTCACAATGCAGTAGACAGTCCTCGATCCCTCCCAACAACCCCAAGAATGTCTAGGATGTCAGAATGCATCCAAAACTCCATTTTTGCTGCTTCTCGCCCCTTTGTGGTGTCAGACAGGTAGAGAGAGGAACAAGAAAAGCCAAAGAGAGGATGAGAAGAGAGCAGCGGAGGAGAGAATTGGAGTTGCACAGTCCGGTTTCTGTGTCCTATGTTACCCATCAAGCCACACCTCTTTTTGTTCCTGATGATTTTCAGGGCCACCAGTTCATTGTTTTTGTGATCCAAGCATTTGACCACCTGTCCAAAGGACCCTTTCCCGATCATGTCCAGAACCTCATATCGGTAGGCAATGTGGTCATGCAGGACCTGCAGAAGTCAGGCCAGCAGTGAGGGACAGAACCATGGACTCTTGGATTCACCTCACCCCAGGGCTCCCGGGATCCCACTACCCAGATCCTTAGGAAGGGAATGGTTCAAACTCCTGCTCTCAACTCATCTCCTCATAAATGATTAGGTTGTTTGGACCCCAGACCACACATGTGGTACCAGGAAATGTCCCACAAGGCTTAATAGTGTAGAGAGCATGCGATGCTCTCTGGGGGAACTTGTGTTTCTCTATGATTAGAACCTGAAGCAGAAAAAGACTAGCTCCACTCTGACCCTTGCTTTGCCTTCAGTCCATAAGAGAAAGCTTGGTGTCCGCTTTGCCATTTCTTGGCCAGACATCTCCTCCATTTATCTAGGTTTAAACCTACCCTGAGAAACTATGGAACTTGAGCCTTCCTTGGCTAGGAATTAAAATGTCTTTGAAGAGAGAGAATCAACATTCAGTTCTCTTAGGAAAGCAGGGCGCAGGCAGGCATTCAGTCAAAGCCACATGAAGCTGGTGGTTGAAGACTTGAGCCGAATAACTTCAGACAAGGCCCTTGTTCCCTCTGAGCTACAGTGCTCTGATCTATAAAGTCAGGCATGGGATTCAGGCTGAGATGGTGTCCGAGGCCCTCTAGCTGTGTAAATCTCTGATTTCTAGTGTCGAACCCATGAGTCTACGAGGACAAAGGATGAATGTTTGTGTAAATTTCATGATATACTTGTGAACATGTATGTGTTGATTCTGTTCATATAGATTGTGCAGTTTTATCAACATGGAAAAAGAGCTCTCATCCCCTGGTAAAAGCTTGTGATGAAACAGGACAGACCAGATCAGCAGACATGCTCATGTAAAAGTGCATATGTGTTTGCCTGGCATTGCTTTAATCATCTTCATGGCACTTGCTTGATTATGTCATGCTTGCTTACATGCCCACTTTGACATTAATTGTAGTTACCTGAATAACCATAGTATATTTGTGTGTGCTAGATGGCTCTCTTTATATCTGCAGAGTCTAGAAGATGCCCAGGCTTGTGACAGGGGTGCAGTAAGTAGGTATATAGGGAGCATATGTTGGTAGAATAAATGTAAGATGGTAGTGTGTAGTTTATTTGGGTATTTGGTTGTGTATGCATGATGTGTTTGTGTGTACAATGAAATAAAGATGCTGATAGAAGCCTATAGAGAACACACGCTCACAAGCACACTCACCCCACCCCACCACCAAATAAAAAGAACGCTCTCTAAGATCACTTAAGGTTCTGGGTAATAGGGAGATGGGAGGATCTAGGAAGAAATGGGTGACGACGTCTAGGAAAAACTTAAATTGATGATTTGTAACCAATGACCCTATGAGTTGCCTGAAACTTCATGTATGTGAAGATTGCTTTTGTGGGAGAGAGGTGAGGATCCATAGTTTATAGAAGACTTCTAAAGGATCTTTGACTCAAAACTGTAGAGAACCTGGCCTCTTGTGTGAGAACCTAGCCTCTCATGGAGTCTGTGTACTAGAATTGACATGCTTGCTTCTCGAGGTGTGGTCTGGCTGGTGGATTGGGTATCGCCAAAATGCTTTCTGTAAATGTGAAATCATAAGAGATAATCACATCTTGCCGGATACAAATCTGTATTTTAACAAGACCCCTAGTTGACTTGTATGCACAGTAGCTTGAGAAACAGGGCTTACATGCCATTAAGAAAACCTACTGCTTTTAAAAAACCATCAAAGAAATGTCTTCTAACACCAAGTTACAATGAGATGCCCAAAGGGGACACTCGACAACCGCAGTCTGGCGGGTGAAGCGCCACCTTCACACATTATCAGAAGCAGGGATCTCTGCCCTGATTCCACCTTCAGGCTGGGAGAAGGCATCGCCCAGGACCCCAGAGGGATAAGACGGGTGGGAGAGGAGCTGCTGGGATCAAAATTCAAAAACAGAATGAAGTTAAGTACTGTGCCTCAGAGACAAAAATAACAAAAGCGATGTTTTTCCCTTCCTGGTGAGAAAATGACTCATAGTATAAAATAGGGGGGGGGGGGAAGCCCACCAGTGGGGTTTATGTGAAAGAAAATGAAAAAGAAGGCATGAAGGTGATGTCTCTTACTCCTTTCTCACTGGACCAGGATTACTCGGAGGAGCCCCTGGTAGTTCACCCATCAAATAAATCTCTGCCCCAGCATTCACAGAGGGCACTGGCATTCTGATAACAGAGGGTTTGGTACAATAAATCACAGATTTTCTGTTTTTTTTTTTTTAAGTATAGCATTTTAGGACCCACTAGAATCCTTTGAGAAACCTACCCCCAGTACACCAGTACACAGTACTGTAAGATACCCCCCTCTGTTTTTCTCTTCACACAATGCCCCCCCCCAGTCCTGATGAAGCTCTCCTAACCCAGCACCTTCACCTTCATGTAGGAGCCATGCTCGTCATCAAAGCCAGTCTTGCTGAACTTATCAGGAGCCACCTTCAGCTTCTTGGCTTCAAGCCCCAGGAACCACAGCTCCGAGTAGCCCAGGATTTCACTTTGTTCATAAGGGGACAGCTGATTCTTAAAAAACTTTAGGGCCTCTGTGTGGGAAAGACATTTTCAACTGAGTTGAGTCGTGTGGGGATCAGCCCCGGACACAGATTCTTTCCAGTTCAGGGGGGCGTTTTCCCAGCAGGCTGCCTTCCTAAGGACCACACGTGGAAATGTAACAGGAATGAATGTCAAGGAGAATTTAGCAACCCAAGACTATGGGGTGCCATACGGCATGGGGACAAGCTCCAGGAGCAAAGTCTGTGGCAACAGCAGTGTGAGGTCAAGGTGCCGTTGCCCAGGTTCATGTGGGATTGCACTACACAAAGAGAGGGTCTGAAAATGATAATGTTTACTGGAGCCAGACTGGTAATATAATACGACTTTAATATAGCAACTGTCCTGGCAGGTTTTCCCACTCAGTTCTGTGCTGAGCCAACCCAGGTAGCACCCCAGGGCGCAGGGCAACACTGGCACATGGAAGATGCTCAGCAGACTTGGGTTCTCTACCTTTGAGTCTTACGAAGGAAGCCACGAGGCTCTGAACCTTGGGCGGAGTCTGGCTTCTGCTCTCTCAGGTGCCACCATGCACAACTACAGAAGCTTCGCCTGGCAGACACCACAGGGCAGCTTCCCTCCTGACTCAAAGCTCTTCACACACATGGTGGTCTCCTGCTAGAGCTACAGCCCAGGGTCAAGCTTCCATCAGGCAGCATCCGTATGCACCTCCATGTTGAACCTAGGAGCACACACTCCCCCCACCCCGCCACGTACGCTGCCATTTGTAGCCCTCTACCTGGCCCTGACTGAGGTCTTCCTCAGGCTTCCCTGTCTAGATGGCTTTATCAAGAGGAAGAGGAAGCTTCAAAATACCCAACTTAGACAGTTCAGCCCTTTTCAACCTTAATTCTAACTCGCATGCCTTTCTTTCTTGAGTTCATACAACATAGCGAGACAGTGCCTTCCCTCTGTCTACACTGACACAGCCAGCCTTGACCTACTAGAGATCTGTGGTTAGCAATGGACGATAGAGAGCTGGTTCTCAGTCCTTCTTAGCCTCCTGCTTAGCTGGCCACAGTGAGAGGTCATAGGATTAACTTTGTTCATTTTGGTTCGTTGCCTTAATTGATAACTCCAGTACATGGAAGCTTGGCTCACCATATCTCAGTTCAGATCAGATCAGTTCTCAACATTTTAGACATCCATAACCATGCTTCCCCCCCACACTCTATCCACTCCCACTCTATCCCCCCACACACTCTCTTTCCCCACCACTCTACCTTGCTCCTTGCAAGTCCTACCTGCTGCCGTTAGAGGAACCTTGTGCTTCCTTGATATTCCTGGGTGTGGCTTGGTGTCTTGGGCTTTAGGGTTAAAGTTGAAAGGTATTTCTGAAGTCTTGATGTCAGAAGAGAGCAGGTTATTGTGAATTTGATTTTCCTGTCCAGGGAAACAAGTTGGTAATAAAAGACAGACTTCTCTTGGAGGTCATAGGTCATCCAGTTGGCCCAATAGACCTACCTCCAGCCAAGATCATTTCCTACCACTCCCTGGAGAAGGTAGTTTTGAGTTAAGAGATTGTGGGTCTCTTAACCCTTCTCCTAGAGAGAATATCCAATGTCATGTGATTCCTGGAAGGCCCACTGTATTACATTATGCAGCTGACAACCCAGTGGCATGTACTGTTTAGAGAGACTTGACAATTTTTACTGATGCTCTTGAGGAGGCCATGAAGTGGTTACCTCTCATTGTCAATTGACTGTGTTTACAATCACCATGGAAACACATCTCTTGATTTTCCCATAAGAGCCTTTCTGAACTGAAGAATGGAGACCCACCTTGGAATGTGGGAAGTGTTTGGTTGGAACCTCCAGCTCACCACTACAAGATCCAGAAAGTCCCATTCCTGTCTCTCCAAAGCCTGCTCACTCAGGGAATCTTTCAACAAAGGGAAAACACAAAAGACCCAGTTCTGCATCTTGGCAGCTACAGTAATTCCTCCCTTGAAGTTGCCAGCAGCCCTGGTCCCTCCTAAAGCCCTCAGCTTTTGACTATACTTGGGCAAAAATCCAGCTTGTGAAGAACACTCCATCACCCTTGCCTACGAGCTATACAATCTCCCAGCTCTGGGCTCTAGGTCAGGTGTGTGGCCTCTTCTGCCTTGATCTCTGGGACAGGAAAATCCACCCAGGAGTTGCTTTGCTCAAATAAACCTGTTGTTTTATTTTTTTTTTCAATTTGGCTTTATCTGGTTTACTACATCGACAGAGATACCTATTAGGAAGCACCATAAATGGAGGGGGGGGTCATCCCAGACGGACTAGAGACAGAAATCAAGCTGACCAGCATTTACCTCTCTGTCTCTTGCCCACAGCTTCTTTGAGCACCTCTGCCATGGCCTTCCTTACCATGAAGAACTTCATTGCCTTACACTTTGAGCCCAACATAAACCCTTCCTCCCTCAAGCTGCTGCCTTTCAGATATTTAATCACAACAGTGAGAAAAGTAACGAATACAGGCCAGCTCCAAATAAGCTAAGTGACTTAGATCACAGCCACGTCAACGTAGGTGAGACTAGCCTCTGGTCAACTTGTCCTCACACAGGAAACGTAGAGGAGAGACTGGCGACGGGGCTCAGAGTGCACACTCTGCTCTTGCAGAGGACCCAAGTCTCATTGCCAGCACCCACATCAGGTGACTCACGACGGCCTATAACTCCAGTTCCAGGGGGTCTGACATGCTCTTCTGGGTCTGTGAGCGCCTACGCTATATGCACACACCCACACACATTACACATAATTACATTGTTTTAAAGTAGAGACATTGGAAGAAAATCTTTTGACTGGCTCTACCATCTATATACCAGGGACTGTTTCTCCTTTTCCTTGATGAATGCTCATGATGTCACGGTTTATAGGTAAAGGAAAGTCAAGGCATAGATTTGTTCAAGGTTTCACTTGTAGTGAGAAGAAGTCTGGAGCCCAGACATCCCCAGACTTGGTACTGCATTGAACTCGGGCCTCGAATCTGCTCATCCAAGGGCATGTCCATTGTCTTACTCACCTGATACAGCGTGGATGTCTTTAATAG
This sequence comes from Alexandromys fortis, assembly GCF_014885135.2. Lineage (NCBI taxonomy): Eukaryota > Metazoa > Chordata > Mammalia > Rodentia > Cricetidae > Alexandromys > Alexandromys fortis. Next base: position 844,452 of record NW_026068082.1, read on the forward strand.
GACTTTGTTGCCAATGTGTGGGAAGTTAATAGTGTTCCTCTTCCCCTTTGTGTCCACAAAAGGGAGTGTAGTGATGCTGGTGTTTGGGTTCTATAGAAGGAGAAAGGGAATAGGTTACAGGCATCCCAGGGAAGCAAGTGTGTCCTGGGTTATCCCTTCTATCCTTAACTCCACAACAATGTGGCACCTAACCTAGGTTCTTTTTCATAAGAAAAAGTAGATTCCAGAAAATTGAACAATCGATCAGTTGGGCTGTGGGTTTGAATCCTCCCCCTACTAGTTATGATCTGTAAGCCTCCAATAGGTCACATTGATTTTCTAAGCCTGGTTTACTTCATTGATACCATGGTGACAAAAATGGGACCTACCTCATAAGATTTTTATGAGAAAATATATGTGGAGTGTTCCATAGGTTCTGGCCTGTATTATCACCATTGCAATATCAGAGACCCCAAAGACCTATCTCCAACCAGAATTCTTTTCAGTTAAGAAATAGTAAGTTTCTCAATGTGTCTCCCAAAGTGTTTGTCTGACTTTCATACAATGCATACAAATATGAAGGAGTTCCTCCTGCTATATGTGCAACATGAACCTCAATTTTCTCTACAGACACATTATAATCTGATCTCCATTATCCTGCATCAATTGGCCCACGGATTGATTGGGAGAGAGTTCACATGTCAATACACAGCCATATTTAGAGTGTGGTTGTTGTTAAGCAAAACGGCCTGTTAAACTGCTTTCCTACACCCTCTTCTAGAGAAAGGGCACTGACCACAGCTTCCTACCTTGTATGAACACCGGGTCATTCTTAGCTTCTTGATCTTGGAGGATGGCTTCTGAACTTGAACCAAAGGCTTACTCTCAACCTGGGTCAGGTGGGAGAGAATTGAAATAGAACTTGGCTGCTTTCATCCCAATCCACCTACATATTTTTTTTTCACTATGATGAAGCGCCCTTGAAGCCAACTCTCCTAACTTTAAAGTTAGGAAAAGCCAAGAGAAGATAAAAGAAGTACTCAAAAAATACATGAATGAACTGTTATCCATTGAATACATGGATGAATTGTTATCCAATGAATGCATGATTACCCAATGAATGTGTGAATGAATTATTATCCAAGAACATACTCTTTCCAGAAGTGTTAAACATAAACTGACTTAACCTGTGATTGGAAGAAGAGGAGGAGGGAGGAGGAGGAGGAGGAGAAGAAAAAGAAGAAGAAGAAGAAGAAGAAGAAGAAGAAGAAGAAGAAGAAGAAGAAGAAGAAGAAGAAGAAGAAGAAGGTGGTGGTGGTAAACAATGTAAAGCCAAGTGGGGTGACACCTGCCTGTTGTTCCAGCAGTGGAATACCTGAGACAGGACGGTTGTGAGTTGCAGAACAGCCTGACTATAAAGCAAATTCTTATCTCAAAAGCAAAGTAGTCAGTATAACGTTTTCATCAACAAAACATTACCAGAATCCTTAGAGATGGAAAAGAGTAAAATCCAAGTTGTTCTTGCCCATTAGATGGCGAAATGCTTAGAGCTCAGGACAGTCTTTACCATCCAGTGTGTTAAAAGGTACCTCAGTGGAACCTTCCAGAATCTAGCTGACCAGACTTAATGCCAGTGATCTGATGAGAAGAGAGTTCACATCTAGAAAGGGGTGGGAAGAGGAAAATGCAATCCTGGCCTGGAACAGTGTGTATCAAGGTCGAGAGAGCCCACCACAGAGGTGAGCGGCTCTGCCGTGTGCTGCACACAGACAAACGGTGGTCGGGTGGCTGCACATTCATTCCACGGTCTACTTGGGAAGCTATTAGCAGAACAGTGGACCTGAATTTTGTGGTTGCTATTAGTAGGAATAGGATTAAAGTTTAAGTAAAAAAAAATAGTAGGGACAGAGCTACCTCTATAAAATTTAGCAACTGGGTACAATTCCCAGCTTTATTGTCCTCTAGCTAAGCCCATCTCAGAGCTGTAGAGATGGTGACTGTTTCAATAGTCATCTGTGGCCTCCCAAACTTTGCAAGAGGGATGAAGGAAAGGGGTGTACACAGAGAGTGGCTATGGCCTCAGACCACATTTGTTAATTTGCTAATATGTGCTAAATTCAGGATTTTCCTGTCAGTTGAATGGGGTCTGGCGTCTGGAGAAATACTGCCAATTAATTTTAGAATGCAAAGAATCTTATCCAGTGTGTTTATGGGAATTGAAACTCATAAGTGACCATCAGTATCAACAAGCTAGTGTTGTGAGTGCAATGGGAGACCGACAGATTACGAGAATTATTCTAACAATATGCAACTCAGACGGTCCGCCAAAGGGTGAGGGCAATCAGTGCCTTCACAAAGGGAGATGTCAAGGTGAGAGCTACGAGCCTGGGGAGCAGGGAGGGTTGACAGACATGAGGGTCGAGAGGGAGGAAGACAGTGTGCTATGAGACGAAGCAGTAAAATCTGGCCCATACTGCGGCCTCCGAGGTCCATGCTGGGTAAACTGTAGCCTAGGGCTGACTTTGGGATGCACTGAGAGCCAAGCAGGGAAGCTCAGTCCTATGGGGAACAATGAACCACTAGCAGTTTATTCCATATATGCAGAGTGGAACTTCACCTCTTTAGCAGTGATATGGAATAAAACAATGTTCGTGGGCATGAAGACTTGGAAATCGCCTCCCCCCTTTCCTTTTCTTTTCTTTTTTTCCCATGCTAGGATTACAGGATGCACTAGCGTGCCTGGGGACAGTTCCCAATTCAAGAATTTCACTAATCGCTGATCTTGATCAGTTACCAGTCATTCCTATCAGCAAAACTCTTGGAGGGCTGATATGAGGAAGAGAGCAATCGGAGTAACATGCTGAGACCCGTGCCTTGCGCATGCTCAGACTGGAGCTTGCTGTCTTCAGCTGTGAAGTGCACAGGGCGATCTTACCCATTTTCCCTGAAGCAGGAAAAGCTATGACCACAGAGCTGGTGGATGATGCACAAGATGACGGGGCCACAAAACATAAAAGAGCATAATGTTTAACCTGAGAAAAGGATAAAACCAAACAGAACTTCTGGGAGGCAACAGTCAGATTTTACCAGACACGTACCCTGGAGCTGAATACAGTACCTGCAAGGAAGACAGCAGGTTTCTATGTTGGGCTGAAAATTTACAGATCAGTGAGGGTCCATCCCATCACGTCATAATTGACTAGGACTGGATAAAGGAGAACTTGTGTTTGACTTAATGTATATACAGATGGTTACACAGAAATCCTATATTGGTATGTTTACATAGATAAACACACACACACACACACACACACACACACTCATCCATTGCCTCTTGGTTTTCTTAAGAGAAATAACACCCCGTAGAAATAAAATACCCAGAATCCATATCCTGGTATCTTATGCCATTCTCCAATAAGAGGAACCAGGGGTCCTTGGACAAATAGTAGATTCTAGGACCAGAGCAGAAAATAACTTGTGGGCATAGAAAGGAAAGAAGTGCCAAAAAATAGGCTAATATTCAATAACAATGCAAGGGAAAATTATGTATTCATGAGCCCATATTGATCTAAAGACAGAAAAGCTTCCACGCCTGTCAGATACAGCCTGTCTTTGTACAGCACCCCAGGATAAAGAGAAAAGGCAGCTCATAGCCAAGGTTAGAGCCAGCTCAGGCTTGATGAAGACACTTCCCCCCAAGTTGTGGCTTCTGTGTCTTGGCACATCTACACATGCGCACACGCTGACACACACACACACACACACACACACACACACACACACCGGCGGAGAGTCTCAGAAAGCAGTTTTGTTTGTTGTACCAACAACAATGATAAACTTGTGGTCCATTTTTCCCGGCAACCTCCTCGAGAGGCATGATATCTCATCGCATCTCGTTCTACCAGAGCATCCCCAAGGGACAAGAAGAAACGGCTATGCTTTTCCTCATCCGCAATGGAAAACAATTTTCCTTTTAGGCAAATTTCTGGCATTTTCTGACATTGTCCTTTGGTCCCTCATTGCTTTGTTCCCAATAAATGAATCTCTTCTGAGTGTAGTTTAGGGACTGGGGAACTAGATGAAAGTGGTCCATGTTAGGAGACCAAGTCCTGGAATGCCTAAACAGGCTGGTGTTCCTTCCTGTGTGAGTCACTGACTGGTCATTTGGCCTCTTGGAGGGACATAGAAGAATGGAATCCCCAGAACCACACAAGGCACACTGAAGGATGAAATCCTCGGTGCTGCTCCAGTGCCCCTACCACTGACATTCTGTCTCCTCCTCCTCTGGTTTGTGTAAGGGAAGGCTCAGAGCCAGGACTGCAGACTGCGGAGTAACAGCGCGGGATTAGCGACGGCCTCTGCCCTTTCTCTGTATTTGTGAGTTCGTCCGTTTCCATTGCAAACCCTCAATACGTCAGTTTTATTGACCCCAGTGTGGTTATGCAATAGGTGTGCATTCTCACCACACCAGGTCCCAAGTGAACATGCACACCCTCCCCCGCCTCAGATGAAAAGCTCTGCGCAGTTTACAAGTTTACAGGGGAACCTATGTCCCACACACCCTCACCCCGAAAGCTGAAGAACAATGGCTCTCTTCCCCATCTAGAGCTAGTCTTAACAGGATCCCAAGATGCATCTCCTGGTCTTATTACCTTGGACTGAGCCTTGGATGTCCTCATCTGTGCCGTCCAGGGAAGAAAGCACCTGGGCTCTAGGTGGGCATCGGTTCCCCTGGTCCCCTGTCCCTAGGCCACCTAGCTTGTTCAGAGGTGCGTCATCACACGACGCTGCCAAAGTCATTCCTCACAGGCGACTTCTCTGTTTTCTCAACTGGCTCCTTCTCCTCCTCCCTCTCCCTCAAAAAAAAAAAAAAAAAAAATCCCTAGAGCTTAGATGATCCTGGCAGGCAGAGGAGGGTCAAGTTCTCTGCTGTCGGCTCATGGCTTCCTCCCTGAAGGCTACATAATCTCCCAGAGGCCAGAGAAAAAAAAAATGAGTTCAAAACAAATGCTTGATGCAAGGAGGGAGTGTGACGATGAGAGAGAGGAAAATCCATTAGGGAACACAATGTAAATGAATGTCTAGGCCCATCCAAGCCAGACAAAGAGCTGCAGGACGGGAAGGCACCTTGATGAAGTTCAGCCCCCTCTGCTGCGCATGAGGCGGCCCAGAATGCCTAAGTAGGAAGGAACTGCCCCGTGGGTCCTCCCACAGGCAAAGAGGGACCCAGGAGACCCATTAGAGGAATGAACGTGGCTGGTCACATAGGAACAGCAGCTCCCTGTGTCATGGATGCAGTGTCCTCCCAGGGGACCTGCCGACTAGGCCCCTGACCATACGTGAGGGAAGGGCAGGAACCCAGACACTTGGGGTCATTGCCTACTTCTCAGTGTCTGTCACTGGGGGACACCTCTCCTTATGGCTTCATTAATGGATCTTGGATAATTGTGATGCTGGGGACAGTCTTAGGGAATATGTCACGGAATGGCCTCATTTTGCACATGGAGAAAGAGAAACCAAGGTTATCCCCGAGAATAGCAAACTTGAGTCCAGAACCTAAGCCCTCAACTGCCTTTTTGATGAGTCATATCGCTACTCCTTCTGACCTCTTTTTTTAAAAAAAGATTTATTTGTTGATTATGTATATAGCCTTCTGCCTACATGTATGCCTGCCCACTAGAAGAGGGCACCAGATCTCATTATAGATGGTTGTAGACCAACCATGTGGTTGCTGAGAATTGAACTCAAGACCTCTGAAAGAGCGACCTGTGCTCTTAGCCTCTGAGTCATCTCTCTAGTCCCCGCTTCTGACCTCCTTATGGTCTGCTACAAAACCGAGGTACAAGGAAATATGAAATACTTCTCTGAAACTCTCTAACTACAAATTGTTCGGGAGGCTGAAGCAGGTATAAGCACTTTCAGAGGACCTGGGTTTTCTTCTCAGGACCCACATGGCATCTTTCAATCAGCAGCAGCTCCAGTTCCAGGGGATTATATTTTGGCCTCCTTGGGCACCAGACATATACACAGTGCACCGATATACATGCAGGCAAACATTTATACATATAAAAAATAAATCTTTGTTGAATTAAGAGCGGCGGGGCTGCGTCCCCAGCACCCGGCCGCCAGCATGGCTAGCTTATGCCCGAAATAATTACACGGAAACTGTATTCTTTCAAACACTGCCTGGCCCGGCTAGTTCCAGTTTCTTATTGGCTAGCTCTTACATATTGTTCTAACCCATTTCTAATATTCTGTGTAGCCCACGAGCTGGCTTACCAGGGAGGATCTTAACCTGTGTCTGTCTGGAGCGGGAGCATCATGGTGACTCCTCTCAGCTTCTTTTTCCCAGCATTCTCCTCTGTCTACTCCGCCTACCTAATTTTCTGTCCTATGAGGGCCGAGGCAGTTTCTTTATTATTAAGAAATCACTCCCCCATCAAATCTTTAAGTAATTTTTTAAATTTTTATTCTGATGTATACCCGAATGAACTGGGAACTGTCCACACTCAAACTTGCACATGAGTGTTTCACAGCAGTGTTATTCACAACTGCTGGAAAATAAAAAGCAATCAACAGGGCCCTTTGATTGGTGAATAGTCAAGCTGTTATATACACATGACATCTCTGTCCTCCCTGTGGAACATGCTGTTTTGCAACATAGAGATGCTGTCCTCGGAAGCCTGTATCCACTCTGCTGGACTCCAGCACTCAGAGAGACACTCTCTCAGGCCAGTATGTGTTAACACCCTTTTACAGCAATTGATGGTAAATGCAAACCCTTGTTCCCTTTGTCCAAAGTCGGGCATCTGTGGAAATGAAGGCGGGGGAACTGGTACTCACCATGTAGATGTCTGGAGGAAGAGCGGGGCCCTGGAGGAGAAAGAGGAAAAACAGATGTGAGTGATCTTCTTCAGGATGCCGAGTCTCCTGCAGATGTAGACTAGCAGAAGACGATGCTGGGCTTTCCCACCTACCAACTCTAGCAGAGACATCGGATCCTCCTGGAACTATGATTATAAGCAGTTGTGAAGCAGTTGACATGGGTTCTGGGAAATGAACTCAAGGTGTCTTGAAGGGCAGGGTGCGCTCTTGACCACTGAGTCATCTCTCCAGCTATTTTTAAATATGTGTATATGTGCGGATGTCCTGGAGTCAAGGTTGCGGGCAGTTGTGAGCTGCCAGACATGGCTGCTGGGAACTGGACTCAGGGTCTCCGCTAGAAAACTGCTGAGTCATTCTTCTAGTCCTTAAAAATCACGTTTGTGCCAGGCGGTGGTGATGCTCACCTCTAATCCCAGCACTTGGGAAGCAGAGGCAGAGGCAGGCAGATCTCTGTGAGTTCTAGGCCAGTCTGGCCTACAGAGCGAGTTCCAGGACAGGTTCCAAAGCTACACAGAGAAACCCTGTCTCAAAAAGCCAAAATGTTTTTAAGAACTCTTTTGAGAGATACCAAAGTTTGGGTTTAAAATACTTAGGGTCGGGCTGTAACTCAGCACTAGAGTGCTTCCTGAAATGCATGAGGTATTGCGCTCAATCCCAAACATGACCCGACAGTTAATATTTGAGTAACATTGTTTTTTCTGTAATATACATTAAATACTATGAAAATTATACATTATTGTTAACGTGTTTCAGTATTTAAGGTGTTTTTAACACATGCTGCAGAAAGAGGACATACGATGTTGGGACCAATTGGAGTCCTGGCCTTCAGCTGCTCTTCCCTGTCTAGAGCCTTTTAATTGAAGTGACTAAAAGCTGTGCTTTGCCTAGAGGATCAGAGGATGGGATTTTCACCTGTTGGCCATTGACTGCTGGGTATTTAAGCCTCCATGGTGCTATTAAAGGAGGACTTTGTACCAGTGATTGGAGGTCCGTGTGTCTCTGTCTGTGTCTGTGTGTGTTTCCTCAACCTCCAGCCCGTTGCCCAAAGCTCACAAACTGGATTCTAGCGAATGGTGTGTGGCAATACACAGACAATGATTCATCTCCAGAGCTTTCTGTGCATGTGTTTGTATGTGTGTGCTTGGGTCTCTGTGTGTACACATGAACGCACAGAATTCAGTGTTAGGTGTCTTCTTCAATCTGCTTCCACTTGCTGGAAGTTACTGCAGAATGCAGGATGAAGAAATTGCTGCCTTTATTTTTTTTTTTCAAATGTATCCTGTGGTAACTGTTTCCTTGCAATTTAATTCTTTTTTTTTTTTTTTTTTTGGAAGCAAGATTTCACATGGCGCAGGTTGACTTCGAACTCACAGTGTAGAACTCCCGATTCTGAGAAAAGATCGCAAACAATATAATGTTTTGAACACACTAAATTGCACTAGATTGAAAAATCTCCCTTTTGCTTAGTTCGCAGATGGTAGTCATGGTTGCTACATCCTGGCCTAACTTCTGTGCTATACCTTTCATTCGGTTTTGTGGCTGAGTAAAAAATAAATTAGGTCTTTGTCGGGAACAAGAATACAAATTCTGGAACTGATCTTGAATACTTATTGTGAACAACGGATTGTTCTGAGGTAGCCCCAGGTAGACAGAAGAGAGAAACAGCAACTGTGGCTAAGTCATTGGCCCAGCAAGGTCTCCAGCGTAAGCCTCCTCTTTAATGGCGGCCTCACAAGTCCGGCTGCTTTTCCCTTGAGTCCACCATAATGGGTAATCCTGTCAACCTGATGGGCTTCAGAACTACTCAGGAGACCAATCTCTGCATAGGCCTTGGAGGATGCTTCCAGGGAGCTTCCCAGGGAAAGACCCACTCTGACTGTGGGAGGCGGCGCTCCATGGGTTGCAGCCGGGGCCTGAACAGAGAAGAGGTAGCGAGTGGGACACCAGCATTCATTCGTCTCTTAATTGCTGACATCAGATGCAATGTGACCAGGCACCTCAAGCTCCTGCCACCACGCTTCCCCCATCACAGTGCACTGCTGTCCCTTCTAACTCTGAGTCAAAACAAGCCCTTCCTCCTTCAAGTTGCTTTTTCAATTATTTTTGCCATGGCAACAAGGAAAAGTCGCACCCGCTCCACCCGCCTTCTGGGTCCCTCAATACCTTTACCTCCTTACAATCCTCCCCCTGGGTCCCGAGCTCTCCACATCTTCCTGGAGATCTCCCTGCTCTTCACATGGGACCTGATGGTGCTTACCTTCACAGAGGTGAAACTTTGCTTCTTTCTTGCTTTCAAAGTCGGGAAGGTCGTCAAGCTGCGTTTCCTCGGCCTGTTTGCATCCATTGGAGTCCTGCAGGAGAGAGAGAGAGAGCAAAAAAATAAAGTTGGCTCTGGGAATGGAGATCTATGCCTCTAATACCAGCACTAGAGATCTGAGGAAAGAGAGTTTCAAGTTCAAGGTCGCCCTGAACTACTTGTCAAGACCCTGTCTCAGAGATGGTGGTGGTGATAGTGGAGGAAGAAGCAATGATAATACAAATAGCAATAGGATGAAATGCAAATAAAGGCCTACATACTTGGGACGAACCAAAGCAGAAGAGCTTAGAGAAAAGCAGGGACCAACCTACAGCGGGGACCAGCCTACAGCAAGGACAAGCTCTGTTCCTCTTGCATTCCTTCTTGAGCTCACGAAAGACAGGAGTGCAGAGGGAGAGGCAGGAGCTATGGAGCAGGATGGCAAAGTTAGGTGGCAATAGTCACAATGGCCAGCCCAGAGTCCAGTTCCCTAGCTATCTGCAAAGCCAAGCTCATTCTCTTAGCACGCCCAGAACCCCTGATATGGATCCATCATGTGTGCACTTGGGTGATTTAATGTCTACAAAAAGGAAAGGGAAATCTGATGTCATCTTTTTGTGTGTGTGCGCCTTCCTCATTCAAAGTACAACTCAGTGGATAATTAACTTGGGCAAGATGAGACAAAAGCTTGCATATGGGTGTGAACTCTAGGCAGAGCTGTGGTATATAGCAGAAGGTAAGTTTTGCCGGTCATGGAGTACTGTTGAGATTCTGCTGTGCCCCATGAAGTCCCTTTACAGCCTCCAGCTCTGAGAGCAAAGGGAATTTGAAAAAATAGAAGAAACAGGGCAGAATGGAGATCAGTGGAAAGTCAGTAGAGCTGTTAGCTTTTGCAGACAGTATAACCAGTCACTAATGGCAGTACCATGATTTTTCATTTATCCATAGAATTGAAGACAAACCACACATACTGAGGAATTAAACACTTAAAATTCTGTATCCAATTGGAATTTAAAAACATGACACATATGCTTTATGTAACACGATACAGTTAGGTTTAGAATGATATGGGTCTTATCATACCCACGGCAAACTGAGTAAAACCAGTAGAACGGTAAGTTATAGGATCCCATATTTATCTAATAAAAAGCTTGGTGCTATTATCTCCATATAGATACTAAAAGAATCTAGAAGAAGAGAACTGTTAAAAAAAAGAAAAGAAAACACAACAAACAACAAAAACCTCCCTCGAAGGAGGAAAGTTAGAGAATTGAGCACAATGTTTAAAGGCATACCTTCTTCGCTGAATGTGGTGGTACACATGCCTGCTATCCCAGCACTTGGGAGGCCAGGGTACAAAGATGGCAAGTTCAAGGCCAGCCTTGACTACAACGTGGTACCCTCTTTCACACACACACACACACACACACACACACACAATGTTATGAGTCTCATCACAAAGCACAAGTATCCCACACTTAAATGATTCTCTTCAGTCTCTCAAGCATCTGGGATGACAGAATCATGCCATGTTTCAAGCTACAGGACACTCCCCAACCCTCACCCACGGATTGCACATGAGAACATATGATAATAATAAAAACCTATGTGAAAGTCAGCAAAAACTAAGTTGTTTTTCTGCTAGTGATCAGTTCCCTTCTTTCTTCTGTATTTTGTGGAAACATTTGCTCAGGCAGTTTGCTAGCCATGGTCTCTGCCCCTAAGGCAAATGCTTGGTTTGGGAGAGGAGATCCGATACTGTCAGCATTGCGTGCAGAATACAGGGCACACTCTGTGGGTGGTGAGAAGTCTGAGGCCCCAGGTAGACACAGTAGACTGTCCTTGAGGAATGAGCATAGAGGACCGAGTGAAGAGCAGATGGACAAGACACCCAGAGAGCCAAGTATGAAGGATCATTTGCTGACCTTTCCAGGGACGGTTAGTAGCCCCGAGATGTTCTGAAGGGATAGATAGGTGGAGGGCCACATAGACCAGGTTAGTCTTGTGACCTGTGTGGTCTTTCTACACTTAGACTGCCATGGTAGCTCTGTGTTTTTGGACCGTCCCATGGCAATGTCATGGGCACAGTTTAGAGGAAGCCAGTCTGTGAACCTATTGGCAATAGTGAGGGACACAGCCAAGACAGTGACTGAGGGACGTTTGGCCTAGGAAATAAACTGAGAAATGAAATAGGCAGAATTCTGGCCTTCGACTGGACATAGCATCAGTCAGTTCCCCACACTGGGGAGAACTGAAGAAAGTTTCTCCTGTCAAGGTCCAGTAATGTCATTCTCTGTCTACTTCACAAGGAAGGTGGGTGATATAGAGTATGTCCTTCATAAACAGTTGGGGTTCTTTGGGCTCCCTCCCTGGCAGCTGAAGGTGAAAAGTCAGACCAAGGCCTGCAGATGGTGCTGAGGGGCCGTGGGGCCTCATCTCCATGCTGCCAAGAGGCCAGGGAGCCATTTGGTCTCTGTAATCCATTCCCTCATCTGCAAGCTGGTAAGACCAGACTAAATGATCTCCCCAGACCTGTCTGGTAATTTTAATTCTAACCCTACAATCCACTGTCAGGCTGAACACACACACACAGTACTGTAAATATTTCCAGTTTCTTTCCCTATGATGATATGCTTTTCGATGTTTATACAATGTCTTGAGGGTTAGGGATGTAACTCAGCAGCAGAGCACATCATAAGAGTCCTGGAGGCCATGGAAGCACAGCGCACAGAACTTGCAATGAGCTACATAGAATATGAATCAGAATGACTTACTCTTTCCTTTACAGTTCGTTACAGGAATGATTGAGGATAATAACCTTAGCTCAGAGCTGGAGTGGTGCCCGCAGCAAGAACGGCTCTAAAATGGAAAGGATGATCTTACATACAGATCAGGCTTTCCTTCCTTCCTCACCCCACTCCCTTGCCTCCTAGACTGAGCGGCACTTTCCTGTGTGAACTCCTTTGTCCACAGTGTTAGTGTCACTTAACTGTCTTGGGAAAGCGTTGAGATTTTTGTCTCATTTTGATCCTGCGTCTTGTGGAGCCACGAGTGGTGAGTTGGTATTTGCTTTTTTAAATTCCTTACAAGCTTGAATGTGGTGCTTGGTCTCTGTTGAATAGCCTCTGTACAAACTTGCTAGAAGAAGGGAAAGCTGCATTTGGATTAATTCAAAAGAGAACTTAGAGCATCAGATGCCTAGTGCCCACAGCAGTGCTAAGTATGGAGGATGAGGGATAAGGAAAATGGATTTCTTGTTCTCAGAAAGTTTGGAATCTGGAAGTCACGGAGGTGTCAGCATTACTGTTACTAAAATCCTATTGTGTGGAATTTTAAGCAAATGCATCGGTCGGTGTATAAAGGACACGAATGTCCACAGGGAAACTGTGTCTGAGGTCACCTGTTGTGATTTCATAATTTCTACTGCAGGCCGGGCGGTGGTGGCGCACGCCTTTAATCCCAGCACTCGGGAGGGATCTCTGTGAGTTCGAGACCAGCCTGGTCTACAGAGCTAGTTCCAGGACAGGCTCCAAAGTCACAGAGAAACCCTGTCTCAAAAAAAAAAAAAAAAAAAAAAAAAAACATAATTTCTACTGCAGTTGACAGTGGCTTGACCTTCATGATCTTGGGGTTACCTTTGGGGCAGATATGGTGGTAGAATAGGGTAGCAGTGACTCTCCTTGCATTTCTTCAAAAAGGGAGATGATTATTTAACTACGTAAGTGATAGCCCCAACAAAGCAAATTTAACTCCTCAGCCCTTCTACGTGAGCCCTTGAATCCTTTATGGTCCAGTGACTTAATTATAAGACCGGAGATTTTGGGGAACCCCCTCTTTCATGCCCTCAGGTAGTACAGGGACCGTGACTCCCTGATAATCACTTGCCAGTGTTGGGGTGCTCCCAAGACAGTGAAGTTTTCCCCAATAGCCCACACTTTGCGCTCAGCTGTTAATTTGCATTATGGTAGGTACTTATTAAATATTTGTGGGGAGGGTAGTTGACATTACACAAGATATTCTCCCCACCGTTCTTTGCGATCTTTAAAAAAAACACACACACACACAAAGAACAAATCTATCCTCCTTTCTCTCCAAGAATTCTTGAGTGTTCAGAACATTAAAAAACTTGTTTTTCTTCCCTGCGTATACTCCACTCCACGTGGACTGTGGGCTTTTGCCCAAACTTCTTGCATGATAGAACAACCCACAGGCATGGCAGGGTAAGAGTGCTCTGTGGTTATTGTACTCTATTTTTTCCTTTTCCAGTGATCTTTTCTTTTCTTTTTCTTTTTTTTAAAGATTTTTATTTATTATGTATACAGTGTTCTGTCTGCATATACTCTCCAGAGGAGGACACCAGATCTCATTTACAGATGGTTGTGAGCTACCATGTAGTTGCTGGGAATTGAACTCAGGACCTCAGGAAGAACAGTCAGTGCTCTTAACCTCTGAGCCATCTTTTTTGAGACAGGGTTTCTCTGTGGCTTTGGAGCCTGTCCTGGAGCTAGCTCTGTAGACCAGGCTGGTCTCGAACTCACAGAGATCCGCCTGCCTCTGCCTCCCGAGTGCTGGGATTAAAGGCGTGCACCACCATCGCCTGGCTCCAGTGATCTTTTCTAAAGTGGCTACCGTTTCCGAGAGTCTTGTCTTGTTATCATCGCTAAGTCAGGCACTGCCTGTTGTATCCCGTGATGGTTCTGGTGAGTCAATAAGTACAGTCAATACTATCGTTTTCTTTTGAGCTGCTCACAGCAAACTTACATGGGGGCTCAAGTCAGCTAAAACCACAGTTCGCTGCCCTGGATCCTCCACGTTTGAGAAGCATGCATTTTAGCTCAGGTGTAGACAATATGGAGTTGGAGAGGGTAAAGTCAGAGGAATGGTTGGCATACTGCCAGACAGGCCTTCAGGTTCCCATCTTCTTCTGGGTAAAGACTGAAATAGAGAAGGGTTAAGTCCCAGGACCTGTAAGGCCAGGCCCAGAATCTCACTCTTGTAGCCCGGGCTGGCCTGACACTTGCTATGTTGTTATTTTAATCAGGCTGACCTCAAACTTACCACCCATCCCCCTGTTTCTCTGCCTCTTGACTCCCAGAGTACAGCCATGGGTCATGTTTAAAGATTCGTTAGAATCCAGCCACCCCCATCTCACCTCTCAAGCCAGACAAAGGATATTCTTATGAAATGTTTCCATCCAAAGGTAAGATCGTGGAAGCTGGCGTTTTAAAAAATGTGTCTGAAAAGATGACGTTTCCTAAGCCCCAAGTAGCCTGGACATTTCAGACACTAAACGGTCAGAGTTGTATGCCCATTACCCCTCAAACAAACCGTTTTTGGCAGTGCAAGCAAGTCCCACTGAGGAAAGTTGATCTGGGCATGGGGGTCATGCATTCCCCGGGACACTCTTGTGTCAAAGGACTGAGGTGTGTGTGTGAAAGAGAAACAAATGTGGAAAAGAACAGTTTCATGCCCCCTGTTGTTGGATTCCAGCCCGCCTTTCTTCCGCTGGAGTCCCTAACACAATGTTCCATTAGTAGGAGAGTCAAGATTCTCACGAGCTTGCGCCTGGCAAGGCCGGAAACTCCTCCTCTTTGCGCACCCGGCCCAGCCCTCGCTCTTACTTCCCTTCTCCCTTTCCACTTGCCCCATGTGGACCCGGCCCTAGCTGGCTCAGGGTTTGTGCCCATCGCAAGCCTCTTCTCCCTGGCGCTGGCTTACTCTGTCCCGGTGAGGGCAAGAAGTGGGAGGAGCTGCATCGGGCTGTCACAGACAGGGACCTCGGCAGAGGCTTGGGGTGAGCCAGCAGCCCAGCTGAGGGAGGACCACACCCTCCTTCCGTTGCTGTAGAAACGGCTTAGGCCCTTTTTGTGACTCTGAGCTGAATATGCTTACCCCAGTCAAGGCCAAAACTATCCACATAAGCGAAAAAAACACATCCCCCCCCCCCTCCTCATTTTCTCTTTCCAATTCACGGATCAGTCAAGATATGAATGAAATTCCAGGACTCCGAGATTAAAGTTGGACAGACCAGTCTGGAAAATTTCCAAGCCCCTTCAAAAACAGTATGTAGAAGTAGATAAAAGCCTGGGATAGAATTTCCTCATGAGATGTACCAAGTTTCAGAAAGCATCTTATGGAATTATAATTGACAGTGGTTTGTCCCCAAGGCCTCTGACACAAGGAGATTCACTGAAAAGCAGCAGAGTTGAGTTTTGAGCGTTCAAGTCCTCAGCCTTTTTTTTTAAATTTTGTTTTCATTGAGCTATATATTTTTCTCTGTTCTCTCTTCTCCCCTTCCACCCTCTCCCATGACTCTCATGCTCCCAGTTTACTAGGAGATCTTCTCTTTTTCTACTTCCCATGTAGATTATCTATGTATGTCTCTCTTAGGGTCCTCATTGTTGTCTAGGTTCTCTGGGATTATGAACTGTAGGCTGATTTTTGCTTTATATCTAAAGGTCACTTTCGAGTGAGTACATATGACATTTGACTTTCTGCGTCTAGCTTACCTCACTCAATATTGTTTTCTAGATCCATCCATTTGCCCACAAATTTCAAGATGTCATTATTTTTTTCTGCTGTGTAGTGCTCCACTGTGTAAATGTACCACATTTTCCTTATTCATTCTTCGGTCGAGGGACATTCAGGTTGTTTCCAGGTTCTGGCTATGACAGGCAATGCTGCTATGAACATAGTTGAGCACTTGTCCTTGAGGTATGATTAAGCATCCTTTAGGAATATAGCCAAAAGTGGTATACCCGGTCTTAAGGAAGGTTGTTTCCTAAATTTCTGAGAAATCACCCTACTGATATCCAAAGGGGCTGTACCAGTTTGCACTCCCACCAGCAATGCAGGGGTGTTCCCTTTACCCCACAACCTCTCCAGCATAAGTTGTCATCAGTGGTTTTGATCTTGATCATTCTTACAGGTGTAAGATGGATTATCAGTTGTTTTGATTTGCATTTCTCTGATGGCTAAGGATATTGAGCATTTCCTTAAGTGTCTTTTAGTCATTTTATATTCCTCTGTTGAGAGTTCTCCTTTTAGGGCTGTACCCCATTTTTTATTATTTGTTCTTTTGATGACCAATTATCTTGAGTTCTTTATTTTGGATATCAGACCCCTGTCTGATGTGGTGAAGATCTTTTCCCATTCTGTAGGCTGTCGTTTTGTCTTGTTGACCATGTCCTTTGCTTTATAGAAGCTTCTCAGTTTCAGGAGGTCCCATTTATTAATTGCTGCTCATAGTGTCTGTGCTACTGGAGTTATATTTAGGAAGCGGTCAAGGATTTGCTGAAGGAGGCAGAGGCAGGAGGATCATGGGTCCTTAGCCTTTTAACAAGCGAGTACCTGAAGGAGCTTGTGGAGGGCAGGAGACTGCAATGTGTTTGAGTAGACTGTAAGCAGGGGGCTGTTCATGCATGGACTTTTTTTGAGATAGTTTCACTACATAGCCCTGGTTGGCCCTGAACTCACTACTAGACCAGGCTGACCTTGAACTGGAGGAGCCTCCCGCTTTCCTGGTCTTCACCCATATTTTCTCCCCGCAGAGGATATACATATTTGCTATCACAGAAGCTAGGATCGTCATGAGAAAACATGCTACTTGAGCTCCCTTATTTAAAGTAGCCCTCCATTGCCACCCATTTTCCTGCAAATTTCACATTATTCTTTGTTAGTGCTGAATAAAATCCCAAAGTCTGGATGCCGCTATGCCGAGTTTATTTCCTTGCTACTGTGAAAAGAATATAATGAACATAGCTTTCTGTTAGTGTTGGCACCACCGTCAGCACAGGTGCCCACGTGCAGTTCTAGGGTTTACAGTCCATTCTCTCACCCTCACACCCAGTCACACCAAACTATGCCACCAACCAGGTTTCCCAAAGCTGCTCTTCCATCTGCCCTGCCCTTCCTCTGACCCATCATGTCTACTGGCCTGTGCCCTGGCCCCTGCTCTTTACTCCCTTGCTATCCATACTGTTACTGACACAGCATGCACAGCAGGGTGTGGCGGCACACACCTTTAGTGCCAGCGTTAGAGAGGAATATAAAGCGGGGTGAGACAGGAACTCATTCATTCCGAAGATTTCAAAGAAAGAGCTCTCTAGTGGCTAGGCTGCTTTTGCTTTTTCTGATCTTCAGGTTGAACCCCAATATCTGTCTCTGGGTTTTTATTATTTGTGCTACAGCACCCAGAGAACAGGGAGGTAAGTGGGGAGGACCAACCGAAAGGAAACATGAATGAAACCCATACCCGGAAACCTATCACGCTGTAGGCTTATTCCAAAAGTAAAAGAAAAATTAATGGGGGAAAAAAAAAAGGAAGAGGGCAAGCAGGCTGGCTACTGGACCTGGAAAGACCCAGAGTGGTTCTCAACCTCTGGGTCGTGACCGCTTTGGGGCCTGTCCAACAGGAGTCACCAAAGACCACTGGAAAATTTACATTATGATTCATAACAGTAGCAAAGAAAATAATTTTATGGATGGGATTCTCCACAAGGAACTGTATTAAAGGATCACAGTGTGAGAAAGGTTGAGGACCACTGCTCTAGAGACTGACTTAAATCAGTTATCAGTGGACTAGGCAATAGGTTGTGTGACAAACAAGATGCAGTCTAAAGCACAGACACGATGCCGCAGAAGTGGGGAAGGTAACACACGGCCAGAAAGCTGGAGTGGGCAGGGAGGTGCGGCATGAGCCAAAGGAGAAAAACGTTTGGGGTAGGTAAGATTGGGTGAGGAAAAGGTAAGACGAGGCTGACAACTGATGGTTATCAATGCTTGTAGCTAGGCAAGTTTTAACACACTAAGGGAGATTTCTATTTACTGTGTGTCTGAGTGTATGTATGTAAGTGTATGTACCACTGGGATGCAGGTGTCCATGGAGTCCAGAAGATGTTAGATCTGCTGGAGCCAGAGTTCCAGGCAGGTTTTGTTTCGAGACAGGGTTTCTCTGTGTAGCTTCGGAGTCTGTCCTGGAACTCACTCTGTAGACCAGGCCTGCCTATGCCTCCCAAGTGCTGGGATTAAAGGCATTCGCCACCACCACCCAGCCTGTTCCAGGCCGTTTTAAACCACTGGATGTGGACGCTGGAAATCCAGCCTGAGTCTTCTGCAAGAGCAGCAAGTGCTCTTAAGCATGGAGCTGTCTCTCCAGCCTCTGAGGGAACTTTAACTACAAAGTAATATGACTCACTTAAGAACTGTTAGTGCTCAAAGCTTACAAATTAACTCAGTACCAGGCAACTCAGTGGGTATGGAGGCATGCACCACTGGGGAGGCTGTGGCAGGATGACCTCGAGTTCAGAAACAGCTTGGGTACAACAGGAAGCCCTGTCTCAAAACCCAGAACCCAAATCATACAGAACATTATGAAGACTGGGGTTTTAAGGGGGACAGGGAAGCAGATAAAGTGGTGAATAATATAAGATGTAAGAGAAAAATATACAAAAGCAATAGGCAAATACTCAATTTAATCGCAATTCAAAACCGCTTCTGCTTGTGGTAACGCAGATGTCTCAGCTGAGAACTAGGGAAGGCATTGAACATTTGACAGTAAACATTACATTTTTTATTAAAAGGCGATCAGGAACAGTTGATATTCTCATCATAAAAACAATTACTTTTATTGACAATGAATCTCAGCTTCCTGAAAAGCTGCATTGGCTAATATAGGGGTGACAAGTTGACAGCCAGTCTTCCGGGCTCCGCTAATCTGCAGTGATAAAGACACTGCATCCCCTGGCTTACACTGACCATGGAAAACTCATTTTATCAAAACATAGACAGACAGATACATAGTATCAAAGAACACACTTTTAACATTTTCATTTTTATTTAAATTCTGACAATGAAGGTTCATAAAGTGTTTTTAAATTCTATCCGCTGTAGATAACCATCTGTTCCCATGTAGGGGACACACGCTACAGTATAGTCATCATTTTAGTATGTACACAAGAAGAATTCTTACAAAGGAAGACCTGGTTAAACAGCAAGCTAGTAACAACCTAAAGAAACATGGAGGTGAGAAAAATTTTAGAAATCCCTCCTGAAGGAGCCCAGACACTCTGAACAGTTCAGTCAGGGTGCTGTACAGCAGACAGAGCTGGGAGACATACCATGTAACCACACATGTGCCAGGAGTGGCATGAGGAGCCCCGAGAACCCTTTGCTAAAAGACAGAAAAGCTTTGAGACCAGAATCACAAACAGGGCATTGTTCCCGGTCCTGCTTGGCGCCTGCTGCAGCTGCCTTTGTGGCCCACCTGTCCACCTCCTCCTCCTCCGTGGAGGACTCCGGCAGCTCTCTCACCAGAGTCCTCAAACTCGATTCCTCTCGCCCTCGCTGCAGCGGATCACCAGAGTACCCCACCATGTCAGACGTGGCTGTGGATACCAGTTACGAGATCACCACCAAGGACTTGAAGGAGAAAAAGCAAGTTGTGGAGGAGGCAGAGAATGGAAGAGATGCACCTGCCAATGGCAATGCTAATGAGGAAAATGGGGGGCAGGAGGCCGACAATGAGATAGACAGAGAAGAGGAAGAAGGTGGGGAGGAAGAAGGTGATGGTGAGGAAGAAGATGGAGATGAAGATGAGGAAGCTGAGGCTCCTACGGGCAGCAGGTAGCTGAAGACGATGAGGATGATGATGCTGACACCAAGAAGCAGAAGACTGACGAGGATGACTGGACAGCAAAGGAAAAGCTAAACTAAGGCCGCCATGATCTGTTCACCCTCTACTTCACGTCTCAGAATTTAAACGTGGTCACCTTCGAGCAGAGGAGCAGGCCCCGCCCGCCCACAGCGGGCAGTGCCACCCACAGATGACATGCGCTCTTCATCAACCCACCAAAACCATCACAACAGGAACTTGCAACAGGGGAGGAAAAAAACAAAACTTCCAAGGCCCTGCCTTTTTTTCTTAAAAATACTTTAAAAGGAAAAAAAAAAAGTCACAAAAAAGGCAGAGATCCTTCGTTGGACTCAATAAAGGGCTCCTCCACATACAAGTTGAACACAACAACCGGCTTGCAGTACCAAGGGTCCCACGGGTTCTTTCCTGCTACCGCACTTGGCTACTTGTGGCATTTGGGTGCAAACACTTAACTGGTGCTAGTCTGGAGAGGCCCAAGCGGAGGCTCTGACTTGGGGACTTGGTGGGTGCTCCTGCCAGTGGGCTACTGTTGGAGTTTCTGCTTCCGGAGGGGGCTGCAAGAAAACAGAGGCAAACAAGTGGCTAAGTATTGTTCTGCTCTACAGAGCCCGTCAGGCGCAGCAGCAGATCAAAGAATGACCCACACTGGTGCTCAGGAAGAGCATAGAGCAAGCTAAACATTATAATCCGAAACCCCAACTCCAAAACCTTCAAAGTCTTCAACTTTTCTGGCTGTGCAGCAAAACAAACATAAAGACAAAGACAAGTTTGCCAAGGCATTTATATTTGATACATGTTACAATGCTCAAATGTCCCAGGCCTGAGAACTCTGTGAAACTGTGGAGGTCAGCAGATCTTGAGGCAAAACTTTGTTGCCAGGGGGAAAAAAAAAAATCTTCACTAATGCCCCTTGACTCTGATAGTCAGGGATGTATCTGCAGACTTCAGAAATAAGAATGTCTGTTTACTGCATAGTAAGGAAAACAAATCATACTCAACCTTGATGCCTAATAAATAGTAAGACAATGAGCCGAAACACTACGACACTGGTTTGGAGAACATGAAATAACATGGGACCCTCTCACACACAACTCCTATGATTAAGAAAGAGTTGCCAATGGCAGCTTTCTAAGCTGGTGCCCTCGATATCAAGTTACCATACCTGGGGGGACCCACTTGGGCCTCTTGACTTCAGCTGAAGGGCTGCACATCTTTGCTGGTTTCCTAATGGCCTCTGAAGAAAGTCCAACTGCCTCGGGTAAGGATGGAGATCGTGACTTGATGGCAGCTGGAGCCACACCTACTGAAGTCATTGAAAAAACATAAAAAAAATTGTCATACAGGAAGCTAATATTAAAGTCTAACATATATGTATAAAAATCATCTCATACCTTTCAAAAAATTCAAAAGGCACAGATTACAAAAAAAAAAAAAATCATTTACTATCAAGTTGAGGCCGTACCTGCCTGAATTCCCAGTCAGTACTCCAGAGGCTGAAGCAGGAGGCAACATGGACTACAAAGTGAGATGGTCTCAAAAGCCCAAACACCACTTAGGGCAAGTCTAAGGACATGGTTTGGATTAGCATTTCTCTGCCAGGCAGTGTGCCAGACATCTTCCACCCTTTATGACAATGCCCACCTCAGGATTACTAACCCCCTGTCAGATAAGGGTTAACAGAGGTTAAGCAGCTGGACAGCTATTGTTGGCGCCCAAATCAGAAATCAGGTTTGACTTCAAAGGTCATTTTCAAATACTGACTCTTCTGCCTGTGTTGGACACAGTGTTGAAGACCATAGGGTTACAAAGAACACACTACATGGCCAGTTTTTTTCTCAAGAAACTTATTGTCCTGCACTGCACATCAGTGGGAAGAGGCAAAGTGAAGAGCTGTATCTATTGCACTGTGCTGAGATTCCAGGAATGCTCAGTAGGAAGGGACCTTGGAATCTTGTGTGTTTATGTGTAGAGATTGATTATCATAGCGGAATCATGACTGAGGGGGAAGATTAGTGAAGGGACACTTTCTCAACAGAGAGTAGAGCACACAGCGTGCCAAAGCACAAGCTCCTGCACTGCTTTAATGCAGGTGGAGGGAGTCAAAAGGGTGGAGAGGTGAGGAGTACAATCAGCGTGTGGTCATGTACCTGTGGAGACCGAAAAATGCAGGCCCATTTCCAAACCTTGTCTGCAGGTCAGAGTTTGGAGACTGACAAACATAGCTGTATGTCCCAACTCAGGATGTGATTGCTTGGCTCTTTTGAAATTAAGACAGGTGGTCAGGATATGCAAATGTACTTCTGCTCCTTCTTCTGTAACTATGAGGTCACTTGGGGACGGACCTAGAGCAGCTTTGCTACCTAGACTACAGAATGCTAATGATCTGGTGTCTTAAAGCGATAAAGCAACTGTGTGAGTTATCCTTTGTATCATCTCAATAAAGTCTTTTGTTCCTCCCCCCTCCCCAGTTTACACTGGGTATAAAAGAAGCTGTGGAAAAATAAACAAGGACGAATTTCAGTCCCTGGAATGCCCTTGTGATACTTTCTATGTTTTCTGTCTTATTTTTATGCATCATATTCTTTACTTATATGTCTTCAATTCTTGCGCCCCTACTGTGGTAAGAAGTATTTTTGTCGAGGCTGGTCCTCAACAGTACCCACAGTCATGTAAAAGGAGTCTGGCTGTTCACAATATTAAGTTTTCTCAGAAGTGACTTTCAAATTAAAAACAACTTACTGGCTCATGATGATAAGACACCTGCCAGAAGACTGAGGCAGGAGGATTGAGAAAGTAAGGCAAAAAACTGGTATGAATAAGTAAAACTAATTTTATTAATAAAAGTTGCATTTTGTAATAATCTATTATATAGTACAGGTTCAAAAATAGTCTAACTTTTGAATATAATGAACAGGTGTTCCAGCCAGGCAGTGGTGGTACACGCCTTTAATCCCAATACCTGGGAGGCAGCAGCAGGCAGATCTTTGTGAGTTCGAGGTCAGCCTGGTCTACAAGAGCTAGTTCCAGGACAGGCTCCAAAGCTACAGAGAAACCGGTCTTGAAAAACAAACAAACAAACAGGTGTTCCACGTCCAAGCTGTCACAAATTCTCACTGTAAAATGACACTAAGATGTTACAAATGAGTCCTCAAAACAGAGATTGTGTCATGCAGAAAAGCAAGGACTTAAGCTCATGCAGGCCAAACAGCATGGTCCAGCCTCCGAATGAACAAACCTGGGATTGAGCTCCTGGCCCTCACTGATGTGTAGGTTCCAACATATACTGAGACGTTCTGAATGTCAGTGTTGAGGGTAGATGTGGGTGCAGGGTATTGGCAGGGATGGCTGTGTGCTAACAGTGGAGGGCCCACACTCATCGCTCATGTGGCTACTAGAGCTCAGCCTTCTCAGCTTTTCTCCCCACCCACGATTCCTTTTAACTAGAGACGAGAATTAGCAAAATATTGCAGGGGACAAAGGCGAAGATCTGGAAACACAACGAACAGGACTCAACAAAACAGGACGAGTTTGGGAGCAGGCTTACCTGAGGTCTCCTTTTTTTGTTTTGATTGCTTTTCTTTCTCTACCACGGGTTTTCTCTGCACTGCTTTCTTCTTTTCTCTGGCTTTACCTTTCCTCACTGCAAAGTCCTCATCACTTCCTTCACTGTCCTCAAAATTAGAATCATTTTCTGAATCTTCACCTAAAACAGACAATTACATATTCTGTCTTTGTCCTAAAAATGGAGACTTCTGTTGCCTCATCTGCAATGGCCTCACGTCACTTGACATACAAGCATGCTCTTGCCTCTGAAAAAAAAAAAAAAAAACCACTACACATCCCACCTCATTCCCACCAGCCTTTTATAAGCCCACTCTTCCTTCTCCTTTGTAGTGCTTTATTTTCTACAGTTCCAGGTCTCAAACCCTGGAATCCACACTTGCTAGACAAGTGCCCTACCACTGAGGTGCCCGAGGCCCCTCAACTTGCATACCATCGCTCTAAAAACATTACCTGTGTGTTTACCGCCTGTAACCCCTCATTAGAATTTGAGCAGTTTTGCTCCTTACTATCTGCCTCGCACCTAAATTACAGCAAACATCATAAGCGCCAATCATTGTTCTATGAGTGTTGATGAACAGGTATGTTATTTGTTGACAGAAGGTTAAAATCTAAAATACTATATCTGACTGGTATTAACATATAGTTATTCTTTTAAATTTTTAACACATTACAATATGGTCAAAGTCACCATATTTTCCCTTCACCCTAATTTCTACTAAGTCTGAAAATAACTGATAATAAAATCGTTTCATACCACTTTCAACTCAAAATACTTCCTAAGTTTCTATTAGTTATAGAAAAGCTGAAACCTGTTAGAACCGCCTAAGAGTTGCTCCACAGCCAGTAGCAGCACAGGCTGCCTCTCCAGCCTCTTCCCCAAGATCCCACTGACTGTCTGTCTGTCCTACTGCTCATGCCTTTCCCTCAGTCACAAGTGTGACTTCATTCCTTGGTTTTTCCAATGTTGCTTGTTTGTCCAGACATGGCTTAAAGGTTACCCCTAGACAGTTTCTCCCTCTGTGGCCAAGCTCAATTTAACTGTTCTATATGAGTTTACAGACTTTAAGGCTCAACAGAGTGCTTTGCATACATCCTGCTCTCCAAGTTTTTACTGAATTCCCACTGAATTAACTTGAAGCAGGCGGAACTTACCAGTGGCGCTGTCCAGCTCAGTGTCACCAGCACTGCTGCTTTCCGAAGGCACCCTACTCCGCTGAGCCTCAGATTTTGATGTTTTTCTTTCCCCTTCAACACTGCCAGCGTCCCTCTCCTCCATCATCTTGTCCAAATCTTCTGCAGACAGGAACAGCAGTGAGAACTCTGGGCAGACTCTATTAACTCTGTTGCCCTTCTCTGCTCCCAATACAGGCCACTGGGATGAAGATCATCAGTCTCTTGGCAATAGACTGGTTTTTCTTTTCTTTCTTTCTTTCTTTCTTTCTTTCTTTCTTTCTTTCTTTCTTTTCTTTTCTTTTTTTTTTTTTTTTTTTTTTTTTTTTTTTTTTTTTTTTTTTTTTTTTTTTTTTTTTTTTTTTTTTTTTTTTTTTTTTTTTTTTTTTTTGAGACAGGATTTCTCTGTGTAACTTTGGCGTCTGTCCTGGCATTAGCTCTGTAGACTACGCTGGCCTTGAACTCACAGAGATCTATCTGCTTCAGCCTCTCAAATGTGTGATTTGAGATTAAAGGTGTGTCACCACTGCCCGGCTTAGACTTAGGTTTTAAAAGGGTTATTCTGAGACCTTAAAGAGTCATTGTCAAAGAACTTTGCAGATGGTACTAGAGACACAGCCCTTGAGTGGTCACTTACTGTAGATGAAGGGCCTGAGCAGTCATGACTGCCCAGCGGGGAAGAAAGTAGATCTGCAGTCAGAGTAAGACCAAAGTACAGAGAAACAAGGGCCAGGAGACAGAGCCTTGGGACACGGGAAGACTTGTTCTAGCTACAGGCGCGATAACTTACACAAGTTAGAAAAATAGCACTGTGAATAAAAAGAACTGCTATCAACATCAAAACTTACCTGAATTATCACTGGTTACACTGCAGTTAGAGACAGGAGGAGACTTATCCATCATTTCTGTTTTCCTATCACCTTGCTTGTCAGTGCCTAGCACAGGAAGTAAGCAAAGAACTTCAGATGCATCCTAATCACTCAGAGTCTAAAAAGGAGAACAATGACCACTGAAACATACGAACACAGACTGGGATGGACCAGCCCAGCAGTTTCCTTGGAGGACCTAGCACATATCACGAATTTGGGCTCTAACATCAGACTCAGGTTCATAGTCAGACTCCATATATAAACTTGGTGATGGTTCATAGTCAGACTCCATATATAAACTTGCTTATCACCTTTAGATTTAATTTCCCTATCTATAATTGTGGAAGATTAAATTCAAGTGGCAACTGCTTATTATATGACCACATACAGTCAATAAGTATCACTTCTGTATGGACAAATCCATGCTCATGCTAACTTAAGCTCTGTGGTGCGTGACTGAGAACTGTTCCCATAAGCTCACACATTTGACACTTGAGCCCCACTGGCAGCACCGTTTGGGGTGTGGAGCCTTGCTGAAGGAAGGAAGTCACTGGAGGCCTCGAGACTCTATAGGCTCAGTCCCCTTCCAGGTCACTCTCTCAGCTCCCTGGGTGTGAACAGAAAGGTGATCAGTCAGCTTTCTGCTCTGCACCTGCTGCCATGTTCCCCCTGCCATTATAAACTCTTAAGGCTCTGGAATCCCAAGCCGAAATAAACCGTATTCTATAAACTGTTCTCGGTCATGGCGTTACATCACAACAGAAAAGCTGTTGATGCAAACTCTTTCCAATCATTACAGCCTAAAGACAATGCATTACACAGTAGGTGTGACACCCTGGGTTTCAGCCTCAGCACCATAAAACAAATCAACTCAAGCAAGTAGGGGACCTTTAAATGATGATATTGATATGACATTAAGTCCTTATGCTGTGAAGAGCATTATTCAGTGAGTGCTACTTCCAAGAAAAATTCCTGTTATACATTCCAGAGTCTTCTGAGATGACTCCTTGTCCTCTAATTTTAGATATAGTACATGACAATTCATGATTAATAGTCTTCCTCATCAAAATGGTTGATTTTTAAAGAGTAAAAGCCACACCCAGATCACCATATTCTACAAGGTTACAGAAAAAAATATTCAAAGGTGAAAAATCACAGAGAAATTGAGAAGTCATACTCTGAAGTCTAGTGAGCGTCTATGAAGGTTAGTGCCGCTAATCTTAATAGATCACACAAATTATCACCATTAGGTCATGGTCAAGAAATTTAGATGTAAAAGATAAGGGAGTGGACTGTTAGGATCATACAAAGCATTTGATCAGACTGGACTCTTAAGGCACAGCACCATGGGATTGGACTGTTAGGATCAAACAGAGCATTTGATCAGACTGGACTCTTAAGGCACAGCACCATGGGATTGGACTGTTAGGATCACGCAGAGCATTTGATCAGACTGGACTCTACAGCATAGCACCATGGGATTGGACTGTTAGGATCAAACAGAGCATTTGATCAGACTGGACTCTACAGTGTAGCACCATGGAATTGGACTGTTAGGATCACGCAGAGCATTTGATCAGACTGGACTCTACAGCATAGCACCATGGGATTGGGCTGTTAGGATCATACAGAGCATTTGATCAGACTGGACTCTTACGGTGCAGCACCAAGCTGCCAAGCAGCCCACCTCACAGTCTAAGTCCTAGGCTCCTCTGTGTCAAACAAAGAAATAAACTTGTGGGACACTGATATAATAAAAAATTCAACCCACAGGGGTCCTCTGTCAAGTGCTCTTTTTATAGCTCAAATTATGTTCTTTTCTCTGTGAAGGCCTACCCTAAAAAACGATTACAAAAACCATAAGATGCTTTTAAAGATAGTCACACAGAAAATAGACCTACGTTTTTCTTGAGAGTTCTGCACTTGGTTGCTGACTGCTGGAAGTTCCTTCACAGATAAAGCCAGGGCAACTTCTAGGCCTCGCTGGAAGACCTTGTCATCTAAAGCCATCCTAAAATAGATGCAGAAATAACAATGGGGTTTTAATTTTAATTAGAGTACTAATACCATTAAATCTACAAAGTTTCAGATTTTCCTATATTAATACTTAAGAGAAACTACTATCCAAAAATGTGACTCGAGACTCCTAAAATGGACGAGGCTGTGTTACACAGAGTACAGGTGTGGCCGGAGTAGCCCGCTCTTCTGGTGACTACTGTTCCCGCCACTGTCCTTTCTCTTCACTATCAGTTCTGCCTACAAAGCTCTGGTTTACCCTAAGACAGACTCAGTTCAAACATCACTCCCTCCCAGAGAGCCTTCATCTCATCCATTGACGTGGCAGATGTAATTTTACTCTGTTCTCCCAATCTAGATTTTAACAAATATTCTGCTACATACTGTGTAAAGACACTATCTGGCTGGAATACTAAAAGTACCCTCAAGGAGTCTTCAAGGTGAATTAGAAAGGAGGAGGAAAAAGCCATACCAATAATTAGCCCCAAAAAGGCAGGCTGTAAAGCCTTCCTGCTCAAGTTGACTAACAGTTCTAATGAGTATAACAGGAAAACACAAAGACAGATGAGGAAAAGTCACAAAAGGGAAGAAAACTGAAATGGACCTTGAAGAACTTATTTTTTAACTAAGTTATACTGGTGGGGATGAATATGGCCTTAATAATTCTATGCTTGTATGAAACTGTAAAAAGGTTTTATTGAGGTATAATTCGTATATTATAAAGGTTTTCTTCCTCCTCCTCTTCTCTTGAACAGAGAACTCATTTATCTAACAATCACTGGCTGACAGACACCCAGTTGTTTTCCTATGAGCATGCTATGAACACTGACATGATGGACATATTTTCAGTTTCCTTGAGTACTACCTAGGCCATGCATAGAACAGGTCTATGTTTAACATAATGAAGAATGCTCATCTATTATCTTGGGTACCTGCACCATTTTACAATCCCACCAGCAGCAATGGATTCAGATTCCTATTTTGCCACATCTTCATAAACACTTATCAACACCACCTAGTGGGTGAGAACTGTCACACCGTGGTTTCTACTTTTGTTTATCTGGCAGCTAATGATGGCACGCATCTTCTTGTTTGTTTGCGGATTACTTCTGTACCTTTGGAGAAATGCTTATTCAGATTTTATACATTGAAATTGGACTTTAGCCTTTTTACTATAGAGCTCAAGTGTTCTTTATATACTTTGGATCCAAGTTACTTAAGTTGTATCTGCAAATATCGTTTCCCACTTATGGGCTGAGTTTGTCTTATATTTAAAATTCCATTCATGACATTTAAAAGTAGATACAAACAGCATGACATTCTCAATGCTAACTAACTTTTCACAGAGGACCCACGACAGTAAAACATTGCCCATTCCCTACTCATATCCTTTCTGTACTATAATTTGGAGGTCCCTTGGGACAGTCTTCTCCTTCTTGGCACCAAATGATGGAGATGTCAGGGTTAGTCTAGACACTATAGGGCATTGTTTTGGTTTAAAATGCTTGTCTTAAAATTGCCCTTACTCTTTCTTTTAGCAAAGAATCTTTGTGAGATCTGAAGGGGCAGAAATAGGTGCAGGGTTAGTAACATCACTATTTAATGTTACAAAATGTTATTAATAAAACAAAAACAATAATAAAAAAAATAAATAAAAAAAAACAGAGCCGGGCGATGGTGGCGCACGCCTTTAATCCCAGCACTCGGGAGGCAGAGGCAGGCGGATCTCTGTGAGACCAGCCTGGTCTACAGAGCTAGTTCCAGGACAGGCTCCAAAGCTACAGAGAAACCCTGTCTCAAAAAAAAAAAACAAAAACAAAAAACAAAACAAAACAAAAAAAAACAAACAACAACAAAAAAAACCCCAGGTTTTCTATGTTTGTGATTTATTTTTCAAGCCAGAGAAAGCACTTAATGGCACCTCCCTGTGCCACAAACGGCAATCCACTAGCTCAAATTCCCATTTAAGCTGAGGTACTGAATGAACAAAGCTGTCGGACCATGTGTTTCCTGTGTCTTACCTCTCACCTTTTTTTAGGGGCTTTTGCTGGTAGGATGTCTTCTTTCTGGGGAGTTTTCAACTTAGGTTTTGGTTTGTCTTGCTTTAACTCCTTTGTCAAAGTTTTGGATTTTTTGTTTCTAGGCATGGTTGCCTCAATAAAATCATCTATTTTTATATAAATTTAAAAGAAGAAAGATTATTTTCTTGGCAGCTAAAATTCATTTACCTACATTTTATGCACAATTATATTTAATTTCTACACCTTAAAAATCAAAACAATTTGTCTCTACTTTTACCATCCACCTCAAGATGAACGGTGCCTGTCTTTAAAAATATCAACTCATCAAAATCCAATTAACTAAAAACTACAAAGATAAATTAAGAAAGTTCATAAGTGTCAGCTATAACAATTAACTAAAATGCCATAGAACAATTAGGAAATCGTAAGAGTCACCTCACTAAGTGGGAGGAAATGGTTTTAAACTACACAGTGTAGCCCAGGATGTTTACAAAGGTTCATCTCTAGCAAAAAGCCAAGCCCAAGAAAACTGGAAGCACTTTGGCGAGGCAAAGTGTCTCCGCATTAGCAGCAAATGTCTGTAGGACACCGCCGGCCCACCTATGATCTGCTGAATTCTCCCAACCCACTGCTGATTCTCAGCCTTTTCAGTCCGATAAGTCCTCAAAACTCTTGTGGTTCTTCTAGGGATACTCAAAAATACCCATGTATGGCACATGAATGTACCTGCAGGATCACATACTTTTTAAAAGAATTTGTTAACATTTATTTCTTTGATATTTGCACATAAAGATATATAACTTTCTGCACATTCCACTTCACCTGGTATCATGAACACAACTGGCAATCTATAAGTACCTGGTCACATACCTTTGACAATAATAGAAAGTTAAAAGTTATCTTCTATATTATTTTTTCTCAAACTGCAGACACATTTAATGCAAGAGCTATCTCTGAACAGAGAAATTACTAAAGTGTCTGACTTAAAGGAAACTATGCTGATCTGAGGAAATATATGACTTACTTCTAGGATGAGATTATAGTTCGGTGGCAGAATATCAGTCAGCATATGGGAGGCCCTAGGACTGGTCCCCAGCGTGAGCACATATGCACATGTGCACGTGCACACCAACCATACACAGAGGAAAAAAGCATCCTACTAATACATTGATTGTAATTTAAAGAAATGTTTCTCAAACATTGGTCAAAGTTCTAACAACAGAAACAAACGTAATACAGCAAAGCTTAAGTCTAAGCTTTCAGGTTTTAGTTTTTCTGTATCTAACCCATGAATAATAAACTCTGAGGAAATACATTTCTCAATCTGTGAAGCAAAGTAAAAAGCTCTACTTACCATCAGAGTCACCACCAGAGTCCTCAAACTGTGAGTAATTGACTGGTTTTTTATTTCTATGATCAAGACAGAAAATTTTCATTAATAATTATACCTTCACCTTAAAGTTATTAAGTCTTGAGGAAAGGAAAATGTCTTTGGAGTCTCTTAAAAGTACCTCAACCCAAAATATTATTTGCATTTAACACTAAGAACCTTGTTATCAGCTAAAAAGCCAAAGCCATACCAAATAGACATGATGGAAAATAAATAATTTAGGAAACTCCCAACGTAAGGAGAATACAAATGATTTTCAACTAAGACTTATATTTGAATGGCTACTGGGCATTTATAAATCCCTTTGTGCTCGTTCTTTGCTTACATTATAAAGTATTGCTTCAGTTTTAACCACATTAAAAAAAAATCTCTCAGAGATGAGACATGGTGGTTAAGAGTATGTACTGCTCCTTCAGAGGGCCTGAATCTGGTTCCCAGCACCCACGCCAGGAGCCCACAACCCCCTGGAACTCCAGCTCTAGGGGATAAAAACCCTTTGGCTTCCTCAGGCATTTGCACTCATGTACATATACCCCCCACACCCCTAAAAATAAAATGAGTATTTAAGAGAAATCTCTCTACAATACCAAATGCTTTTTTTTAATGGGATGGACACTTTAAAACAGTTCGTCCCTACTGTCGTTGTAGGAACTAAGTAGGCAGAAGAGAATATTCAATGTGAAAAGGTTAATTTCCCTCCTCTAGGAAAGAAATGTAAAGCTCTCCAGTTTTCTTTTTTGTTGTCTATGAAATGCCCCGTGTCAATGAGGTCATTTATCAGCTGCCTGCTCTTTCAAGCAAAAATAGTTCTGTGAGAGGCTTGTCCTGCTCAGACCTCACATCTGCAAGTGTTTCCTTTGGAGAGGCACTGGGTGTGCCTTCCTGTAGCCTCACCCACGTGAAAGGGAAGGTGTACACGTCACTCTCCCACTCTTCAGACCTTAACAATTTGACAGCTGCACGAAATATGACAACATCTTTAAAAACGCTGGGATTGAAAATGAGTAAATAAAACCGAAAGTCTACTAAAAAGATAAGTACACTGAGGTCAAGTTACAACACATGTGTTCATTCTAATTGGTTCACAGAACACAAACTACCTGTCAGAAAACCGTTACTTTTTAAAATGATTTTTAATTATGTGTACATGTGTGTGCCTGTGTGCATGTATTGAATGTGTAGGCCGGAAGAGGCACTGATCCCCTGGAGCTGTCTGAAGCGGGTGCAGCAAACTGAGCACTCTTTCAACCAATGAGCCATCGTTCCTGCCCAAAAATGCTCTTTTTAAAAATCTGCGTACGCGGCAATAGAAACTGCAGTAACTACGGCCATCACAGTGTGCTGCCAGGGCCTCAATTTGCGGTGCCAACAGTCTTATCACACCATGGCCGTGCCAAGGACAGAGGCGAGTGTAACAAAAGTGACAGGCTAGGGACGCTTGGCTGGTAAAGTTCACCGCTGTGCCATCCAAATGACCTAACTTCATTCAACTCCTGCTATCCGTGACAAGGTGGAAGGAGAGAGATGACTCCACAGCCATCCACTGACCTCCACAGTCAAGACATGGAATGTGTACTACCATTCCTACCCCTGTCACGTACAACACACACACACACCACAGCCACGACCTCACAGGCCTGAGGATTTGGGGCACCCTAGAGGCCTGCAGACCACACGGACTGCTACTATCCCAAACAAAAGCCTTAGGTCTTCGCTATCTGCATGCCCATCCCCTTTCAACTCCACCACGTAAGACACGGGAAATCTGGTCCCACCTTCTAAACCTCATTACCATCCCCTTCCCCTTCTCAGTCAACACAGAGGTCATCCACTATGCAGCTCAGGCCATAGTCCACCTGGACTCTTCCCCTGGTGCCTCATCTCCATTCCCACTTGTCAGAAGAACCCAGACTCACCTGCTCCAGCTCCACACGCACACACCACGCCAAATCACAATCTGGTGATCCATCGGCCTTCCTACCACAGCTTCAATGTGTCTCTCAATCGTGGTCAAGCTCAGGGCCTTCGCTTCTATTTCCTCTCACGTTTCCCTAGGGGACCCTCTCACTCTGTTTAACGTAAGGCTTCCCCGCTTCCTACTATGTTACACTGAGGTGGTTTTTCTGTCCCCGCCCCATCTTCCACTAAAGCGTAACCTCCAGTACTTAGCACAGGGCAGGACTAGGTGAATCCAGCCAGTTTATTTTTGCTTGGTTGTGCAGTACTGGGGATTGAACCTAGGGCCTCTCATCACTCGACCGCTGGGCCATAGCCTCAGCTAGATTCAGTAATTCTACGGAACGGATGGACGGCCTGGCACCCCAGCTGCGATCACGGAGTAGGTGCCAACGTGACATCCACTACTACCTAGGAGCTGGAAGGTCTAGTTAAACGGACCTTTCTGCCTGGGGGGGTTGGGGGCCAGGTCTCTCTGGACTAGGGCGGGACAGCGGGCGACGGCTGCAAAGCGACGCCACGCCGAGGGGCGGGAAGCGGGGTCGAGGCCGGCCACTGCGAGCAGCGGGGGGCTCGCCCCAGACACGGGCATCCCGTCGACCCGCTGCCCTCCAGCCGACCCGGCCGTCTCCTTCAGCCCTGGGTGACACTGGCCGCCAGCGTCTCCCGCCCCGAGGGACGTCACCAACTACTCACCTGCTAGGGCGCACCATGGTGCCCTTCCTCACCCTAGAGCTGTAGCGTTCGGGTGCAGACGAGCGGCGCTGGCGGTTTCAATTCCCGCCCAAAACCAGACATCGCGCCCCACGCCCCGCGGCTGCAGTCCGCCAATCAGCGCTCGCCTGCCCGAGGCGGCGCCTGCGTGTTGGGAAGAGCGCGCCTGCGCTCACACACCTTTTCCTGTGCCCGTCTTTCCGGATCCCGTGGGCCCGGACCCAGGGTTGGTTTCGCCGCTGCACTTTCGACACCGCGGCGATTTGGTACCGACTCTAAAGTAGAGTATAAAACTAGTAACACTCTTCCAACTTTTATAACGACTGAAGAGTAATGGAATAAAGGAGCTATTGTATCGGAGTTTTCCTTGGGGCTTGAGGAAAGGGGAGCAGAGGACAGCGAATCTGCCGAAGCGAATCCGCTG
Source organism: Alexandromys fortis (assembly GCF_014885135.2). NCBI lineage: Eukaryota > Metazoa > Chordata > Mammalia > Rodentia > Cricetidae > Alexandromys > Alexandromys fortis. The sequence continues at coordinate 878,390 of NW_026068082.1, forward strand.
GCTGTAAAAACAAGCAAGAAGTCAGCTGATTTATTGGGCAGTTCGTGGTTGACAGCTCCAAGTGCGCTTTGGCTTCTGAGGAAAGGGGTGAGCCCATGCCAACCGCGAGGACGCCCCTTCGCCGTGGAGGTCCCAGTGAAATTGCAGGCTTAAAGAATCCGAGGAGGTTTGCTGGCGACTATTTAAAGTGCGGGAGCGCAGCTTGGCGTTGACAGTTCAGTCTGTGCGGAAAACTAACTTTGTAGGTTGCATATTGGTGTGGCAGGGTGTAGGCACACCCAGAGAAGGATCCGGAGATGGAAACTGGGTTAAGATTAATTTATCCCGAGAGCAATGGACTCCCACAGGCAAATTAATAACATGAAGCTATGTATTTTTATTGTTTGTGTTCTGTTCTTTCCCTCGCCTTCCCATACCCACCTCCCATCCCTACTAACTTCCCCATCCCTTTTAACCACCACATCCATACCGGGGCACTTTCCAGATTCATGGAATTTTTGGTTTGGGTTTGTGACCCCCCTTCACTTAACCAGTCCTGCTGTGTGAGCATTGGGATGCAACTACTCGTTGGAGCCGGGTGGGGGCACCAGTGGACACAACTGAAGAGGATGTCTCCCCGTTCCCCGAATCTAACCTTAGTAAGGCGCGGGGGCGGGGGGGGGGGGCGCCGAGTCCTCCCTTAGCTGCTGAGGGGCCTGTTCTTATGCAGACCCAGAGCAGGCATCTGAAGCCGCAGTGAGTTTGTTACCGCAATGGCAGGGTCTTGCCCAGACATTGGCTCTTTGTCGTCCCTCCTTCTACCTTCTGACTCTTCTATTTTTCCACTCCCTCTGCTAGTGTTTTCCTTGAGCCTTCAGAACGGGTGCTATAAATGTCTTGTTTGGGGCTGAGCGCTCATCCATCACTTCTCAGCACCGTGAGTCTCTGCATTCACTGGAAAGAGACCCTTCTCTGTTTAAGGCCGAGAGTAGCATTATCTACTGGTATCAGTATTTAGATGGTGGTTTGCCACGGTCAATTTTAGTGAACAATGGCACTTAGGTTCCTTCTAGGGCCTATGATCTGTGGGCTTTCGACCAGGATTACAGAACCAGACTTAGATTTGCTCCTATGGAGCCGACCTCAAATCCAGTCAGAGCAAATTGGGTACTTTCACGACAGGGGGGCACATCTCACCTGGCAGGTTAATATAGTCCACAGCTGGATAAGATCATTTATAACATTTCTCCACAGCAGCCTGCACTGTATCTTCCAGGACTCCCCCCCCTCTCTCTCTCTCTCTCTCTCACACACACACACACACACACACACACCTCTCTCTCTCTCTCTCTCTCTCTCTCTCTCTCTCTCTCTCTCTCACACACACACACACACACACACACACACACACGCACACTTTTTTTTTAAAGCAAGGGTACACGATTTAGATAGAAAACACTGTTAGAACTGCTTTCCTAGCAATGGGAAGCATAGCTGGGAGGCAGGTCAGTACATCTTTAAGGGATATTTATTCTTACTCTCTTTACTACGTTTCCTCTGAATAGTGTCCAGCCTGCCTTGTGGCTGACACAATGTATGGTCTGTTCTCCTGTACGTGTGCTTCCTACCTGGAGATTTTTCCTGTGTTCTCCTCCCCCTTTTCCTGTCGCACCTCACAACCATCATACCTAGCATCTTCAAGATTCTACTGGGTCGCTGTTGTGTCTGGCTCCTTTGCCAGTTCCATAAGGTCCACACCTGCACCCCCACCCCGTATCTCTTCCTAAGCATCCTCTTGCTTCCATCTCCTTGCCTTCCCGTGGATTAAGTATTTTTTATTCCTGCCTAGGAATAAAAGTACTTGCCGAGCATATTGGTGCCCTGAAAATAACTTTAACAAAAGGAAGAAGAAGCATTTTATTTTTGTCATGAAGAATCAGTGTGCAGAAATAACAAGAATAACTAGAATAGTCTGCTTGTGGTGGTGCGCACCTATAATCTCAGCACTTGGAGGTTGGGGGCCACTGAGACAGGAAGATTTAATGTTTGAAGTTAGCCTGGGCTACATAGTGAGTCCTAAGCTATCCTGGGCTGCACAGTGAGAGCATGTCTAAAACGAAATGGAAGTTAAGTAGAAATTGGAATAGTTGGTTCCTAATCGCATGGGCACGGTGTCTGCGTGCTGCTGGGCTGTGTCTTAGAGTGTGGCAGCAATAGAGAAACGTGTTTCCTGTGGACGTTGGCTCATGGCTTTTTTTGTTCGTTCTATAGAAATTCCACTGAAGAATATGAAGAAAAACCGAGAAAGATTCTACAACAAGGAAAGGGAATTCGTGTACAAATTCAAGGTGGGAAATGAGCGCTTCGAACTGAGAGTGCCCCTCAGTTTTCCCGTGGACGAGAATGCCAGCCATTTGCATGGACGTCTGATGCTGCTGCACAATCTGCCCTGCTTCATAGAGAGCGGTGAGGCCTGGTCTTCTGTGCTCCTTAGTCGCTGTCATTCGAAGTTTCTCGATAGATCACAGGTTCTTGAACTTGGAACCTGTGGGATTGCACAACTGAATGTTAGGATCCTGAAAGATAAGGCAACAGGGGGAGGCTCTCAAACACAAGGGACTAAAAGTCCATTCAAACTCAGATGTATAGTGGATCATGGTGCATACAGCATGCACACTGTGAGGCTCCGAGCTGAGACTGCTGTGAGGAACTGCAGTGTGTTTGCAGTATGTACAGTTTTCTGTTCTTGTATAAATAATGGTTTAATTGTGGAAAGCTAAGAGTTTAGTATTCTTCTGTCCTCATTCTTCAACATCGAAGCTTTAAATTATTATGTCTTTAAATTGTATTGTGCTGGAATCTTTGAGGGATTTTTGTTTTGTTTTGGTTTAGGTTTTTTGAGACAGGGTTTCTCTGTAACAGCCCTGGCTGTCCCAGAACTCTTATTATTTATTGTGGATGCAGAGCAATGTGTGCCCCAAAGCCTGTGAAGATAGACCGTTTGCAGAGTTGGTTCTTTCGTTCCACCGTGTGGGTTCTGGGATCTAAAGCTTCTTTACCTGCTGAGACATCTCTTTGGCTCCCAAATATTTAATTTTCAAAATTGCTGCTTTAGTTGCTGACTTTAGGGCCTTTAATCCCAGCACTCGGGAGGCAGAGACAGGCGGATCTCTGTGAGTTCGAGGCCAGCCTGGTCTACAAGAGCTAGTTCCAGGACAGGAACCAAAAAGCTATGGCGAAACCCTGTTTCAAAAAATTAAAAAAAAAAGCGCTTAGTTGCTGACTTTAGTTTTAAAAAATTTGTTTAATAAATTTTGATATGAAATTAAGACAGAATTGCAGTTTCTGAAATGCCCTTAAACATGTGTTTGCCATTTTATAATACATGTTCATGAAAAACAGCCTTCTTGTTATTGACAAGTCTAAAATCAAGATAAAAAATATTAAAGATACTCTAAATCCTGTAGTTTAACTCTTCAGCCAAGATTTTATTGTTTGTGTAAAAATGAACAAGCCCATCATTTCATTAGTACACACCTTTGTTTTAGTCTTCGTGTGTATGTATGTGGGGTGTATGTATGTGTATGGGGTGTGTGTATATGTGTGTGGAGGTGTATGTGTGTGAGATGTGTGTATGTGGGGGGATGTGTGTATGTATAGGGGGGTGTATGTATGGGGTGTGTGTATGTGTGGGGTATGTGTACATGTATGGTGTGTGGGGGGGGTATATGTGTGTGGGGTGTGTCTATGTATATGGGGTATGTGTAAGTGGGTGTGGGTGTGTATGTATGGGAGTGTGTAAGTGTGTGGGGGTTGTATGTGTGTGGGAGTGTGTATGTCTGGGGGATGTAGGGAGTTATTGGGTGTAGGATATGGGTGTGTAGGGGTGTGTGTATGTATATGGGGTGATTGGGTGTGGGGTATAGGTGTGTGAGGTGGATGTGGGAATATGTGTGGCTGTATGTGTGTGAGGTGTGTGTGGGTATGTGTGGGTGTATGTTGAGGTGGACAGTTAGTGTCAGGTCTTCCTCTATTGTTGTCCACCTTTTTATTTTTTTGATGAAGGGTCTTTCACTGGCCTAGGACTCACAATTCAGTAAGATTTGCTGGTTAGTGAGCCCCAGGGATCCAACCCTCCAGTCTCTCCTCCCCAGCACAGGAATTATAGGCTCACACTACTATGCCTAGAATTTTCCATAGGCCCTTGAGATTGAAATCATACTTACATGGCAAGCAGTTTATTCACTGAGCCATTTCCCCAGCCTTAAATCTGCAATGAAAAGTGGATTTATATACACCACGGTAACAAATTTCTTTATGGTTTTAAACAGTAAGTGTTTTGATTTGTATACCTATTGTCTTAGTTAGGTCTATACTGCTGTGGTAAAGATCATGACCAAAGGGCTACAGTAGCCATCGTTCATCATCAGGGAAGTCAGGGCAGGAATTCAAGGCAAGAGCCTGGAGTGAGGAAGTAAAGCTTCAAGAAGAAAAACTGTTTGCCAGCACTTTTGGAACTTTTGTTTGTACTATAGTTGTTTATGAAGTAATTTAGTATCTGAATTAGTTGGCATAATAAAAATTAGCTACAGTACTTAACCTCTGAGTTTGGTTGTGGAGGTTTGCCAGATGTCTCAGCATCGCTTGCATGGTGGAGCTTTGGTTCTAAACTAGTCTCTCTTTTCCTTTGCTCATGGTTTTGAGGCACTAAGGAACAGAAGGGCACCTACTGCTGAACAACCTTCGTCTGCCTGGCTTACATAGTCATCTGTTTGAAGTTATTTTGAAAGGGCCATGACCTTTTTCACAACTGGGAAACTTTCAAATAGGGGACTATTGGGTCCTCAAATAGGGTCGTTGGGTGCTTGGATTATTGTTAAAACGTGATTCGTGAATGAAGCTGTGTGGAGAATTCTGAGACCTTGTGAGAAAATGCCAAGGAAACAAGAATCGTGTGACCCCAGTTTCTTCAAAACACAGAACTGTTCCTGGTTTGTTTCGTGCTCCTCCCAGGTGTGGCAGATAGGAGTGAGTTTACTTCAGCTCTTGATATCATATGCATCTTTTAGCAAGCACGTTTTCGTTACATGTGGCTTGTCTTGTGATTGTACACTTTACTCAGGCGACTTTTCTTAATCCTCAGCGTATAAACTGTCTGATGCTCTGAATAAGTTGACTATTTCATGAGACTTTAATCTGCCCCATTTTTAGGCCCCGTTGTCCCAGGGTCACCTAGACTAGTAAATAGCTAAGGGAAGCTAGAAGCATTCTATCACTGTCATCATGTAAACTATCAACCAGGACACAGAAAGGGCAGATACTCACCCATTGGTAGTTCTCAGAAGGTTGTCCCATCCTAGACAAAAGGTATTACTGGGAACTTGTAAGCTTAGAGGAAATGTGAATTATACTTTTCAAGATTTTAAAAAATTACATATTTATTTGTAGACAGAGGTTTCTGTCCTGCCTGGTCCCACAGGAACCAAAGAAACACACAGAGGTTTATATTAATTATAAACTGGGACTGGGTGGGACAGAAACTTCTGTCTACATTTATTCACTTTGTTTATATGCATCTGTGTGTGTGTGTGTGTGTGTGTGTGTGTGTGTGTGTGTGTGTGTGCTCATACCATGGCACATGTGTGGCAGTCCGAAAACAGCTTTTAGGAGAGTCAGCTCTCTGCATCCATCATATGGGCTCAGGGACCAAACTCCATTCATTTGGATGTTTGTCCCCTACTGTGTACATCTTGCTGAAGATGGCATTTGTTATCCCTTGAACAGACTTAAAAGAAGCTCTGAGCCGATTTGTAGAAGAAGAATCCCTCAGAGACCATGACAGAGAGGCTGAAGCATCCTTGGATGCTGTTAAATCAGGTGAAGTGGATCTGCACCAGCTGGCAAGTGCATGGGCCAAAGCTTACGCTGAGGTAAGACAGAGGTCACAGTATATATTTCAAAAATATTACAGACTTTAGGAGGATGTTTTAATTGCTGAAGTCATATGAAACAAAGTGTAGAACCCATTTTTTTTTGCAAATCAGTAATACACATCATATGTTCTTGTTTCTGTGCTTACATGCTATTGTCAATATGATGAGTCCTAAGGCAGAGTATTTGTGTGTGTGTGTGTGTGTGTGTGTGTGTGTGATGTGGGAGTGTCATATATCAATCTGTTGATTTCATTGGTTAATTAAATAAAGAAACTGCTTGCCCTGATAGGTTAAAACAGGTGGGAGGAGTAAACAGGAGGAAGAGGAAGTGAGGTAAGACTCCTCAGACAGATGCGAGATAGCTCTGCTCTCAGAGACACACGCGATGAAGCTCCAAAGGCAGGATGCTCAGGATGGACGTAGGCTAGAATCTTCCCGGTAAGCACACCTTGGGGTGCTTACACACATTATTAGAAATGGGCTAGTCCAGGTGCGAGAGTTAGCTGAGAAGAGGCTAGATATAATGGGCAAGCAGTGTTTAAAAGAATACAATTTGTGTGTTGTTATTTCGGGCATGAGCTAGCAGGCGGCCGGGGTGCTGGGGACGCAGCCCCGCCGCTCCTATTTCAACATGTGTGTGTGTGTATTGCTTGTGCCATCAAGCACTTGTGGAAGTCAGAGAACAATTTAAGGGAATTGGTTCTCTCCTTCCACCATAAGGGTCCCAGAGATTGAACCCAGATGGTTATGCCTGGTGACAAGAGCCTTTACCCGATGAACTATTTCTCGGTCCCAACACCATTTTTTTTTAATGAAATGAATTTTTTTTAATAAAATATGTTTGTACTAGTACCTTTGGGAACATGAAGCAACTTTATCCTACATGTTTCTTGGAGCAGATTTACATTCCTTTACAATGTTTGCGTGTTTACATTACTCTTTCTGAAGTTCCAGTTGAGCTGATGCCTTGAATCTCATCTGATAGCCTAAGCGAGCCATCCAAGCTCATGTCATTCTCAGCTCTGGGTGCTTCTGTTTTCTCCTTTGTCTTTGTCATTGTTGTGGTGTCATTGTTGCTCTGTAGGGTTGCAACTAATATGGCCTATCTCATGAAGACCAAGGTGTCACACACATTATTATTTTATTTATTAACTGATAAATCTCTTTAGAGTATGTTTTAATAATAAAGTTTTCTCTTGATTATATATTAATTTACACAAATTATATTTATTATGCTGGATAGTTTTATGTCCACTTGATTTATAAGCTAAAGTCATCTGAGAAGAGGGAACCTCAATTAAGAAAAGGCCTCCATAAGACCTGGCTATAGACAAGGCATTTTCTATGTGGGGAGAATCCAGCCCCTTGTGAGTGGTGCCTTTCCTGGTCTTGTGGTAATGGGGTCTATAAAAAAGCAGGCTGAGCAAGCAAGCCATGAGGAGCAAGCCAGTAAGCATCAGCCCCTGCCTCCAGGTTCCTGCCCTCAGTTCTTTTGATAATGAACTGTTTATGGAACTGTAAGTGAAATAAACCCTTTCCTTCCCAAGTTGCTTGTATCTTGGTGTTTCATCACAGTCTTAGTAAACCCAAGACATTTATAATACATTCAAATACAGCTCAGGTTAGTAGTTGTGAGAAGTTCCTCTGTCCTGGCATAGCTACCATTAGTTTTGTTGCTCATCCCTTTGTGCAGGCACACATGTGCATTGTGTGTGGAAACGGAGTCATGGCATACTGACTTTCTTTACTATTGTGGGCACTTCCGTCCCTTGCTTTGTAGGAATATCTCATTCATCCCCCTAGATTCCATCTCTCTGTATTCTTTTTTGTATTCAGACAATCCTACAGTAACATCTACGTGTGTGTAAATGCAGCTCTCCGTGTCCCTGTCTGGTGTGCAAAACCACAGTCATAAAATCCATTGTTCTCTAGTAGCATATTAAGCAGTGATGCCTTGGTGTGACCGAATGTGTGTGTTATCTCACAGACCACCTTAGAGCATGCGAGGCCTGAGGAGCCTAACTGGGATGAAGACTTTGCAGATGTGTACCATGACCTGATCCATTCCCCAGCCTCGGAAACGCTCCTGAATCTGGAACATAATTACTTTGTTAGCATCTCAGAACTGATTGGTGAAAGAGATGTGGAGCTGAAAAAATTGCGAGAGAGGTACTGCTCGTTTCTCGTGTTATTATAATTAAATGCTACATTGTGAAATATAATAGCCTGTAGCACAGCCTGCTTGCACTATCATAAAATTGAAATACCAAGCAAAATGCTTGGAATGAGCTGTTTGCTTTGATCTTTACCGCAGCCCTACAATTAGTATCTCCAGTTTGCAGGTTCATCCAAGATGTGACTTCACAACCATTAGCCGCTCCCCCTGTTCTGTCCCTGCTGAGCCTCCTCTGGTTGCCTTTCTCTGGGTCATGGTGTCTTTCAATTATCTTGTAAGCTTCCCACCTTAGGAAGAAAATAGAAATAGCCATAGCATTGCCCCAGGAGATTTTAATCAGATTTGAATTCTTCTGTATAGTCTTCCTAAGGCAGCACACGAACCGCACGTTCCAGTGAGTAAAAAAGCTGCCAGCGTCTTTATGTTAACATGTGGCTTTCCAGGCTGCACCCTCCTGTCCTGTAGACTGTGGTGTAAATCAGCATGTCCTCCTACGTAGTCCATTTTGATTTAGCACATTATTTATTACCTTCAGAGCATTTATTTAAGACTGTTGCTATACTTGGCACCAAGATGAATTTTAGTATTACTGGTATACAGTGGTTCTTGTTGTGGAAGCTTAAGACCAAATCACACTTGATTTTTGTGACTTTTTTAATATTGATACTAAAGAAGTCAACTTAAAACGAGTTGCTATGTGCTCCTGTCTCTCATTAGCCTCACAGTAGCAAACATTAAGACTTAACAGTTTGTGAGCAATTTTTTTTTTGCTTTGTTTTGTTTTGTTTTTCAAACAAGGTTTCTCTGTAGCCTTGGAGCCTGCTATGGAACTAGCTCTCGTAGACCAGGTTGGCCTTGAACTCCTAGAGATCCACGTGAATAATATTTTTTATCTTAAGGGTTATTATAGTTAAGAGAAATTGAAATACAAAATAATCAAAGGTGGATTTCTTTTCTTTCATGATGCTGAACAATGAACCCGGCTTTGAGCCTCGTGTGTCTAAGGATTCAACCAACTGTCAATCAAAAACATGCAAGAAAAAAAGAGTCATGCATATTCTGAACATTCTTGGGCTTTAAATCTTGTAGTTATTCCTAAGAAACAATATAACACCTACTTGCATTGCACTATTGTAAGCAGTCTAGAGATGATTGAACATGTGCTGGAGGGTGCACATAGGTTGTATGCGTGTGCTCTGCTGGGACCAGTGCCCAGAGTTATCATACCTGGTATTCTGACAGTCTATAGTTAGCATTTATCTGAAGCAGGTAGACTTTCCTTTGAACTTAATCTAGGCAGTCTCTTAAGCCATTAATTATATGGAAAACTCCTTGCATTTTGGATACATTCAGGGTAACATAAATGTACATGAAATTTTCTTTGTTTAATTCTTTGCTTTTTTTATTATGAGAAATTTGCTGCTTTTGGGAAACCATATTCTAGATAGTTCTTTAAACTTTAGAAGAAATGGCAATAATACTTTTTATCCACTAGAGGGAACACTTGTAAAATATTAAAGCAAATATGTATCTAAGTTTTTAGTAGACATTTTTGTTTCTAAATTAAAAAACTCTCTTATAAGCATAATCTTCACCTGGTGCCTTGTGCTTTCTAATATTAAAGACCAGGAGTGTGGGTGCACACCTGTAATCCCAGTTCTCAAGAGGCAGAGGCACAAGGCCACCAGGGCTGCATAGTGAAACCTTGTCTCAAAAAAATCAAACAAAAAAGTTTATGAAATCATCTGCATTGTGTAGAGTGAAGTGGGAGCTGAACGATAATGAATGAATGATACAGATGTTGGAGTATTCATATGTATACATTGTATGAGTTTCATTTTTTACATGCATCTGTCCTTAATGTTATGACTAATAATAAACTCAATTTTAAGAACAATTTACTTAACTAGAATGACAGTAAAACTTAGTTTGTGTTCTACTCTATTTATTATATGTTTAAATTTTCTGTATGAACTGTGTATGCATGTGTGTGGGTATGTACATGTTCATATGGATGTGTTCATGTGTATAGGTAGGTGCAATGCATGTGTGTGTGTGTGGTATCTGTAAAGGCCAGAGGTCACTATTGGTCACTATTGAGTGTCTTCCTCTGTCTTTGTTCTCCACACTTTTTGAGACAGGGTCTCACCAAATCTGAAGTTTATCTGTTTGGCCAGACTGTCTTGCCAATGCACTTGCAGGGGTCTGACTGTCTGCCTCCCCAGCACTAGGGTTGTACATGTGTACCACCATTCCTAGCTTTTCTGTGAATACCGGGCATCCAGCTGAGCTGTCTCCCAACCCCTCAAAATATCTCTTAGAGCAAACTTTGCATGTGTTTGTGTTAGAAGATAAGTTTTAGTTTGAGATATTATATAGTCAGAACAGATGATAAACTGTGAAAGTACAGCTCAGTACAGTACAGCCGACCCCTATAACCGCCACCCAACCAAGAAATAGGATGTTTCCTGCAGTAAAGAAGCCTCCCTCCTGCCTTCCTGGTCACGCTTACTTTCCCCTGTAAACAACTGCTGTCTGTCCTTCCAACACCACTGATTCACTTCTTCCGTAGGGAGGCCATTCTGTACATTCTTTGGGTAAATGAAGATAGTAGCAGTATGTTGTGATGAGGCAAGCAGGCCTGCTTTTTGTCCTGCATGGCTACTGCACGGCTAGCTTAGCCCCGGAAATAATAACACAGAAACTGTATTTATTTAAACACTGCCTGGCCCATTATTTCTAGCCTCTTATTAGCTAACTCTCACATCTTGATTAACCCATTTCCATTAAATCTGTGTAGCACCACAAGGCTGTGGCCTACCGGGAAAGATCCTAACCTACGTCCGTCTGGGGCCAGAGATTCATGGCTTCTGCCTGACTCTGCTTTCTTCCAGAATTCTGTTCTGTCTACTCCACCCACCTCAGGGCTGGCCTATCAAAAGGCCAAGACAGTTTCTTTATTGACCAATGAAAGTAACACATAGACAGATGAACCTCCTATATCAGCAGTAGGCTAAAAAAAAAAAAAAGTTGTATTGTACATTGCTCCTTAAAAGTAATTGTGTGATTTAACAGTTTGTCTAACTTAAATGACAGTTTCTTGGTAGACTGACTTTCAGCATCGAGCTCAAGTCAGTTATCATACACTTACATGGGAAATCTGCTTAGGCTGGGATTAGACAAGTGTTTCCTTTGAGGATCTCTGCAAATGAGAAAGGGTTGGGAGTATTAAACAGTCACTGAGAGTGCTTCCGTGTATGCCCGAGCTCAGACCATGATCTGGCTGCATATGTGGTGCCGTTGACACTTTAACAATACTCACCAGTATTTACATATTCATTTTCAACGACTCAGTATTTTCAAGGTATGCAGTTTTAATTCCTGGATATAGTATCTATTATAAAATAAAAATTATATTTTCATTTTATTCAGTGAACTAAAGGGCTGTATACCCTAAAAGCTGATGACTGTGTCTAATTGGTTAATTTTTAGACAAGGTATTGAAATGGAAAAGGTGATGCAGGAATTGGGGAAATCACTCACAGATCAAGATGTTAATGCACTGGCTGCCCAGCATTTTGAATCCCAGCAAGTAAGTGAAATGAAGTATAGTGGCTTTAGATACGTAATTACGTCTTCTTTCCCTTGTGAAAAAAATTGACCAGTTGGCATATTCTCTATTTAGGACTTAGAGAATAAATGGTCAAATGAACTGAAACAATCAACAGCTATCCAGAAGCAAGAGTATCAGGAATGGGTGATAAAACTTCATCAGGATTTGAAGAACCCCAACAACAGCTCCCTCAGGTATTGACCATCAGTTGTTCTTACTCATGTTTATGGTCATCACTATCCATATTTATTCTAAGATTGCACGCAGTTGGTTCTGTATGTTTGACATGAAAATTTAAGATTTTATACTTTTTATTTTTTTTTTTTTTGAGACAGAGTCTCATATAGTTTTGCTAACCTCAAACTTGGCATTTAGCCTAGGTTGGCCTTGAATTCGGAGAAATTCAGCCTCGGCATCCCAAGTGGTAGACTTACAGGCAATTTCTTTCATTTCATTAAATAGTATTTCACTTGCTATGACTGGACGAATGCCAGCCACTCACTAAGTAGGAAGAGAAAAAAAATCAAGTACAGTAGACCTTTTTCCAGAACATGCTCACACATGCTGTAAGCACTGGTGTACAGCCCTGGGCTGGCTCTGGATACAGGCTAAGGGCTGTCTTTATGTAATGTCAGTCTCCCAATAGTCTTGCCTCAAGGGTAAGAAATAAGTCTGCTCCTTTTTCCCTCCCTCCCTCCCTCCCTCCCTCCCTCCCTCCCTCCCTCCCTCCCTCCCTCCCTCCCTCCCTCCCTCCCTCCCTCCCTCCCTTCCTCCCTCCCTTCCTTTTGTACCTATTTGTTTGTTTTGTATACCCACACAGCTCCTTGCCAAGTGCTCTTGACTCTGGCACACATGAAGTGTTCAGTAAGTATTGGGATGAATGGATGCACAAAGGCAGGCTGGGAAGTAGCACAGTTGGTAAAGTGAAGATCTGAGTTTGTCCCCCGAGCTCCATACCTGTGCCCAGCTTTGTCTGCATGCACACCACACACACAAAAGAATAGTTGGTACCATCTTCCCATGGCAGTTTCATTACCTCTTTCCTGCATATGATGGTCTTTCATTTGTTTCGCTGTTTCCAAATTGCTCCTGTCTTCTAGAGACAGCCTAGCTACATTACTTCCTGGCCAGCATTTTGAGAGCAGTGGGGTTCAGGGGTCAGAGCATGCCATGCCCTGGGCTTTCTGTGCATGAATGTATGCACTGATCCAAATGTAGAGCATGTTGCAGGCAGTGGGTTTAAGGGAACTGGAAAGTTCCTTGCTACAAAAGCCACCTATCCCTTTGCTGCTGTGCTTTCGGGCTCCACGTGTAGGTCAAGTCACTCTAAATCCTGGCCTTTAGTTGCTTTTTAAGTCGTTATACCTTGGGCAAAATACTTTTACTATTACTATCTTTGGTAGGTGTTTCCTCAAGCAACAGAAATTCTGTTTTCAGCTGATGGAAAACTAGGTTTGTTGAGGGATAAATGACATGAAGTAAAGTCTGCCTATTTTAATGGTGCACAGATTAAGGAATGGAGACTGTCATAGAACTGTCACTGCAGTCAAGCTATGACATCTTCCGCTTTGCCTTCATACTCAGCACTGTCCCCTCTTGCCATCCCCTGTCAACGGCTCTGAGTCTGTGCTGCAGCTCACCAGCTCTTCCGGTGGGCATTGCCGTGAGCTCTCATTCCAAGTTCATGTTCCCTGATGGCTAATATGATGAACAGTGTTTCCTGTGACAACTTTGTATTCATGACTCTCCTTTATGTTTTCTTACTGTCGAGCTGTGAAAGCTATGTTTGTACTCTGGATGCATGTTTAGCATCAGAGGTTTGTTTTGTTGATACGGGCTGCTGCTCTGTGGCTTATCTTTTCATTTTAGTACTCTTGTCTTTAAAAAGCAGACTTTGTCATTCAGGTAGACCAGCCTGGCTTGAGCTAGCTCGACCTTCCTTCTCTGTGCTTCAGTTATAGGTATGTACTGCCATAGCCAGCTCTTCTTCCTCCTGCTTCATATTGTAGACTGGCTGTGCACACCTTTAATCCCAGCACTCAAAGCAGAGACAGATGGGTCACTGAGTTTTGAGGCCTGGTCTACACAGTGAGTTGCTATGTCAAGAATTAGCTCAATACAGGAAATAACCAGGCCAGCTTAAAGATAACGATTATATTTTTAATGGTTATAAGGGGAAACTCACGCCACAAGAATGGGAAGTCCGACTTCCTCTGTGTCTGGCCGGAATCACCCAGAGAGAGAGCCCGCACACCTGGTCCCTCCCAGTTTTTCTTCCTGGGCTCCAGGTAGCCATGCCTTAACTAGGTGTGATTGGTTAACAGAGTTTCCCCATCATTGCTACCCAATAAAGACCCTGTCTTGAAGGGAGGATATCTAGCTAAGTAGTAATTGTGTGCAGGAGTTAACAGGCAGTCACGACCAAGGCTGTTCATATCTTGTCAGCAGGGCAGCAGACCTTTGAATTTTGCCATCTAGACTCAGTGCCCAGCTGGCTTCATTTTCTGTGGTAGAATTGGATGCGGTTTGTAGTAGCTTGGGCTGTAAGTCAGTCTTGGAGTGTGTCTTCCTCTGTGCACTGCTGCACCATCAGCACCCAGCAGTCTTTGCACACCTGTGCCGTGGAGCAGGTCCTGCCATGCTATTGCTCTTCTCTCAGCAATGGAATCTTGTTTCTTGTCACCTGGTACTAAGCTTACTGTGGGTCAAGTCATCTATCATGGCCCTACATCCCCACCCTTGTCTCTATGTTGTCTGTCCAACACCAGCCTTGTGTCCAGCTCTCAGATGTCAGTCGTTCAGAGAGGCTTCTCTTTTTGCCAGTCCCCGTGTTTCCTTGGACACATTTAGTGAAGACTAATGGAAGGAGCTCAGGTGTACGAGTTTGTGGCTCCTAACTGTTCTAAAGTGACCCTGCACATGACCTTTCAGAAGTCTTATGTCACTTTCAGATTGATTTCTGTTGATTTTCTTATATGACAGCACCCTTTGTCAAGCACTCATTGATGCAAACAGGCTGTCCTTCTCCTCGGAGGACCATGCCACACTTTGCCATTCAGTTTCCTTCATTGCCTTGTGCCATGGACTTGACCTGAGTAGTTATTATGTGCTCATAGCTCCTCTTGGAAACTTTTCCAGTAGTGAGCAGAGCCAAGAGGGAGCTTGTCTAGTGAGAGGAGAGGGCTGGCGGAAATGCAGCCACAGGACATGTCAACATGAACCTCACAGTTTCTATTACTTATATGTCCTTTTAATGTTAAAAACTAAAACATGATTTATGATTGCTGTACCCTTACAATCATCATCACTGTGTATGTATAAGGTGTAAGTGAGCAAGCATCTGGAAACTAAAGGACAGCTTTCAGAAGCTGGTTTTCTCCTCCCATAGTGAGTGTGGATATAGAACTTAATGTCATCAGACTTGTGAAGCAAGGCCCCTTACCTGCTGAGCCATCTCTCCAGCCCAGTTTTTAATTTTTAATCTTCATCGCTGCCACCTTATCTATTTTATTATTTTTCTAGAATCAGCCTTGGCATGAGAACTAGTATGTATTTTTAAATATGTTCAATATGACTTTTAAATATTAGTTCATCAGTTGATCCCTGAGCCATTTTTAAGCCGCTAGGAAATATTAAGTGGTGATGTGTTAGCTGATATTGTAATGACTGAGGAGAGTAATCTGCATTGCTTACTGTGAGGAAATGCAAGGACAAGTGGGGCTTTTAGAACCTGTTGCTGCTTATGGTCTTACTTGTCACCATGGATTAAGGATGAGTTTAGGAATAAATTAAGCTCTGCTGCCAGCTGTTCAGTTCTCTCCCATTTCATGGTGAACTTATTTTCCTCTAAGAAAAGCATTCTTTTGAATATGCAATGATACAATCACAATAATTGTATTAATTTCAGTGAAGAAATTAAAGTTCAGCCAAGCCAGTTCAGAGAATCCACAGATGCCGTTGAAAGGATTTACGAGGAGCAGAGGAAGCTGGAGGAAAGCTTCACCATTCACTTGGGTATGGAAGCTCTTTTACTAGCTATAAGGAACTTGTGAATTTTTCCTCAGGAGTACAAATTCCTGCATGTGAGCAGAATATACCCATTATTTCTAATCACAAGTTATGTCCCTCTCCACGAAAGCCTAGTGTTTGTGTGCTATGTGTTTTGTGTTTTAGCTTCTATATTTGCAGATAAATTATGACAGCTATTAAGATGGGAAGTTAAAGGGCCCATTTTTAGTTATTATTTGGAACATGGATTTATCTAGAGTCCTGCCACAGAAGTTTGCATCTGTTACAGGATTTTTGTAGCGTTTCAGGATCTCTCTGTGACTGTTGTTCATCCCTAGGAGCCCAACTGAAGACCATGCACAATCTGCGATTGCTGAGAGCAGATATGCTTGACTTCTGCAAGCATAAAAGAACTCATGGAAGTGGTGTGAAACTCCATCGGCTCCAGACAGCCCTGTCTCTTTATTCCACATCTCTCTGTGGCCTAGTTTTACTAGTAGATAATCGAGTTAATTCATATAGTGGCATCAAAAGAGGTAAGTCAATGTTGAAATACTTATCCCATTCGGTTTCTCTTTGTAATGACATTTTTGTAGAGGACTCTCACACTGTAGCCCATGCTGATATTGAGCTCAAAGAAGTCTTCCTGCCTTTGCTTTCTAAGTGCTGGGATAACAGATATGATCCACTGCACCCAGTTTTCAAATACAATAATCTTTATGAAGGAATTTTTGGCAGTTTTAAATGGCTGCAGTGTTTAAATCCATTGAGTCTCACACATACCCCATCCTGGCCATTTCAGATAAAGTGAACAGCAAACAAAATATGCAGCCCTGACGTTGTAGACGGGAGTTTCTGTCCTACCTGTTCCCGCAGCCATTCTGTCCCAAATAAACATACAAAAGCTTATGTTAATTATAAACTGTTTGGCCTATTACTCAGGCTTATTATTAACTAACTCTTACAACTTAAATTAACCCATAATTCTTATCTATGTTTAGCCACGTGGATTGATCCCTTTTCCAGTAATCATACTCATTTTGCTTCCTCTGCATCTGGCTGGTGACTGCATGTCTGCCTTTCCTCTTCCCAGCATTCTCCTGTTGTGGTCAGTCTACCTATGCTTCCTCACTGGCTACTGGCCAGTCAGCATTTTACTAAACCAATACAAGTAACAAATCTTTAGAGGGGACAAGAGCATTACCCCACAGCATTACTACTTCGACATTCATAAACAGTTCAGGGATAGTTAGTCTTTCTAAAATATCGTGTATGGATGCCTATAGAAGAAGATTCCTATTTCAGCCTGAAGTAAAAATAATAATCCAGCTATAAATGCACTTTTCATTTTAGAAGCAAGTCCTGCTGAGCGAGCTTAGTTTACCCAGTGTCTCCTGATCCTTCCAACTTAAACGGAACCACACTTGTTATCATTTACAGAGGTTAGGGATAGATTTTAATCAAAGTGTCTGTTCTTTACTGATTATTGATTCCTATGAGTAAAGTGTTGACGAAAGTCTTTGTACTCTAGCTGAATGTGCGATTATTACAAAACAACTCATATTTACAACCTTCACTCTCTCACATCTGTTTTTCTATACATAATTGATAAATATTTGATGAATCCCTTAGATTTTGCCACAGTTTGCCAAGAATGCACAGACTTCCACTTCCCACGGATTGAAGAGCAACTGGAGGTTGTCCAGCAGGTGGCGCTGTACGCGAGAACCCAGCGCAGGAGCAAGTGCAAAGAGGCCCGGGGTCAGTAAGGCTTGTTCTAGTACCAGGGCCACACTGCTGGCCCAGAGATGACCACAGAAGTTCGTAGTGGTGGGACTTGGGAGAGAAAATCTAAGAACAAAACTTAACATCTTTTTTTTTTTTTTTGGTTGATTTTCTTTCAGGGTCCTCAGTGAAAACCATTTTAAAATTTCATTGCCAGAGTTAAAATAAGAACTTTCAAAAAGTTGTTCTTCTGAGCCAAGCATTCTCAAATGTAGAGTCATTACTACAAAGGGCACGGAATCAAAGTTAAAGTAGCACAGAACAAACTTCTTTGTTCTTATTTTCCTGCCATGCTAGGGACTGCTGCACATATGCCGTAGCCCTGGTCCCCCTTTGAATTTTTTACTTCAGAGTCATTCTGGTTCTAAAAGAAAAAGAAGAAAACTGGTGTCTTTGAATGAGTTTCCCCGCTATATTTATGCACAATACAGTATTTTTTCAAGTTACTTAGAAATCTTATCGGAAATGTTTTTAAGTTTATTGACGTATACTTTACAATCATCCTACTTCCTCCACCTCTGCCCCTTCTGAATTTCTAGAACCTTCCAAAATAGTGACACCATTGAGAAGCCAGCATTTAAATCATGAGCCAGTGAGGGATATTTTGTCTTCAAGTCATAGCAACACTAGTTACCTCAAACTAAGCAACATGCCTATCACCTGATAAGCTGCTGCTTGGTTCCCTGTGGTGGGAACACGTGGGTGTCTTGATAAGTTCCTCACATGTGTGGTTCATAGTCGTATCACAACTGTATGCATCAGCTTTCCGAAACTTACTCAACTTGTGGAACAAACTTCATTTCCCTTGACCAGTATCTCCCCCATTCTTCCTTTCCTTGTTTTGTGTTAGCTGTTACTCTGTTCTGTTAGCTCAGCTCTTCTAGACTGTCGACTCCTCCTTCTGGACAGTGTTCCAGGAGCACCAAGAGATGCTGCGAACCATGGGCAGTACTTGCCTACTGTAGTTTTTCCTACCCATACATAACCCGTACGTTTTCGCCTTTCACCCAAGGGAAGCACTCCAGTGACTTCTCTTTGGCACATCTGAATTGTCCCTTCACTGCTCTCAAACTTTTAGGCTACTGTTAAGCAAAGCAAAAGCTATTTGAGCATGCTGTGTTTCTGACATTTGATCTGACAGGGAAACTACCAACTGACCCATGGGCAGGTTGAATGCCCACTGAATACACTGGTCAAGGGGGCAAGTCATGTCCTAAATGGAACAGTATATTATGGCGTAACGCTTCATCTTGTCACTTTGAATGGCAGGCTACTGAAAACTTGTGGATTATTTCTAGACCACAGTTGATGGTGGGTAACTGAAAGCACAGAAAGGACAACTGCAGGTGAAAGTGGACGCTGCCCACCTTTCTGTGCTGTCCTGCCTGTGCCTTCCAGATACAGTCATGTGTACAGAAGCATGTTGTAGCGAGTTCTCCTTTTTACACACAGACACTTTCCATGCACACTGTTCCATATGCGGCTTTTGCACTAGGACTGCCCAAGAGGTCATCTATCAGTCTAGAAAACCCCTCTGTGTCTTTGCTGTTGTGAAGTGATGCATCGCAGGTTCTTGTCCCTCCCCTAGTAGCAGGTATTTCTTCTTCTTTTCATTGTTAGTAGCATAGATAACGCTGTGCATGAATCATGGAGTAAGCATGTCTGTGGTCGCAGGGCACATGTACTCCACTCAATATTCACAATGCCAGCTCCTGCTCCCTGATTTATCTCTTTACCAACGGTAATTGGGGCTCTGCTGTGGCGACATGTGTTACATTTCAGAGCCACGCCAAGGATCAGGAGGAAATCACAAGAAAGCAATCCTAACAAAGGGCTTCGCAGAGAAGTTCAATGTGGTCTCCCATCCTGTTACCCTCTCCCTCCACCTTACTCAGCTTTCCCTTCTCTTTCCTCCTTTGGCTGCTCCTTCCATGAATATTTTTAATGTCATTGTTAGCAGTGACCACACACATGAAGATTGAGATCATAAGTGTGGGAGAGGAGGATTTTGAGTCTTTAGATGAGAGATAATGTGCTGTACATAACAGGAAGTTTTTAGACCACCTGTAGTTAAGGCAGCCTGCATGCGGCATGGTGTTTTGTTCTTGTTATAGCAGCTACATTGTGATTTGAATGAGTCAGTAGAATGAGTCATTTTTATAAAAGACAGCTCTTTTTTTTTTGTTGTTTGTTCATTTGCTTTGAGATGGATCTCAGTATAGCCCCAGCTTTCCCAGGACTCACTTTGTAGCCCAGGCTAGCCTTGAATTGGGTTCTTCCTCCCTCAGCCTCATAAAGGCACTTGTATGCTATAGTACAGTCTTGTGAAAAACACTTGCTGAGTATTCTTTTTCTGCACATGTCTACATATTTGTTCATCATACTTGTGACATGATATACAAGTACTTGTTTATTCTATTTCATTCATTTTTTCTACTGTGGTTGTTACATTCATTATATTCTACAGTCCATGATAAAAGCCAAAAATTGTCTTATGAATATTATATATATATATATGTGTGTGTGTGTGTGTGTATATATATGTATATATATTTAAATAAAAGTCACCTCTTTGTGTTACCATGAAAGACATTATTCATTAAAACATGGGCAGGAGAGTGGACTGTGAACCGTTCTGTTTCTTTTTTTTTCTTTTTTGAGATTGTATTTTAATTAAGTCCCCCCCCCCAAAAAAATGCTCCTATATATCCCTCCATGCTTTCCTTCAAATTCAAGGTCTTTTTTCCATGAGTTGTTATTGTATGCGTATATGTATTTGTATACATATATATCCCCAAATATAACCTGTTAAGTACATATAATGTTACTTGTATGTAGGCTTTCGGGGCTTTTAGCATTGGACAAACAATTGGTGTGTTGTTCCTGGGTCTTGGTTTTTGAAAGGGAGTATTTGTTCATCCTTGGACGGTCAGAATTAGAGCGTTTGTTCCTTGCAGTCTTTGCTGTGACCCACTGCTTATCTGAAGCATGCCCATTGCCAGACTCTACTCTCTTACACGAAATATTTGTTCAGACATTTCAGAGTCTTCTACTTACTCTGCTCACACATTCTCTACTAGTTCTTAAAAATGTATATGTGTTTATAAGACATAGTAGTGTAAGTCACTTTGTTAGCATAGCATTAGGTGACTCTATTAAGTTAGGTTTGTTCAGATATTGTTTTAGAGTTGATGTTTTGGTATATACTGTTTAGTTATTTGAAAGTCTTAACTGTTTTCTAATATGGAATACCATTTCAAAAATAGATTATAAATTAGTTTTAAATTCAATCTGAATAAGTAGATAGACTCTAAAAGACAACTACATTGATAGTAGTCTTTTTGTATTTGTAAGAGAATTCTTATAAACTCCAGGAGTATCTTTTGTTAAAGCATATAAATAATGTGTTCAGTCTTAATAATGGATGTTCAGTCAAAATGTCTCTCAACCAACATTTATCCTTCTAAGAAAAATATCATGCCTCAAAAAAAAAAAAAAGGAAAACTATTGACTGAAAAAGTCCTGCTTGAAACAGTATCACACATCTGCTTGAGATCAGTTGTATATAATATCAGATGAATATAAAACGATTCTTGATGTTGCTAGCTGTCTATCTGGTCCAGAGCAGGTTATATCAGCAACAGTGAGTCAGAATCTAAAAATAAAGATGGCCACACCATAGCTATCTAATGAAGTTATTTTATGTGCAGCTAACTTAGTGCCCTGAACTCTTACAAGGAAGCTAGCGTGTTGGCAAGTCTAATGTGGTTGAGACCATGTGGGGTCAAGGCTGGTCCCACCTCTTATCTGTGTCACCCAGCTTATGTAACAAGTTACCGAAGCCTTTCTTCTCTTGTATATAAAATGAGGAGATGTGCTCAGTTTCCGTGCACATGCTTAGCATTTGCCTGTCCCCGAGCCTAACCGTGGGTAGGAAAAAAGGAAGTGAGGGGAAGAGAGCAGAGGAGGGAAGGAAGGAGAGCGCCGTTCCCCACATCCACGTCTGCTCACAGAGCCTATGGATTCGTAGGTTGCATGTGAAGCACAGAGCAGAATGCCTGGCACGTAGAGGCACATAGCGCACTTTTGCTATTGTGGTTGTCCTGAAGGAGTAGGGCTAATATATTTTCATATGTGGCAATAATCCTTTGTGTTATATTTTCTTTATGAATAGATTCTGGAAACCAAAATGGAGGAAGCGATGATAAATCCAAGAATTCTGAGAGAAACTATTTAAATATTTTACCTGGTAAGTATTATTTTGTTTTAAATCATTGCTTTCTTATAGTCACACACATTAAAATAGTAGATTTGAAACATTTATTCTTTCGGTGTGCATTTATAAAATGTTTGGCCATATATCCCTTTGAAACAGCACTTGTATCTGTATAATATACTTTCACAGACGTTCTCCAATGTAAACCTCATTTTTATACTAGAAATTACTTACTTCTAGATCCCCAAAATGTTAGTTTCGCTTACATTTCATGATTTTATATTTCTAATGCATTGTTTCTTAGTTGCTAAGGAATGAGCTGAGAGATGTTTTTAGCTCTAAAATATAAGCAGTAGCGCGCAGAGATGAACGTGGTTGATCTTGTAATGAGACCATTTGACGTGGAGTCTAGTTCGCACCTCCCCTCATGTCTTTCTGCCTGTGTCTGTCTTTCCTTCCCTTATTGCTATTGGGCGTACTTAACAGCTGGAGCTCAAGCTCTCCGACTTCCTGCCGGTTCTTACAGCCATTCACCTGCCAAGGCACCACGTGACCCCGTGTGAGCTCTTAAACACAGTGGTGGGTTTTACAGTCTTAAAAATAGCCCTTCCTTGATAGCTTCTGCCCTGTTTTAAGGCAGTTTCTCACATTTCCTTCCTCAGATCTTGAACATGCAGGCCATGTCGCTAATTTAAGAAAGTCATTCCCTTTTCTGCATTCATCAGATTGTGGTCATCGGCCTCCGTTTCCTCCCACCTTCGCGTCTCCTGCCCTCGCAGATAATAGTTAGAGTCACCACAGGCTGTTCCACCCTTTGTGGGGCAGGAGACCATTCATCCGTCACTCTTCGTAGGCCCTGAGTCATCACACTGTGGCTTTCTAGGAGTGTGTTGGCTGGTACTGTTTTGGAAGTGCCTGTATCCTTATTGTTCTATTTCTTTCCTTCCTTTCAAAAAAGCCTATGAGTTAGTATCGTTATTACCAATAAGCAAGGGGTGGTACGCCTCACGTCTGAATTAGGAGAGGAGTTTAAACCACCCACCACTGACAGCTTCTATATTTCCAGCATAGCCAAAATATTGGCAGGAGATGAAAAGTATCTCATCAAAACTTATTATTATCATGAAGAAAACCACTTGTGTTCATATACTTTTTTCAAAATTTAATTTTTAATTTAAAAATTTTTCATACAGCATGTGTTTACTCCTACTCCTTTCCCCTTAACCCAGGAACGGTTGTTTCTTTGTTATGAACTAGGTCATAATTTTCATCTAATTTTCACAACAGTTTTGTAAAATAGCAGTTTGGCCTTATTTCCACATTTCCTGCACAAAGCACCAGGTGAGTAAGTTAAGTGGGTTTGCTGTCTCACCTGGCCAGAGTGCTGGAGAGCAGCAGATCTCCCTCGCTTCCAACCTAGAACCCTTCCTACAGTCTCTCAGTCATTTTACCACTGCCAGCACCTGGACTGACCCCATTTTATTAACGGGTAAAATGAGACCAGAGGCAAGTCATTTGAGGTCAAACAAAGCAGTGCCAGGTTAGGGATTAAGGAACACCTGACTGGCTCACTAAGCCATTCCCCCTTTTCCCTGCTGGCCCACAGCCCAAACCCAGAGCTGGGAGTCCCTCCCGCTACACTAGCAGACACAGCACAGGACCCAGAAGATCACTGCCTATGTGGTGACTCCTTGCTGACAAGCGGTCCCTGTCTCTCATAGCATCTCCAGATGGTTTCCTTTTTACTTTCTCTTTGACTAGCTCTTTTTATATCTCTACCCCTATCCTTTGTTCATGTTCTTTTTCTAGTTCATTTGTTTGTTTGTAAAGAAGAGATTTTGCCCGAGTCCTATGAGAGGCATCTTGAGGTGCCCCTTATATACACTAGTAACTGAAGATGTTAAAGTGCAAAACCATATTATGTACTTTATATTTTATTACATTTATTTAGATGTGTGTGTGCATGTATGTGTCTATATTCATGTGTGTGCACATATAAAGATCAGAGGATGTAGTAATATTTTATTTGTAATCTAACAGATAAAGTTTGCGTAAAGATCAGAGTGCAGAGCTAAGCCACTAATTAGCCACAGAGGCCAGGCAGTGGTGGAGCACACCTTTAATCCCAGCACTCCCAGGGAGACAGAGGCAGGCGGATCTCTGGAGTTCAAGGCTACCCGGGGCTACATGAGAATGAATCTATCTAAAAGAGAAACAGAATTTACACAAAGGTGATCCCAGCTCTTAGAATCGCATATCTTTAATCCCAGCACTAGGGAGGTGGAGACAGGAGTGATATGGCTGGGCGGAGAGAGGAATATAAGGTAGGAGAAGTCACAAGCCCAGAGCATTCTGAGGATTCGTAGAGATAGATGGATGTGGTCTGAGATTTCGTAGAGGGAGATGCAGTCTGAGGTGTCGTAGAGACAGCATTCAGTCTAAGGTTCGTAGGGACAGCATTGACCCTCTTGCTCTGAGCATTGGTAGAGAGAACTCTAGTTGCCCATGGCTCTGCTTCTTTGATCTTTCAGCATTAATCGCTATATCTGACTCTGGGCTTTTATTATTAAGACCAATTAGAATTCTTGCTACAGGAGGACAACTGTGGGTGTTAGTTCTTTTTTTCCTCTACCATGCTGGTCCTGGGGACCAAGCTCAGGTCATCGGTGTTGGCAGCAAATGCCTTTGCCTGCTGAGTGTCTAGCCTGGCCAAAGTACTTCTATAAAATGTTTTCTCAAACACATTTACTGTCTCATATAAATACTGAAAATAAGTACATATATCTTACCTTTCTGTATTCCTAGATTGATTTATTTTAGATTCTAATAAACAAAAGTATAATAAACATAAGTATTCATAAAAGGAAAATGAATTTTATTTTTTAATGATTTATTTATTCTTATTTTATGTGCATTGATGTTTTGTCTGCATGTATATCTATGAGAGGGTGTCAGATCCCCTGGAACTGGAGTTACAGACAGTTGTAAGTTGCTATGTGGGTGCTGGGAATTGAACCTAGGTCTCCTGGAAGAGCGGCCAGTGCTCTTAACCACTGAGCCGTCTCTCCAGCCTCAGGAAAATGAATTTTAAAGCATAAAGAGGTTAGTAAGTAGCCAGATAGATGAACCTATTTTGTAATATTAAGCCACTGAGTTGTTATTAAGCTTTTAAAGTTATTAAGATGAATTTTATCTATACAAGGTAATTTATAACTTGTTCTCAACTGTTTTGATAGTTGAATTTTTTATTAAATTAATTTATTTTTTAAAACGATCTTTTCTCATTTTATATACCTATCCCACTCGAATTTTTATACACTTTAAAATTGTCAAATTTTAATGAAAAGACAAATGAAACATTTATATATGAGTTTTTTTAAAAAAAAATTCTCCAACTTCACAAGTAAATAATGACTACTCATCAGTTTCGTGTATTAGTACTGTGCACCAGAATATACTTACCTTCACATATTTTAAACCATGTTTCCCTCTAGCACGAGTCCCAATGGGAGGTCGTATACAGTTTGTTCTTGATAACACAGTACTAATGTCTGGATAGATGTAACAAAGCCAGCAAGATATTTCTCCTTTGCCTGAATTATCAATCAACTGTAAAGCAGTGGCGGCATCCACAGTACAGTAGGATATTGCCCAAGGTGAATTTCTGTTCTGCAAGGTAGACTATCTTAATGTTGTGAATTAAGGTCTCTCTCTATTGGTGTGTCCATCTGCTCAAGTGGTCCTGTATCCCAGCCATTACTAACTGCTGCTTTTCCTTCTGTGGTGTCCAGTGACGGCTCCATGTGGGCTTATGGGTTGCTGTAGTGGTCAGTCCTGTAAAGCCTGGGCCACTGTTTATTTGGAGGACTGTCATCTGTCATGTTGTGGGTTGTTTTTTACTCTTTTGACTTTTATGTCTTTTAACTCTTTGGGGGGGGGGGAGCACCATCCAGCTCCCAAATAAAACACATGGAGTCTTATTCTTTCTTATAGTTGCCCAGCCTTAACTTGGCCTGTTTCTTGCCAGATTTTCTTAACTTAAATGATCCCGACTTCTCCAGCAGGTTGGACTTCATAGCTGTGCCGTTTCTACCCTGGCTGTTGGTAGGGCCTACTAAGTATTTTTAAATACAAGTATATTAGGTTTTAAAAATAAAACTCTAATATAATTAGAGGCAAGGATGAGGAAATTAGCAAGGGCTAATTGTAGAAGAGTGAAATAAACTTCTGGGCAGACAGGGCAGAATTTCCACTGAGATGCGCATTTATACACACACACACACACACACACACACACATGGATTTACATGTATTTATGTTACTCATTGACAGAATAAAAGCTGTTGAGATTTTCTTGGCTATTAAGCTATATAAGAAAAATAATGATTGTAAGAAGCCTGGATTTTACAGTTAAGAAACACGATTCCAGAAGTCCATTTGAGACAGTCATCTATGCAGTCAACAGATTTTTTTTTGATTTAATAAAGTTTTATTTTTCCAAATGTACAGCTGATTAAACCTGTTCATGCATCTTCACCAGCAGCTGGGGCATCTCCACCCTTTGTGTTTCTGGTGTAAATTACCTGGGCTCTGTGCTTTGAAACCAGCTTGAAGAGCCCTTTACTAAGGAACTCCTGAAGAGCTGCCCTGGCCAAGGAACCGCGAATCTTCAGTCTCTCAGAGACCACGGCTGGAGTAATAAGTTTATAGTTGGGAACTTCCTTACAGAGTTTGTCGTATGTAGCCTTGTCAAACAGGACTAGATTGTTGAGCTTGTCCCGAACTTTGCCTTTGGACCACTTCTTCTTTTTGGCCTTGCCACCGGACTTATTTACTGGGTCTTTGTCTTTTTTGGCCGACTTTCTGGCATCTTTCTTCTTCTTGTCATCCTTGGGCGGCATGATGAAGTTCGGAGAGTGGCGACGACCACTGCAGCCTCCCTAAGATGTCGGGGAAAAAAGCGCAGTCAACAGATCTTTATGGAGAACTTTTCCATGTGCTGGAGATGGATTATTAAGATAAGGAAGGCTCTCATTAACTGTGAGCCATAAACAATACTCTGTTTAATATAATCTGTGTAAATAGTAGGATGTCATTGTTAAGAAAAAATAAAGCAGAATGGTAGCGAAAAATGTGACAGGTGGAGGGGTCCTGTGTTGGAGAGGATAGTCAAGGAAGGCCTTTCTAAGAAGGTGGCATTTGATCTGAGATGTGACCAGTGGAGTCCACTATATGAAAACATCGGAGAAAAGCCTTTTAGCATCAGCCTGGATTGGGAAAAAGCTCCACGGGTTTTTAGGGCTGAACACAGGCTGTGTGGCTTGAGCAAAGAAGAGAGATGAGGCAAGGTGTTGAAGAGAAAGGCCTTGTCTGAGCTGTGTAGGCCTTGTGGGTCATGGTAAAGAGCTGGCTGTTCCCAGTTACTGAGTGTGTGAGTAAGAGAGTGACTCAGTGTATTGGAATCATTTTGGACCAGTAAAAGAAGTAGGTTTGTAGTCAGGCAGAAATGGAAACAAAGAGATCAGTGGATGGGGATAGATGATGGAGAAATGGAAGTAAATGCAGTTTCTGTATTTCTGGACTAGGAGGCTGATAAACAGATTGGCAGTCAAATCAGTTGAGGCGCGAGAGAGCAGACTTAGGCTGCAGGAAGGCAGGTAGCCAAGCCACACATTTTCACATGTTAGACTCAACAGTTTATGTTGAGTAGAGATTGTAAACACTCATATATCTATTATCCAAGGGCTTACTTCATACCACTTTGTGACCCTCTTGACACACCGGCTATTATCTCTTATTTTAATTGTTTTCTCTGAGAATAAGAAGCAGTGATTGTATTTGCTTCCTGATACAGAGTCAACACTTTGGCTTCCCCCATGGTTATTTATAAAGCTGTGGACGAGTGTGATCCAAGCTTTTGAAATCATGGCTGTGTTTGTTGTTTACAGGAGAATTTTATATTACACGTCATTCGAATCTCTCGGAAATCCACGTTGCTTTCCATCTCTGTGTGGATGACAATGTGAAGTCGGGAAATATCACTGCTCGGGATCCTGCTATCATGGGACTCCGGAATATCCTCAAGGTTTGCTGTACCCATGACATCACAACAATGAGCATCCCTCTCTTGCTGGTGCATGACATGTCAGAGGTGAGCGGAAACCGTGGCCTTCCCGAGCGGCTCACATAGCAGTCCTGTTAACATCTACAGGGTTCCTTCTAATGGGTGGACTTTTGTATCTCCTGTCGGGTCAGCTGAATTCAGTGACTTATAAAACAATGAGCAATGCTCCGAAGACTATAGTGTTGCTTGATGTTAGTAAGCTTGGAATTCTAGAGAATCTTTAGCTTTCAATAAGAAATGTGTCCTCCAGCCTCTCTTCTACCACCCTTCCCTCCGCTTCCTCTTCCATCTCTGGTTTTGCTTTAAGAAGCAGTGGATTTGCCTTCACAGTTACTGTGGGGTGAGTCACAGGTGACTCAGTGGGAGTGGGGTGAGGGAGATGTCAGAGACCAGCATCTGGTCCAGAGGCGCAGATCTGGTTTAGTGTGTATGTTCACTGGCATATATCTAGTCAGCTAAGGTCGTATTAAGTTACTGTCCAGTGAGTCCAAAGGGCATGCAACCCACGTTATGTGAGGGTATACAGCCAGGAGGACAGCATGTCGAGGTAGTGTGTTTGTGGACAAAGGGCATGAAGCAGGCAACATCCTGGGCTTTAGCACCGAATTAGAGGGTCTCCAGTTAGCTGAGACTGCATTATGAGTCATCTAGTGTTCCAGACTCAGGTCTGCTCAGACAGACACAGGAGGTGTTGGTGCTTCTCATGTTCCTTGTCTCTTAGTGACACCACCTGAACAGAGACTACTGACCCCTCAATTTACACTTGCCATTGGCCAATGCTAAGATAAGTTTGCATTTTCTGAATATGCATTAGAAGGCAATGGAAAGAAACTTTAAACAGCAGAAAGGAGCCGTTTTCTCAAGGATATGTCTTTTTGACAGTACAGATATTACCTTATACAGTTGAGATGGGGCAAAATTGCTTACCTGTCTTATTAGGTGTTGTGATTTACTTGGCATTTTTAGTTGCACGGAGTTTCTGTCGTTGCTTCCCTTTGGCTGTCTTCCCTCACTCATGTGAAAACTAAGTACAGGGAAGAAGTTGTAGAAATTAAAGTCTGAGATTCAACCTCAAACAAACTAAAGGAACATATGAGCTGCAACCCATGTGTATGCAGATAAGTCCTTTTGTGGGAGTCCACTCTGTAAGCAAATGAGCCTTCTTCAGGACAAGCAGACACAGAGCTGCCAAGCAGGCATGGGCACAGTTTTTGTTTTATTTGGGTGAGGAATGAAGGAAGTCTAAGTATTATATAT